>NC_046238.1:12916843-13216843 GCF_009819885.2 Catharus ustulatus | reverse complement strand
GCAAAGTAGGAAAAGCTGTCAGAGGCCATTAATCCAAACAGAATTTAATCTCTCAAACAGCATTTACTCAGGCAGAGCTGCTAAATCTATATATTAAAAAACTGTTGACAATTAATTAAAATGCTTCACTGCTGAAGTGTGAACAGGGCTGCTCTGCAGGGCACTGTCAGGTGGAGCAGCAGCCTCTCCCTGGGACACACCTGGGCAGAATTAGAGGGAAAACAGCTGCTTCCCTGCAGGAATTTCTGTGTTGGCAGCTCTGCTGCAGCCTGGCAACAGCGTGACTGAAGGGACAGCCACAGGAACACGGAGCTGTGCATCAGGCAGATGGTGAAGAGCATCCCAAGCTTTCCTATTGCAAAGTTACACCTTGGAAAGCTGAGACAGGAGCCCAGGAGCTCCTGAATGAGGCTTCGAGGCATCACCCAGCTGGAGATGACATGGTCCTAGTGTTGGATTTTAGGAAAGGTTCTCCCCCAGAGGGTGTCCCCAGGGAATGGGCACGGCCCCGAGGCTGCCAGAGCTCCAGGAGCGTTTGGACAGCGCTGCCAGGGATGGACAGGGTGGGATTGTTGGGGGCTCTGGGCAGAGACAGGGGCTGGATCCAGCTCAGGATATGCCAGGATTCTGGTGGATATTCCATGGCAATTAACTGGAAGATGAATTTGGGGACATCACTGAGAAGGAGACGCAGTCCATGGCACGTGCCAGACAGTGTCTGTAAAGATATGAGGAAGGGGGAGGATGACCTTTCCAAGTGGTAAAAGAACATCTCCAAGGCTGTTCAATTGTCAGCATAAGGATCAATTTTCCCCCATTGGCCTGAGGTGCGTGACATTTCCTTTAAGTCCAGGTCAGAATTATTTTCCTTTGCTGTAAGACAGAAGCAGTTATGGAATGATTATTGCCCACACTGTGATGACAAAATGCTGCTGTCTAAAAGACCAAAGATCAGAAGATTACAAAGATCAGAAACCTCCAAAAATTGAGGCTGCAATGGCCAAAGCAATAAATGTGTCAGGAAAGGACAAGAGCAGGTGGAGAGGGCACAAAATCACGGAATTACAGAATATTTGGGTTGGAAGGTAGCTTTAAAGGCCATTTAATCCCAAGCCCTGCAATGAACAGGTACCTCTGGTTGCCCAGAGCCCCATCCAAAGTTTCTCTCTTTTTTTCTTGGGAACAGAAAGCAAAATCTTTCAATGGCTCTGTGGTTTTGTGGTTGTCAGGGACCAGAGGGGATGGGCTGGGTGACACAATTGTGTCACTGTCACAGACACAGAGTGGTGGCTGCCAAGCCACAGCAACCCTGTCCTGCCTGGTGGCATGGCTGGGCACAGATTCCTGCCAGCACAAATCCTGCCCTTCCCTGGTGTCACCTCCTCTCTGAGGACACCAAAACCTCAGGGTCAGGCCATGCTCCTGATGCTTATTTTTCTGTTTTTGTGCAAGTTCCTCAGCTGCTTCAAATACTGGCTACAAATTTCTATTCCCAGTTAGCAGGAAGACAAAAATCTACTCAGGAGGTTTCTCCCTGGACTTAAAATGTTGTCCAAGCTTGTTCTGGGCCACTGAAGCCTCAGCTCCAGCCATTGAACTGTGTTGGCTGTAGTGGTTTTCTTCAAAATGAGTCCTCACTTCTCCTGCTCGTGGAAATATGCTGAGGTTTAGCTGTGTTAGGACTAGGACTAGGACTAGGACTACCTAGTCCTTTGTTTTCCTTCTGCACCAAATGCTGTCTGATCTAAGCAGTCAGTAAATCCAAACCACAGAGGGCCCCTCCCTTAGGACTCTGCAGGATGAAGCAAAGTCTGAGTCAGGCACCCTCACCCCTCCATGAACTCTGGCTGAGGGACACAGCCCTGAGCCCCAGGGCTGCTGGCACTGAGGGCTTTGTTGGGCACGGCTGGAGCTGCTCCAGCATCCACCACATCCAGCCTCCAGACATCTCCAACCCAGCAGGCTCCAGCGATCCCCCAGCACCAAGAAACACCAAACTCACTTCAAAACACACATTCTGCTGCTCACCCCTGTGAAACTGGAACCGTTTAACTTCCTGAAATGCTTTGGCATGTCCACCTTGCACCTGGTCCACTGCACAGAGCCCTGTAATGGTGAGGAATCCCTGATGGAGAAAAGCTGCCTCGAGACAGCAGCAAGACACAGAGCTGAGAAAGAGAAAAGGTTGAAGACTGATGGATGAGGCATTTTCCTGGGAATTGGCCCCCTCCTGGCTGGTTCCTTGCTGCTGGGCTAACACAAGGCAGGCAGGGCCATCTGCTCTCTTCAGATCAGGGAATGAAAAGCTGCTCTGGTGGGAGCATTTCCAGCAATGCTTCAAACACTGCTCCTTGACTCTGCCTTTGATACCAGAGAGCCCCAGCACACCTGGGACAGGGTTGGACCCTCCCCACATGGAGGTGGGCACTGCCCAGTTCCACCAGCAGCAGCTTTCTCCCCAGGCTTCCCTTCTAGCTCCTCTGTGGACAGGGAACGCTGGAATTGGAGTGATGCACAGCCCAGTGTGGATCAGACTGTCTTGTGACTAATCCTGTGGCATGTGCTGACAGAGCAGTGACACAGTGCAGTGACACAGGGCAGTGACAGGGCAGTGACACAGTGCAGTGACACAGTGCAGTGACAGGGCAGTGACACAGGGCAATGACACAGGGTAGTGACACAGTGCAGTGACACAAAGCAGTGACACAGAGCAGTGACACAGAGCAATGACAGGGCAGTGACACAGTGCAGTGACACAGTGCAGTGACAGGGCAGTGACACAGAGCAGTGACACAGAGCAGTGACAGGGCAGTGACACAGAGCAGTGACAGAGCAGTGACACAGAGCATTGACACAGAGCAGTGACACAGAGCAGTGACACAGTGCAGTGACACAGGGCAGTGACACAGAGCAGTGACACAGAGCATTGACACAGAGCAGTGACACAGAGCAGTGACAGAGCAGTGACACAGTGCAGTGACACAGTGCAGTGACAGGGCAGTGACACAGGGCAATGACACAGGGTAGTGACACAGTGCAGTAACACAGAGCAGTGACACAGAGCAGTGACACAGAGCAGTGACACAGTGCAGTGACAGGGCAGTGACACAGAGCAATGACAGGGCAGTGACACAGTGCAGTGACACAGTGCAGTGACAGGGCAGTGACACAGAGCAGTGACACAGAGCAGTGACAGGGCAGTGACACAGAGCAGTGACAGAGCAGTGACACAGAGCAGTGACAGAGCAGTGACACAGAGCATTGACACAGAGCAGTGACACAGAGCAGTGACACAGTGCAGTGACACAGGGCAGTGACACAGAGCAGTGACAGAGCAGTGACACAGAGCATTGACACAGAGCAGTGACACAGAGCAGTGACACAGTGCAGTGACACAGGGCAATGACACAGAGCAGTGACACAGAGCAGTGACACAGTGCAGTGACACAGAGCATTGACACAGAGCAGTGACACAGTGCAGTGACACAGGGTAGTGACACAGGGCAGTGACACAGGGCAGTGGCAGAGCAGTGACACAGGGTAGTGACACAGTGCAGTGACAGAGCAGTGACAAAGTCTAAGCCTAGAGCTCCCCAAAGACATCAGAAGGGACTTTAGGCCCAGCACTATTTTATCCCCATGCCCACTGAATAACTGCCAGGCCCCAGGAGTAAATGCACTTCTATCTCCTGGATCCCATTTCAGGTCCCTTTCCCGCTGGTGACTCCTCACTGTGCTCCTGCTTTAAAGTCTCTGAGCAGGGAGGTGACCGCAGAGGGTGACCCAGAACAGTTCATGTCCCAGTTCCCCCATCTGGGTGGTTTTCCAAGCTGGTCCCAGCTGCATTCCCAACACTGAGCTCTGCCCTTTGGAGCCCTTGGGGATGGTCCCTGGGGACAATCCCAGCCGGGCTCTGTGAGGAAGAGATCTCCACTACTCCCCAGAGCAGGCTGCTCATTAGAGCTCATCCCAGAGTCAATTCCCATTGGGAACTGCAATTACAAAGAATTTAAATAAATCATAGAATCACAGAATATCCTGAGCTGGGAGGGACCCACAGGATCATCCAGCCCAGCTCTGCCCTGCCCAGACCCCCCAACAATCCCACCCTGCCCATCCCTGGCAGCGCTGTCCAAACGCTCCTGGAGCTCTGGCAGCCTCGGGGCCGTGCCCATTCCCTGGGGAGCCTGGGCAGTGCCAGCACCCTCTGGGGGAGGGAAGAACCTTTCCCTGAGCTCCAGCCTGAGCCTGGGCAGTGCCAGCACCCTCTGGGGGAGGGAAGAACCTTCCCCTGAGCTCCAGCCGTTCCCTGTCCCAGGAGCAGAGATTGGAGCTGCCCTCAGAAGGAGCTGCAGCCTCAGGTGAGCTCTGAGCTCAGTTTACTTCACTCCAGCTAAACATTCCAAGTGCCCTCAGTGGCTTCTCCTATGGACCCTCCAGACCCTTCTCCATCTTTGTGTGGCAAATGTGAGACCATAAAATCATCATGTCTGAACTCAGCCTCTTGCAAAGCAGCATCCTTTACATCCATCATGGAAAACCATCCCAGAGCCTTCCCAATAGGCCCTGTCTTAAGAAATCTGTAACAAGCACTAGGATTACATTTCTTTCTTTCTCTGCTTTCCCAGAAAATTGGCAGGACCTGAAAACGAGCACTTCCTTCTCTTTGGAAATTTGCCCTTCAGCTGGCAAACAGGGACTGATTTTGTTCTTGGGGCTTGTAGGAGGCTGAAATGAAAACAGCTTATTTTAATATTAGCACCAATTCCTGTTCATTACCACCTTTTCCTGCCCAAACATCTGCTGGATCAGCACCGGGGTGTGGGAGAGCAGCTGGAGGAAAAAACATTTGGAGTTTTACTGCAGGGGGGATGAGGAGCTTTCTTGTTGGCTCTGTACAAAGACCAGCGGCACCGAATTTTGATTTTGAAAGGAGAATAATTGCTCCTAAAATTGATCTTTACAGGCTTCAATATTTCTCCCATCACATTATGCTTCTTCCAACTGTGTCTTTTTACAGCCTAAGACAAATGACTTAAACATCAGGCTAATATAAAGCAGATTTTTCAGTTTGGGAATGTGTTTTCTTTCCATGCACACAGGGCCGTATCCAGCATGTCAGGCAGGACATTTTCATTTGGAGGGATTTGGTTTTAAGTGGGTGAGCACTGAGATTATTATTGAACAACCTGACACACGGAGAACGTGTGGCTGGCGCTGCTCTGTCCTGCTGTCAGCCCCTGCTCGGGAAGGGAATCAGAGTGAGCCTCAGAAGCTCATTAAAAAACCCAGCTCAGGCTTTTGATGAGGTTGGGGAACTCTCAGAAGTGCTGAGTCCTCCCTCCCTTATCTCGGCGGGATAATCACTCTGTGGGTGCAGGGAGACAATTAAGCTCATTAACATCTCCTTTGTTAGAAAGATGAAGGGCCAGCTGCTCGGATTCAACCACACAGCAGCAGCCAATTACCCGAAGAGGGTTAATAACCCCAAATGTGCAGGTACGGGGGGGCCGTGGTGACAGTGACACTCACCTGGTCACCATAAACAGTCACTGCTAAATAGTCCTGGACACCTGAATTTACCTTCATTAATTAATTTATCTTCCAAACGCGTTCTTACAGTGTGATCAGCACAACCACATCCAGGTAGGATTAATAGTTGTGCTCATTCTCTCTCCTCACAGGGAGATTTGTGGCCTTTGGAGGATGTTATTTCTCAGCTTTTGTCAATAATATCCGGGCTTGCTGGGACTTTAACTCTTCCAAAGCCTTAGAATGGAAACTCCCTAAATTCTCTTCAAGCCACAAAACTAAAACCACCAAAAAGGCTCCCTTTAATGCTTTTATTCAAACATAAACTGAGGTCACTTTGGAAATAAAGAACACTCAGATCCACTGGGCAAGGCAGGATTTTAATCAAGGGGCTTGAACACAAATCAAGCTGAAAACTTGGGAATCAGATCCCACACCTGGCTGGGAAGTAGAGACCCCATCCAGCTCCTGATTGACAATTGTGACAGGGAAGAAGCTGCTCCAGCTCTGGAGGCTCCTCTGGGAACTGGAGCCCTCCAGCATTTTTTTTTTTTTAATTTTTTTTTTTTTTTTTTTTTTTTTTGGCAGATGCCGGGGAAGAAGGAGGGGAGATTCAGAGAAAAATAAATAAAACCATAAAGCTGAAGAGTTTCAAATCTACTGGAGCAGTGGGACAGCACTTGGCAGAGAATTCCTGTGCTCAGGATTGCCAATGTCACTGCAGTGGTGCTGGGGGTAAGAAATACATTCCTGGGATCAGCTTTCCAAATAATATGAAATTCCTGGATGAATTTCCTCACAATGGGTGGAACAGGGGCGCAGGAGCCATGGAGCTCTCCAAGGAGAATCCAGGGCTATCACAGCTTTGTGAGATCAGCTCTTGTGCTGGGAATATTGCATTTTAAAAAATCAGGAACAACCAGAAGCTGATGTGAGGGAAAACTCTATTTAGGAAAAGCAGGAAGAACCAGGAGATGATTTAAGGCAAACCTCAGGGTCTGACTGGTGGCTGACCATTGAACACTGGATTTATTTTTTTTTTTTAATTCTTTTTTGGGCCTGACTGAAAGCAGGGGAGTGTCGTGTTCTTGCTGGGGAAGGGACAATCCCAAGTTAATTCCTTCTCCTTGGCACAAGAAGCCCAGCTGGGGGGTCACAGCCAGCCTGGCACGGATTGATTTGGCACCAAACATCTCCTTGTCCTCCTTTTGGATGAGAATATTAAAGGTTTGGGGTAGTTCAGAGGTTCCCATCTCAAAATTCCCTGTTTCTGGACTCCAGGGTCTGCTGCCCCTCCCTGCCATGTCCTGGGGGTTGGATCCTGGGGGGCCCTGGGCAGGGTTATCTTTGCTAGGAGGTCCAGGGAACTCCGTGCCAGTCCCAACCATGGAGCAGAGGGTGCTCCTGAGGGAAAGGGAAGCACAGAAAGCCTTCTCATGCTGCTTTGACGTGAATTTTAAGCCCTTTTACAATGGTTTTACGCCCTTTTATATGGATTTTAAGGGACTCAGGATTGGCTGCCAAGCTCCCACAGGGACCTGTGCCCCTGGTTGGTATTTTCAGTCAAAAAATTTGGGAAGAGTAAGAGGTACCCAGGACCAAACAGTCACAGTTCTTCCCATCAACTCTTCGGATACAAGGGGATATGGACACCAAGCCAAAGCAAGTTAATTCCCTAAGAGCTCAGGCAAAACAGCTGCAAAATCCCAGGGACTTTAAGGCAGGGAAAAATCAAAACGGGGTAAAACTAAAGAATCTTTCCAAATTCCCAGGCAAAACCAGGATCTCTGGGCAGGATTTGAGCAAGTCTTGGTTCTGCAAAATCAAATCTATTGGGAGCAATCTCCAGATCAGACCATCCTGGACCATTCTTCCCATCACACGAGGGGCCTGTCGGAGAGCAAAAGCCCATAGGATTTAGAACAATTTTATTTCCCAGTTCATAACAATGTGTGCTCAGAAACTTGGGATGAAAGTTGTGAACTGGAAACTCCTGGAGCATTTCCTCTTACATTGTTTCCCAGGATGAGCCAGGTCACTTTGTCACACCAGGATGGAATAATTCCATTTTTATCTCTGGGACCTTGGTTTGGTTTGTCTGCACATTTCAGGCTTGGCAGGGATATTTTTTCCCCTCTTTCTTTCCCAGGAAACACAATCAAATCATCCAGAATCACTATATCAAAAAGATGATGATGCATAAACCAGCAGCCCATTCCACAAACAATAAAAACAGGTAAAATTCAATATCCAGCACTAGCGAGTAATTCCAGCAGCAATTCCAAATTTATTGTCTTGTTTATTTATTCCATTGATGTCAATAAACATCACCGTCCTCTCATGCTGACAAATTCATCTCTCAAGCATGGCTTTGTTTCTCTGCACTGGAGACTTGCAGGGCTCCAGGAGCCTTGGGAGGACAGGAGCCCCACATTTGTGTCCTCAGCACATCAGGGATTTGCTGGAGCTGGATCCATGTGGAAAGGACAGCACAATGTGAAGATTCCCAGAGTGATGCTTTGACAGATGGGTAGGGCAGGTGCTAAAGCCTCTGGTGGGATCCAGTCCAAGCAGGTGGAGTCAAAGTCCTGCATCCCTGCCTTCCAATGGGAAAAGGCCCCAGGGAAGGGTTGTTTTGGGAATTGCTCTCTCCTGAGGGTGGGTTGGTGGTGGCATTGCAGAGGATGGATTTGGGGAGGCTCGTGGGGAGTTGAGATGTTGTGTGAACATCACCAGGAATGAACATCCCCTGTGCTGGCCCTGCTGGGGCACCTCCAGTGCTGGGACAGCTCTGGGACCCTCCTGACAGGACAGACCTGGAGGGGCTGGAGCGTGTCCAGGGAAGGGAACAGAGCTGGGGAAGGGGCTGGAGCCCCAGGAGAGGCTGAGGGAGCTGGAAAGGGGCTCAGCCTGGAGAAAAGGAGGCTCAGGGGGGACCTTGTGGCTCTGCACAACTCCCTGCCAGGAGGGGACAGCCGGGGGGGTCGGGCTCTGCTCCCAGGGAACAGGGACAGGAGGAGAGGGAATGGCCTCAGGCTGGGCCAGGGGAGGCTCAGGGTGGATTTGGGGAAAATTCCTTCATGGAAAGGGTGGTCAGGCACTGACACAGCTGCCCAGGGCAGTGCTGGAGTCCCCATCCTTGGAAGTGTCCCAGAAACCCCTAGCTGTGTCACCTGGGGACAGGGGTCAGTGGTGAATATTGGGACAGTTGGGCTTGGTGGTCTTCAAGGTCTTTCCCCACCTTGCTGATTCCAAGACTCCATGGTGAGCAGCTCCCTTAGATTCTTCAGAGTCTTCTGAGTATTTTTTGGAATTGCAGCAGATTTCAGTGAGTCAGCCAAGGACACTGAGCTGCACTGGGCAGCAGGGAAGTTTAAATGCATTGCATTTAAAAATGTTAACATTGAAAGTATAAAGAGCAGCAGCAATGTCATCCAATGAAAAGCCAGTCTGAGCACAGTTCTTTGGAGGCACATCCAGAAAAGTCCTGGAAAATGTCTGCACCAGAACTCCATGGCCTTAAACTGAAGGAAGGCAGATTTAGATTTTAGGAAGAAATTCTTCACTATAAAGGTGATGGAGCAGAGGAATCCATCAGGAGTCTCCATTCCTGGCAGTGTCCAAGGCCATTGGATGGGACTTGCAGCACCCTGGGAGGTGGCCCTGCCCATGGGAAGGAGTGGAACTGGATGAGCTTTAAGGTCCTTTCCCACTTAAACCATGCTGGAATTCTCTGACTGATGCAGGGAATATTGGTAAAAGCTCAGCAGGATGTGGGAGTATCACTGGTAGAGATTGGTCCTGAAATATCTCATCATTCTCTGTCCTTTGGCTCTTGAAGCGCTTCTGGAAATTCCTGGGATCTCTTTGCTGCAAGACCTTATTTAATTAATGTCAGACCTGAAAGAGCAAATTAGCAGGAGAGATTAAAAATATGAAATATCCTTTTTTTGAGGGAGAGGGAGCAACTGGAAAGGACAAACCTGGCATATCCCAAAGAGGGCTGGGGTGCCAGGCAGGACTCCTGCACTCCCAGCAGGATGAATGCCATGAACTGCCTATTTCTATCCAGAAATCCTGAGCCTTCAGGCAGTAATTGTGGCTACCCCAGAGCCTGAAAGTACCACAGTTACAACCCCAAATCCCTTAAATTTGCATCCTCCTGGAGAAAAACACAGCAACTCAGCAGCTGATTCAGCTGGAAAGTCTCCCCCAATAAGTTATGAAAAGAGGACTGGGAACCTGCATTTTTATCATTCCAACTCTTTCTGGGTTTTTTTTTCTCTTTAATAAAACCCTGTTTATGATGGTGGATAAAACATTCCTGTCATCCTTAATAAAAGCCTTTACTAGCAATGCGAAAGGAGCAGTGAATGGATAAATTGTAAATCAAGGCACAGCTTGGAAACGGGGCAGTTTAGCAAAGCAGCATTTCTGGGAGCTGCTGATGGCAGGAGATTACATTTTATATCAGAACAGATTTAAATTTAGGGGGAATTAACCCTCTAGCTCCACTGCAAAAGCTTCCCAAGGCATCAAAGCTATTTGAGCAAAGAAAGTTGTCATCAGTGGAAGGGAGGTGACAGGAAAAAATAACTGAAGGGGACAATTTTAACTGAATCTTTCTTATAGAAACAAGCTACAAAAATTGTGACTGGATTTTAATTAGGAGGCAAATTTTTTCCTGTTCTTTCTTGGGTTTGGGAAGATGAAGTGACAGCATTTTAAGGGATCCAAAAGCTGTTTCTTGCAGCAATGAGAACACTTCATTTTTTAAGTCTTTCTGTGGGTGTCAGGAGAAAAATCTTTCTGTTTCTTGACGTTTGGACAGAGCCACGAGCTGGAAACAGTTGGTGCAAAGCAGTTGGTTCTGCCCTGCCTTGTGAAGAGCTACAGGAGCTCTGCTGGGACGGGACTGAAGCGGGGTTGATCACAAAATATTCATGCAAAGCCACATAAAGTGTGAACCTCCAGAAACAAACTGGGGAATTTATGCACCTTAAAGTCAAGTCAGGAGAAAAAGCTGAGTTGGGGCTGAAATTCATGACCAATGCCTTGCAAAAATAGAATTATTTCATCAAGAAATAATTCTTCAACCCTTGCTCTGTCCCAGTCTTGTGGGCTTGGATAAGTAATTCCAATAAATCAATGTGTTCACCCTTCTCTCCACTATGTTACAGTCCAGGTTTGCCCCTGGAGATCTCCAGGAACACATTCAGAAGAGGAATTCTCCTCACTCCGGGGTGTTGGAGCCAGCCCAGACTCATCTGCTGGCTCTGAAGTCCTTTGTGGCTCATTGATTTCCCTGATCCCTCCCAGCTCACCCCTCCTTCCTCGGGCTCAATAATCCTTTCAAACCCTCATTGCTGTGTGGGAGCACTTGGAGGCAAAGTTCCTTTCCCATCACCAGCGCTGGTGATGGCAATTCCACAAAAATTCCAGAAAAATGTGGGGATCTGTGGCAGACCCTGAGAGGTTCAGCTCAGAGCACTCTGAACGCTGAACTCATCCCCCTTGCCAGTGTTATAAGTGCATGACAACTGTTGGGATAAATGCTATATGTATAATGTTAAAATAGCTTTTCTGTATGAATATAGGCTTTTTCTTTTCTTCTAATAGCAAAAGTCAGACATAAGTTTTTTAGAGATAGCTTGCCAAGCACCCGGCCGTTTTAACCCTTTGTTTATTGTGTGTCTCCCTATTGTATTTTATTAAACCTTTTAAATTTTACCAAAACAGTAAAACGTGTTTTTCACAGCAGGGATTGTCTGTGGCAACCAATTCTCGTTGTTGCTGTGCAGCTGTGTCACCCCCACTGGCACTGGGCAGTGAGAGCAGCGCCTGGAGCACCCCTGGGATGTGCTGGAGCCACGGCAGGAATGTGGGAATGCTGGGCTGTGAGCCACAGGGACACCTCCCCTCTCCCCCAGCACCCAATGCAACTCTTAAAATCCTCTTAACTAACTTTAGTCAGCGCTTTGTTCGCCTCTGCCTGGGGGAGGGGAATTGAAGTTTTCTCTTTAAAAGGCTCTTTCACCAAGGGTTGGGTTTTGCTGGGTGAGGCCTGATGGGCTTCACTCAACAAAAAGAAAATCCCCAGAGCCAGAAGCTGCAGAGGAGATTAAAAAACCTTAATAAGCATCACCTGGGCTGGGACAAGATCAATAAGAAACCCACAGAATGAGGGCCAAATTAGCACTGCAGGAATAGGGACCAATAACCAATAGGAGATAGAATATTCAAAATTGTGCTATTTAGGACCAATGAACAACAGTTTCTTTGGGTTTTGTCTGTATAAATCCGTGAAAAATCTGGTAAAGCACCAGGTGTGAGGGGATGATTTTCACTGCACAACCCAGGCACGTGTGGATGGAATAACTTCTATTGCGCATCCTGGCCAGAATAAAGTAATGCCTGATTCTCTGAACACTTAAGAAGATTTTGTTGGAGAGTTTCTGTTTTCCCATCGTTTTTGTGACAATGACACCACATTCCTCGTACATACTCCAGTCCCAGCACAGCCAAATGTGTTTGTAACTCGGTAGTGCCTGTCAGGGAGCCCCTGTGGTTTGTCTTACCCTCCTCTGGAGGATTTACAAGCCTGGAATTGCATAAGGAAAACCTGGGAAGGAGGCAAAACACAGGATTACAGTAGTTTCACGAATACAAGCCGCACGGATTATAAGCCGCACCCCCGGTGCCTCGACAATGTTGCTGTCTTTGTCAATAGATAAGCCGCACCCCGAATATTAGCCGCACTTTCGTTCATCGCGAGAATCCGTGCGCAGCTTTCACAAATTGGCCAATTAGTAACAGGATCGCGGCATAGCGGGCTTTACTGGCTCGGGGCGGGGCCAGGAAGGCTCGGCCCGCTCATGGTTGCCGACGGGGCCGGGTGGCCCAGCTCAGCGCCACGGCTCGGCGGGGCTGGCCGGGTGGTGCTGCCGCCGCCGCCGGGCTCGCTGGCCCCCTCTCCCGTCAGCACCGCCCCGCTGCCGCGTTCGCTCGCCCGGCTGGCAGGGCTGCCGCCGCCGGGCTCGCCGCCCGCCCTGCTGCCGCTTTCGCTCGCCCCGCTGCCGCTTTCGCTCGCCCTGCGCCGCGCCTCGCGAGCGCCGCGCCTCGCGAGCGCCGCGCCCGCCCCGCGCCGCTTTCGCGAGCGCCGCTTTCGCTCGCCCCGCCGGCAGGGCTGCCGCCGCCGCCACCAGGCTCGCCGGCCGCCCCCTCCCGTCTGCACCGCCGCCGCGTTTCCTCGCCCTGGCCGGCACTGCAGGCCCCCGCACCGCCGGGCTCCCCCACGCTGCTGGCCCCGATTCTGCTGGGCTTCCCCCGCTGCCAGGCAGCCCCACCCGCCGGCCTTCCTGCTTCTGCCATGCTCCCCTGCACTGCTAGCCCCAGTTCTCCCGGGCTCCCCCGCCATGCTGGCCCAGGCTCTGCCGCCCTCCCTGCCCCGCCCTGCTGGCTCAGGCTCAGCCGCCCGCCCCCCACACTGCTGGCCCCGCCTCTGCCAGGCTTTCCCACCTCAGCCGGGGCCGGCCGGGCTCCAGCTTGGCTTGGGGCTGCCGCGGGCTCTCACTTCCGTGTTGGCAGCTTTTAGAATTTTGTTAATAGATTAGCCGCCCCGGAATATTAGCCGCACTTCCGGGTTTCCACCAAAATTTTGGTCAAATTGGTGCGGCTTGTATTCGTGAAATTACTGTAGCTGGAAAATCCCTCTCCCGCAGCAGCACGAGGTGAAAACTTCCCTGCTCGGACTTGGGAATGTCCAGTCCAGGACTGGTAGGACAGAAAGGATCCTCTCCCAGCACTCCTGTGTTCCCTTCCAGAGAAACCCAAAGCTTTTGGTAGCTGAATATTTTCCTCCTGGATACTCCTCTGTGTATCATCAGTGAAGAGCAGGGGGTGAAAAACTCCACAGCTCCCACTGCACCCAGGGGGAGCTGATTACACACACAGAGAGTGTGTAAAAAAACTGGGGGAGTTGGGGGGAAGCAGGGGGATTGGGAAGCCAAAAAAAAAGCTGAAACTCACTGGCAGAAAAATTCCAGGGATGCAGCTTTCAGTGTCTCCTAAAAAATCAGAGCTGGGAGCTCCAGCACCTGTTGCAGTTGAAGTTTTGCCTCTCAAACAGGAGCTGTTTAAGTAATGCTAAAAATAGTGGAGGAGTAGATAAAGATAATGAAGTGCTCCTGTTGGAATCCCTTTGACATGCAGAGAATAAGAATTCAGAGTTATTTTTTAATAAAAGGAGAACTCCTCCTGGATTTGATCTCACTCCCTCCCAAACCTTAAGACAAATACTGTTGTCACTAAATTAAGCTGCAAAGTCTTTCATTAAGCACCACCCTTGGGAATTAAAGATGTTCTTGGAGAGCTGGAGGAAGGAGCCGAGCTCCAAGAACGGAATAGGCACAGGAATAAAAATATGGAGAAATACACCTGGATATTTAATCCATAAACCAACACAGACACTCCCAGCAGGTCGGAAAAGCAATCACTGCCTCCCAACACAACTCTGGAGTTACAACCAGGTGTAAAGAAAGGGATCGTCTGCATTAAGTGAAATATTAATGAATGGAGGGAACAAAACATTGTAAACACAGAGAGCTGTGGCAGCAGCAGCAGCAGCAGCGAGGGATATTCTGATTTAAAAATCCAGGGATAACTCAGTGAAGTGTCCAGACAAGTGCTTACAGTGTTGCTGCCAGGGTTTAGTGCCCACCAGGGAATTCTCCCAGATATCTGAGACATTTAAAAGGAAATTTCTAGCCACAAAACATCTGCAAAGTGGGAAAAAAATCTGGCCAGAGAATGTCTGTAGTGTCTGGAATGCTGGAATAGCATCCATGGGAATGCCACGGGAATGCCACCTGCAGCTGGAATATCTCTGTCCCATCTGATGCCTCTTCAGACACATCCTCAGGCTCAGGCATCCAGGGTTTCCTCAGCAAATGCTCCAGGCCAGGCAGAAAACAAGGAAGGTTCTTCTTTCTCCAGTCAGAGGAGGAAATGGAGAGTGGGGATTTTCCTGTGTGCAGTTGGAACTTTGGGAAGTTTCTGTTTGATGAACCTCCAGAGGAGGAATGTTCCTGCCTCATCCAGAAAATCCAAGTGAGGGTCTCCAGGTTTCCCCACTGCAGAACAATTTCCAGGCAATGGAAGCTCATTTTCTTCTTACAGATAACACTGAAATCCCTCATTTCAGCAGCATCCTGGGAAGCAATTCCAGAATTAGTCTCCACAGCCATCAGCATCCCAGTGCAGCATTCCTGACAAAGCACATTCTGGAGGAAACAGACTCAGCCAAAACAGACCTGAGGCTGACAGAGCAATTTTCCCTCTTTTTCTTGTAAAGCTCCTTTCTAATTATAATCCCTGTTGGGTGTGGTTTATTTCTGGATATCAGAACTGCGAGGAGCTCCAGGAGAGGAGTGGGGGCTTTTTTAATTTTTTTTTTTACCGGCTGGAATATTTTGATTCTTAAATTAAAATCAGCCAGATAATCATTGATCTGTGCAGAGCCAGGGGTTAAGGGTTTGCAAATATCTGTCTTAGGCCAGGTTTAAGTTAATGAAGACAGTTGTTCTACCTTAAACCTGAGTAAATGAGGCACCATAATCAGACTGAGACCATCCCAAAAGACCCCTCCTGTTGTTTAAGAAGGGAAGTTAATAAACCCTTTAATTTTAAATGGGTTTGTTTGGGTTTTTTGTTTAGGGGTTTTTTTTTTTTGGGGGGGGGGAGTTTTTTAAGTTATGGGAGAGTTTTAAGCAATATTCAAGAGAACTGCTGGACATAAGGCCAGAAATCTTCACATTTAACACTAAAAATGTGTAATTTGGGTATGACAAGGTGCAGAGCTGGTCAGAGGCACTCCTGGTGTTTAACCTGCCATAGCTGTCTCATCAGGGCCTAGGACTGGTCCCAGTTGTGGCTGTGGATTAAAATGCTTTCCAATAATGCTCAGCTCCTCCTGCCTCCACCTCCTTCGCCCCCTTAAAAAGGCCACAAAAATTAAGAAAAAGTGGTTCCTAAGAGCACAACTGTACAAGAAGCCACATTTCGATGCCAAGGCTTTGTTATTTTCCATCCTGAGCGCTCGGGGGTCTTTGCTCCTCATTTCTCAGATCTGAGGGAGACTCAGCAGCAATCCCAGAGCAGGCAGAGCAGGAGGGTGCGACCCCCCAGTCCTGTGTGTGCAGTGCTCCAGGGAGCAGCAGCAGCTGCACATCCATGGGATGTGATCCCATCATCCCAAAGCACAACCAGAGCCCAGGAAAAACAGGACAGAGCTCCTTCTACAGCCCCCTACCCATAGCAGGGCCAGGGAGGAGCAGAGGAGCAGATGTTTCAGACCAGGAAAATCAGGATCCCTGAGGGGAGTGGGAAGGGATTATGAAGACTGGGGTCATTTTTGAGGCCCAGTAACCACCTGGGACCATTGGTGTGGTGACAGGGTGACAGCTCCTTCTGCCCAGAACCACTGCTGGAGCTCTGGATCAGGGAATCTCAGAGTCCTTAAGGTTGGGAAAAACCTTTAAGATTCTTCCAGTCCAGCACTGCCAGGTCCAGCACTAACCCCACGGAGGGGCTGGAGCGTGTCCAGGGAAGGGAACAGAGCTGGGGAAGGGGCTGGAGCCCCAGGAGAGGCTGAGGGAGCTGGAAAGGGGCTCAGCCTGGAGAAAAGGAGGCTCAGGGGGGACCTTGTGGCTCTGCACAACTCCCTGCCAGGAGGGGACAGCCGGGGGGGTCGGGCTCTGCTCCCAGGGAACAGGGACAGGAGGAGAGGGAACGGCCTCAGGCTGGGCCAGGGGAGGCTCAGGGTGGATTTTGGGAAAATTCCTTCACGGAAAGGATGGTCAGGCACTGGCAAAGGGCAGGGTTGGGGTCCCCATCCCTGGCGGTGTAACAGTGACTGAAATGGGACTGGCAGCAGCCTGAGGGTCACTTGAAGCCACTCCATCCGACCCTCTGGGGTGTCAGGTGGCTTCTTGCAAGCATTTGTTAAAAATTACCTGCTTTTACTGGGAATGTTCTTATTGATACTTCCTAACTACTGGTTCTGCCCTGGAGAAGCCCAAAATCCCCAGAGCTGGACTCTGAACCCACCCCAACACCCCCAGGAGGACCCACAGCTCATCATGGTGCACATCCCAAGGAGAGGAACCCCAAAATCAGCAGAATTATTCCATCCTCAGCATTCCATGGGATGCACAGGCTGCTGTGGATCCACCTGCTCTCACTTCCTGATAAATGCAACAAAACATTCCAGCCAAGGCACATGGAATACTGACTGTGTTTCCACTCTACAGTGCTCAGACTAGAGCTCATTGCTGTGCTCATCACATTTGCCACCAGAATTCCACATGAATCTCACCACAAGTTCTGCACAAAATGGGGGTAAATCCTCTTTTCTGCTGAAAATAAGGTGTGTGTAGGCAAAAATTGAGGTTTTGTTATGGGACAGCAAAATCTTAGATGAAAAAAGACTTATTTTAAAAATACACAATTTGGAGCATATTTTCCCTCAGAAATATTTTTCAGATTTTTTTTTTAACAAAAAACTTTTCTTCATGCTTTAGTGTCTGATAATGAAGAAAGGAAAATCTGGGGACTAGCCCTGCCTCTGCTCATAGATTTGGACAGGATGTTCCAGCCTCGACTGTGTTCCCCTGTTCTAAGGGAGAAAGGGATGTGATAATTCAGTTGGAAAATGCTTTTTGAGGTGTTGGAAAGTTCGTATTTAAGCCTGACTCAGGATCAAAGAACTGATTTGGGCAGCAGCCTGCAGTGCTTGGTGAGCAGGGAATGACATTTCTCCGATGGAAATACCCAGGGGATGAAGTTGGGATCTGTTGTATGTCCAGCAGCCGCTGCTGGCACCAACCAGGCTGCCTTTGGAACCTGTCAGTTCATCCTCTGCAGAAGCAGCTGTCCCTGCAATTAGCAGGGATTGAAACAATTAAAAGGAAAATGAGGATGGAGGCAGCACTTCCAGCAGGGAGGTTCAGAGGGATGTGTGGGGTTAAGTACAGGGATGCTCCATCTGCCCCGTGGAGAGCAGGGAAGGGCTGATTGTCTGAGCTGGCTGCCTTGATCAGCTCCTTTGTGCTCTGGCAGCACTTCTGTGCTGGCTCTTCCCTTTTCCTGGTGCTTTTGAAGGTCTTTTCCCCAATTCCACATGAGCAGGTTGATATTCCTATGAAAAATGCAGAGATTTCTGCCTCTGCTGCTGGAGCAGGATGACGGGCTGGATTCTGCTTGGTTCTTTTCATAAAAGAGAATAATTCCTTCCTGTGGGAAGGGATTTCTGGAGGTTTCCTGGTCTGACCCTCACTCAGCACTGGGTCATTTTCTAAGTCACTTGGGGCTGCTCAGGGTTTTGTGCAGTCATGCTGTCACATTCCAAGGATGGAGATTCTCAGAGTTCCTCTGTTTTATGGTGTTTAACCTCTCAATCCCAAATTTCCCTCCATTCTGCAGGACATGCAGATTCCCTCATGGTACAGTCACATCAGCAAATCTGAGGACAAGGGGCAGACTGAAGAGGGACAATCCCTGACGTTCCTGTGCTCAGCAGATTCCCTGCACCATTCCAAATCCAGTCTGGGCATCAGCTGCAGGAAAGCAGGGATGGAATGTCCTGGGCAGAGCACAGAGCTGTTGCCCTTTATCTTAGAATCAGGGAATTATGGAACATCCTGAGCTGGCAGAGTCCCACAAGGATCATCCAGCCCAGCCCCTGTCCCTGCCCAGACCCCTCAACAATCCCAGCCTGCCCATCCCTGGCAGCGCTGTCCAAACGCTCCTGGAGCTCTGGCAGCCTCGGGGCCGTGCCCATTCCCTGGGGAGCCTGGGCAGTGCCAGCACCCTCTGGGGGAGGGAAGAACCTTTCCCTGAGCTCCAGCCTGAGCCTGGGCAGTGCCAGCACCCTCTGGGGGAGGGAAGAACCTTTCCCTGAGCTCCAGCTTGAGCCTGGGCAGTGCCAGCACCCTCTGGGGGAGGGAAGAACCTTTCCCTGATCTCCACCTGAGCCTGCCCTGGCCCAGCTCCAGCCATTCCCTGGCCCTGTCCCAGTCCCAGAGTTGAGATCAGAGCTGCCCTTGGAGGAGCTGCAGCCCCTGGTGAGCTCTGCCCTCAGTGTCCTCCAGCTGAACATTCCAAGTGCCCTCAGCTGCTCCTCTCATGGCTTCTCTGAACTCTTTCCCATCCCTGTGTCCCTCCTTTGGATGCCTTCCCACACCTTTAGATCTTCCTGATGTTGGGGCACCCAAAACTGCTCCCAGGACTGGAGGTGAGGCCACCCCAGCCCAGAGCAGAGCAGGACAATCCCGTCCCTTAAGCAGCAGAACCAGATGCAAAGGCATCTCCAAAGGGAGAGCTCTATTTACCCAAAAGAATCACAGCTTTCACTCTGGGTCTTCTTGGAGAGAATAATGTCTGGGAGACAAATATTTCCTGGGGTGCAGAACAGCTGCCCTACCACAAGTTCCTGCAGCTCTGAAAATGGTAAAATACCTCCTCTTCCATGCCTCAGGAAGTTCTGTTCCCATCAAACTCTGACAGGCACTTTTCTGGGTTACAGAGGCTTCTGTGCTTATGGAAACTCCATACTAGATCTGCTCTTTTAGGCATCTCCATTCCTTTTAAATTCCCCAGCAGATGGAGGCTGAAGCCCTAAATCAGTTGGCTCTGGGACAGCTCATTCCAAAGGTTCATGTGGAAATTTGCAAGTCTTGTGATTTGTAATAAAAAGTCCTGGGATATCTGAGATCTTGGCCAACCCCTCCCTTGACATTTTTGGAAGAAATTACCAGAAAAAGCCTTCCTGACTTTAATTCCTGCATTTTTCTGATGCATGTTCAGAGTAGAACATAATGGCTGAAAGTCCCTTTGCTCAAGGGCAAATTTATTTCCTGGCCAACATCTGGCTCCAGGCTCATCTTTCCTGTAATTTGCCAGTTGCTGGCATGAGGGAGAAAGAGAATTATTGAGCTCTTTCTCTGCTTGGATCCAATTAGTCAAAGAAAAGGTGCTGGAGGTAAATGTGATGCACTCAGGAAAGATGCAAAAGTTCGCTCTCTGCCAAGTCCTTCCTGCCACAGCTCTGGGCAGGGGGTGGCACTGAGGTGATGGGGACACAACCTGGCCTGAGGTCACCTATTCCAGAACATTCTTTCCCTACACAAACACTTCGGGGGACAAAAGAAGGCTAAGTAGGGATCACACTCACCTGGGATACCTCCATCAGCAGCTGGGGATGCACGGAATCACGGAATCATGGAATGTCCTGAGCTGGGACCCACAGGATCACCCAGCCCCTGTCCCTGCCCAGACCCCCCAGCAATCCCACCCTGCCCATCCCTGGCAGCGCTGTCCAAACGCTCCTGGAGCTCTGGCAGCCTCGGGGCCGTGCCCATTCCCTGGGGAGCCTGGGCAGTGCCAGCACCCTCTGGGGGAGGGAAGAACCTTTCCCTGAGCTCCAGCCTGAGCCTGGCAGTGCCCAGCTCCAGCTGTTCCCTGGTCCTGTCCCTGCTCACAGAGCAGAGATCAGAGCTGCCCTCAGAGAAGCTGCAGCCCCTGGTGAGCTCTGCCCTCAGTGTCCTCCAACTGAACATTCCAAGTGACCTCAACCTCAGATTCCTCTTGAGACCCTCCACCACCTTCACAGCCTCCTTTGGGTGCTCTCTAATAGCTTGAGCTCTGTCCCGTATTGTGGAACCCCAAACTGAACCAAGAGCTGCACTTTCTGGAACAGAAGCTGCTTTAGACATTAAATTCTTCTCTTTCAAGGAGAATAGGTGACATGAATCCATTCCATGGACCCACTGAAAAGAAAGAAACCTGTTACCTTAATGTTACGCCCAACACAAAGATGGGACCATGGGACAGGGGTCAGGAACACACAGGGATGTCTCTGTCCCTCACAATCAGGCAGAGTCATTTCCCACTCCCATCAAACCCACGGACCTGTTATCCATGACTGTCCAGGGCTGGGCTGGACAAACCCATGGACCTGTTCAACTCAAGGACAGGCAGCTCCTGGGTCACTGGGCAAGGACAGGAACACCTTGAAGTTAAGGAAGAAATCCTGAAAGTCCTGCTTGTGTTACCTTTCTGTCCCTTTTCCTGGTCACAGATCCACCAGAATCTTTCATCTCCAGAAAAAGCCCTGGAAAGGAAGAAGTTGAGGATCAAGGAGCAAACCCAGCCAGTGCTCAGGAATGCAGGTGCATTGCGAGTGTTTTATGACTTCATCCCAAGCCCTGCTCCCCATAATCAGATTATGAAACCTTCGACTCAAGTTAATGCAAACAAACAGATCATGCGGAGAGCCATAAAAATAAAATATCATCATAAAAACCCTAAATCGAGAGCATCTTCTGTAAACAGAGCGCTGTAAACACAGTAATGTGTCTCTCTGCAACGATATTTGGTGAGGCATGGAAGAGCCCCAAGAGATGGCAGGAAAACACAGCTGTTCTCTCCTTGCAGGGGGTGAGGGAATGCAGCACTGCTCCATCAGCTCCAGGGTCAGCACAGCTCTGCTGCACTCCTGCAACGGGAACAGGGATCACCCCAGGTGGTTCGGGTTGGAGGGACCTCAGAGGGTCACTGGTGCCACCTCCCTGCTCCAGCCATGTTTTCCAGGATAAAAACATCCTGGAATTCAGGTGCTTCTGTTGGGCAGCAAATACAGCTCTGGGGTGCAAACCTGCTCCAACCCTGTGTGAGTGAATTCCCTGAAGTTCCACCTGTAAATCTTACATTTGGGCTGTGGAGGTCAAGCCAAAGGGTTCCTGGCACTGGGAAGAGAAGCTCAGGAGAATTCCCCAGGCTGTGGAGCTGATGAGGGCAGAAGTTGCTCTGACTCTCAGCCCTCCCCTGTGACAGACTCAATTCCCCTGGAATGGTAGATCCAAGCACAGAGATCCAATTGGGAGCGATTTTCCCCTCCTTTTGCTCTCCTGGGATAACTCCCTGACACCAGGGAATTGTCCCTGGGCACAAGAGGAAAGCTGCTGTGCATCTTGGATGTTTTCCCATTCTTTTGTCTGCTGAGCACACCTGAAGCAGTTGTTGAGTCCCTCAGGCTGTGCCCTGCCTGTGCTGTCACCCTGGGCACGTGCTGCCCCTGATGTGTCACTTCACTGGGAAATGACCTCCAGCTGCTCCTGGTGGCATCGTGGCATTGATGGCACACCTGGCAGGTGACAAAGGTGGCAGAGACACCCAGCTATGCCAGCATTTCACAATGCATGTCCTTTAGGGGGTGACACCAACACTGCTGTGCAGGGGCTCAAAGAGTTTCTGGAGACAATTTTTGGTTAAAAAAAAAAAAAAAAAAAAGTTCTCTGTTCTGAAATGTGAAATCCCAGGAATTCTCACCAAAAACTGGGCAAACATCTCTTCCCTGCTGCCTCGTGGGTATGTTCTGTGCAGTCACACCTTGATCCTCTCCTCACTCACTCCCAGCTTTAGGGGCTTTGGAGCATTTCTGTCACCATTCTGCTCCAGAATTGTCCCCTTGAGGGGCTGGGCACAGAGAGTGGCAGCACTGCACTCCAGAGCCGTCGGTGTGGGCTCTGCATCCCTGGGGACATCCAAGGCCAGGTTAGACAGGGCTTGGAGCAGCCTGGGATAGTGGAAACTGTCCCTGCCAGTGGAATGAGATGGGATTTAAGCTCCCTTCCAGCCCAAACCAGCCTGGAATTTTATGATTCCATGATTTAGCACCTCCCAGCTCAGCAGAATTTCCACAACTCTGTAAGAGCAGAGCTGAAATCTTCAGCTAAAGGGCAGCTCCGGTGTCCTACACCAGGGAATCATTTCCATCATCCTCCCGAGGGAAAATGGCTTGGGATTGCTCCTTCCCCTCCCTTCTCTATTCCCTAAGGAGCTCTGCTCTGTGAGGGACTTTGAAATGATTGGCTCCTGCCAAAGCCTTTAGCAGAAAAATGGGACTTTTCTAATCAAGACCAGCAATTATGCAAATTGCAGGGACAAAATGCTGATAACAACAACAAAAATAATTCTGCCAATAATTATCACATAGAGCTTTGCTACTTCTTATTAAAATCTTTCACTTTTCCAAAGAAACTGCTGTTTGGACACATGAAAAAATTAAAATATTGCTTATAAACCATACCTGGAAAATATTTCATGACCCCAGGGTATCTCTTTAGGGTCTGTAAGAGCCAGAGAAGGAGTTGTAGGAGTTTGCAGCAGCAAAATCATTGCAAGGCATGAAGAGGGAGCAGAAATAATTGAGGTCTGGAGGGGCTGAATGCAGAAATGATTAAAAGAGATACTTATGGATAACGACTCGAGATGGAATATAATCACTTTCTTGGAGGGCATGGAGAACAAAAAGATGGGATTTGTTTAGCTTTGTACATTGGGGCATAATTAGAAATAATAGGATTAAATTTCTGCATGGAGAATAATCTGATTATCAGGAATCACTTGGAAATGAACTGGAGTCTGCAAAGGGTTAATTGGGGCTTCCAAGCTCCATCCTCCTCCTCCCCCATCCAGGCACATTCCTGGCTGGGTCCTTCTGTGGGGCATCCTCCTGTGAAGAAATGTTCTGAGCTCCCTCAGTGCTAGTGAGATTTAAATCAGTCTCTTTTTTTAGGAATTTAATTTTTCCAGAATTTTCATTATTAATTTTCTCAGGGGGAGTGAGGTCTGATGGGATTCCTGCTCCACAATCTTTCAGCACCCAAACCTTCCTCAGAAAGGGCTGTCCCAGGAGTGGAAACCAGGAAAGCTGACTCAGGGGAACCAGGGACAGGGTGGGAGTGAAGATGCAGAATTTGGGGAGGTGGGGGAGAATTCCCAGTGAGATAAATCCCTGACTCATGTTTCCATGAGCAGGTGGATCTGAGTTGTTTCTCCTCCTGCAAGACCTTGTGGAAGAGGGAAAGACACTTTCAGTGAAATGTAATGGTCTCGTTAAAGTGCTGAGTGATTTTTATTCACCTCAGAATGATGTTCTTCCTGAAAGACACAATTATTTCCAGGACCTCAGGCAACTCCAGATGAAGAGATGTCTGAATCCATAATAAGCTGGGAAGGCTTTTCTTCCAAGCACTCGTCCAGCCTGACAGCAGAGCAAGAGCTCAGGGTTTGGGGTGCTTTAGTCATGGAAAATGCACCAAATGCAGCCAGAAAGAGGGAAAAGTGGATTTGGGGTATCAGGTTTTTAGGGTGGATCCATAGAAAGGGTGGTCAGGCACTGGCACAGCTGCCCAGGACACTGGTGGATGCCCAAAGCCATGTGGATGTGGCACCTGGGGCATGGGGCAGGGGTGGCCTGGGGACTTTTTTAGGTTTGATGGATTTGGAATTCAGGCTTTTCCGACGTGAATGGTTTGGGGATTCCGGGAGCAGCCAGGTGCATCCTGCAGCTCCCACACTTCCCTTGGGAAGGTCACTGAGCTGCACCAGGCTCTTCCCACTGTTCTGGGGCAGGCAGGGGAGGAGGAAGAGGCGAGGAAGGAAAACGAGGAGGAGGAGGAAAAGGAAGAGGAGGAGGAATGGTTTGATCCCAAGATCTCCCTGTTACCACCATGGGATGTCCCCAGCTCACACCTCCGCCTGCCCCTGTGATCCTGGCAGGACTCAGGAGCCCCCGGGGTGGGGATGGACACGGAATTCTGCTCCTGAGGAGCTGAATCCAAATCCCCTGGGGTCCAGGGCTGTGGGCAGAGCTCCATTTCCCTGCATCTCTGGGGCATTCCTCACTGTGGAACCTGCCTCCCGCCGGGCTCCCCAAATCTCTCCTTGCCTTTGGAGCCCTCCAGCAGATCCGAGCGGTGTTCCAGCCTGCCTGCAGCTGTAAAACTGCAGCTTTATTGCAGCAGCTGCTCCTTTACAGCCCCTGCTAAATCCTGGGCTGCTCCCAAACCACTCTCCGGGCAAAGTCTTTCCTTAGGAGATGGGAAAAAACCACCCAAGGTCATCTGTCTGCAGCAATCACATCAGCTCCTGTCCTGCTCCTAATGAGCCAGGCTGGGCTCTGGAATCACTCTGGGCAAGGCATTTTCCTTAGGCTTTGGATCGCTGCATTTCCTCCAACCTTCCCTGGTTTTTTCCAGCCCTTTGGAAGGTCAGGGCTGGATCTGTGAGACCCTGCCTCTCACTGGGAAAGTGGAGATGCACAAGAGCTGTTGGGATACTTGTGTGGCAACAAGAACATAATAAATTAAAAATAATGGCACTAACGAGATGCATAATTGGAATTTTGGGGCATTTGGAGCTCCTGGATTTCAACAGGAAATGTGTAGCTAAACAAGAATGTCTACCAAAGAATATTTTGATATTAAGGAATGAGCAAGTGACACTGTTTGGTGCTCACAGCCAGATGTGACTCCAGCCCTAAACAACAATAATAGAAGGTCTGGAAAGGAAAATAAATTAATTTTTCCATGTCAAGCAGGATTCTTCCCTACAATCTGAGTATCCCCAGAGCTGCTCCTCCCATGGAAACCACATTGGAATTTTAGCATCATAACATATGTTGTACTAAAAACAATTATTGTTGGTTTCTTCCTCAATTTCAGGTGTTTCTCCATGGTGAGGGGGTCCCATATTTTATGGAACCAATATCTCAGAGTATGGATTTTGCCTGCTTGGAGCAATAAGAGAAAACGAACAGTGGGATTTACCTTCTCCTGTGGGGATTCATTTTTAACTCCTCACACCATGTTGGGAATGTTCTGTTAAATGTTATCACTAATATTTTTTGATCTGTTGTTTCACCTTTTATTTTATTTCAGAACAATCTTTTTTTGATCGTTTGGAGGCTCTCCTGGGGTATTCCTGAGTTGAATCACATCCCTGTCCAACTCTTCTCCTCTGAGACAAGAAAAATCAAACCCAACTTTCTTGGGTGAAGAACCATCATGAGAATTTGATATTTAGTATTTAGTCATTGTCCCATGTAGGAGAAAACCTTTATTATATTTTTATACTGTAGGGTGGAAAATTGCACATCCAGGGGTTTTTTGTTTGTTTTTTGGTTTTGGATTTTTTGGGGGGGTTTTGGGGGGGTTTTTTTGGTTTTTTTTGCACTAGGTGAGGTTTAGGGACAATTTCACACCTCCTTCTAATATATTTGCCCTGTTTTGTCACCTGTGTCATGTCCCCAGAGTGACACCAAATTTCAGGGAGAGATCAGAAATGGAATTTAGTTTTTATATTCTGAGTGCCACCAGTGAGCAGAGAAATCTTCAGACTGAAATTCTGGGGCCTGTAGGGCCACTTCTTCCAGGAATTCCACCCCAAAACCATGGTTGGCTCCTGGAGAACATCTGAATTTCCCACATTTTCCACCGCCCAGAACAAATCCCTGTGAATCTACACTGCTGGCTGAATTCTACTCTGGAGCATGGCTCTTCCATCCTGAACATTTGCTCATCCATAAAACCCAAATAACAACAACAATAACAAAAATTAAGGATGGGGAAGAATCAATGTAAGAGTGCCATCTGGTGACATCTGCCACTGCCATGGATCAGCCACAGCTTTTCCTGCAGTGCAGCAGGTAAATCAGGGAGGAGAGATGTCACTCTACAGGAGTTTTCCCAAACTGATCCATTTACCTCACAAAAATGGGCAGTGAAACAGGAGACTCCAACTTAGTGGCTGAGGGCTAAAAATCTGTCCCCCAAATGTGCAAACCCAGGTGCAAAGTGGCTGTTTAATATTCATAGCCATGCAAATGGAGTCATTGTCCTTGCAAATGGATAATTAGGAATGTTAGACATGGGATTGGGATAATCCGTTGGACATGGGACACTCCTGCTGGGCTGGAGTGGGCTGAAAAACTGGGACTGGGTCCCCCCTTGATGTATTTAAATATTAACATCTCGTGTTTAAGCAAATTCCTGCCATGCTTCAATGTTTGGAATCACAATGGTGACAATTTGAATGTGACCTGATAACATGGATTGGCTCTTCCTCTCCAAAAGAGGTTAATTCCTATCATCCATTGAATCCAGTTTTCTTATGGGTAATCTCCTAAGAAAACAGAAGCCCAGGATGAGTTCCAGGGAGAAGTTGCTTGGAGTTGTCTATTTTTTATGGATATTCCCACACTGTCTCCACAGGAACACACAAGACTTTTCGTATTTTTAAAGGCTTTGAGTGGGGTTTTGGCTCTGCTTTGGGTTTGAGAGCCCCAGGAGCCATTCTACCTGATAAAAATAAGGATCAGTCTCAAATTTATGGATAGATAATAACCCCCTTAAGAAATTTGGGGAAAACACACCAATGAACAACTTTTAGGGGAAATTGGTCGCATATTCTTGCTCTTTGAGGAAGATCCACCAGAGCACGTGCTGCTGTGCTCCCTGGGAAGGTTCAGATGTTTTGCACTACCCAAACCCATCTCCAGTGTGGTTGGGAGTGGGAATGATTCAGGGATCATTCCCAAGATGCTTTTTAAGGTTCAGGAGGGCTGGAGATTTGTGGGAAAAGGCAGAGCTCTCCCACAGCAGCTCCGAGGCTGGGTTTGGGCTGGGACAGCTGCAGGGCAGGGGAGAGCTCTGCTGAGAGCCCAGCTCAGCTTGTTGTCTCTGTTTAAATAATGTGGGATTTGGGGCAGGTCCATATCCAAGATACCCAACCCCTAAAGGACAGGGGCATTAAAAGTGCCACAGGAATGGCTTACAGTCACTGGGCCACCCATGAATAAAAGGAGAACCTTAATCAAACTGGAAATGGTCCTTGGGCAGGCCAAGGAGCAAATTCCAGTGTGCCAGGTGTGGCTGTGCCAGAGTAGAGCTCCCATTCCCAAACCAGCAGAAGACTGTTGGAACCTTGAGGCCTGGGAGTTTTGAACTTTCTGTGCTTTCTGGCAGTGACCCCCAGAACAACACTGCTTTTGACTTGAGGCCTTGGAGAAGGCTTCCAAATTTGAGTGATGGAGTAAGAAACTGGTGTGCAATTAGAATCAAGGTGTGTAATTTCACATGGTGAAGGGTTTTGAATTTGGGGTTTTAGAATATAGTAGTAGGTATGGGACAAGATAGATGTTCTTGGGCATTCTATCTTTCTTCCTTCTTGTTCCTTCTTCATGATTTCAGGCAGTAGTTTTTGGATTAGATAGTTAGTGGTGCACTGCAGGTCACAGGTGTTTGGTTATTGGGTCAAATGTATAAATAATATAGATGTTAGTTCTTTATTGGACTGTTTAGCTTTAAGAGACCTTGTAACTAGTAAATTCACCTCCATTTTGCTCACTTTTAGCTGGTAGCCAGAAGTGTTGCAGAACTCTTTGTACTTTAGATAAGATTTAATAAACAACCAAGCCCAAATGAGAAATTTGCCCCCTTCATGTTTTTAATCCTGACTCTGAGTGAAGGCAGAAGAAAATGAAGACAAGCCACTAATTAGGTGGTGCAGCAAACCCATTACAGAAGACAAAACTCACCTGAAATGAGCTGCCCTAGGAATGTGCCTTACCCATTCCATGTTCCAGGGGATGGTTTAGAGCCTCTGCCTTGTCCTGCCTGCTCAGGCTCAGGGACAGGCTGGGCCTTCTGCTCCCAGCACTGCCAGATTCCAAGGGATTGATGGAAAATCCCATTTTATCAGGGTCCTGCCTGTTGTTTGAATCAACTCAGCAACTCTGGGAGTTGGAGGCAATGCTGCCAGTCCCTTCCCAACCGCAGAAGTTGCTAAAAGTCCTCTCAGGTGGCTGCTCCTGAGCTGGAAGTCCCAGTGGGGTCCTGTAACCATCTGCCCTCTACCAGGCACTCATGGATCTGGGACAGACTCAGGTTTGCTCTTCCCAGACAAGAAACAGCAATACTTAACAAGAATTCCATCAGGCACCAGTTTTCTGCTGGAAAGAGCCTCATCTTCCAACCAGGGGTGGAGACATTGGGGTGCTTCGCTGCAAGAGAGCCCCATTCCCAGGAATTTGTGTGGCCTCATCCCAAACCAACCTCAGTTATCCCCTTCCAGTGTCACCTCCCATTCCTCACAGGATCCTGAAGGGGATCCTGGCTCTTATCCCTGGACATTTTCCTCAGGACTAACTCAGCCTTTCCACCCCAAAGTTTTGTTAATGATGATCCCATGATCTCCCAGCTCAAATGGATTCCTGTCATTACAGAGAATTTAGGACACAGAGATCAGCAAAATATTACCTCAATTTAAGTCCATCATTTTCTCCTCCTGGAACTGCTCAGCTGGAATAAATGTCATTACCCAGACCTGGGAGAGTAGCTGAGGGAGGATATTGCAGCACAGACCTGGAGTGGAAGAAATGCAGCTAAAAATCCTCCCTGTCTGACAGGAACTGCAAAAAATGGAAGCAGAATCCCCAGAGGTCCAGTGGAGACCCAGAAGAGCTGAAAGTCGACTTTTTTTCCTTTCTGTTCAAGAAGAAATTTCATGGTTGGCCTGAGAAATGTCACCAAGAAAAGAAGAAAAGGTTCTATTTTGTGGGAGAAAAAAAACCCAACAAAACAAAACAGTGCCACCCAACCAAACCCCCTAACAATAGTTCCCCGTTAACTTGAATGTAATTTTTTTTTTTTTTCAAATTCATTTAGTTGTGCTTGGCCAGCAAAGTGTAAAAACACAACAGTTTTTCTGCTTTTTATATAGGATTTTGTATAAGAATGGGGAGGGAGTGAACAACTTGGTCACAAAATTGGGGTGCAAAGCAGAAGGAAAAAAATCCCTCTAGTAGGATTCTGATGAAGTTATGTAAAAGGATTGTGTCCCCTGGATTGCAGGGGACAGCAGAGCCACTGCTGAGCCCAGGAGTGCCATGGACAGCAAGGGCTGGAGAGGGGAGAAAAGAAACAGGAATTCAGTGTTGGATTTGGAACAGAATTGTTGAGCAAGGCTGGGTGTGCAGAGGGAATCTCCTGAGCTGGAAGGGACCCACAGGATCATCCAGCCCAGCCCCTGTCCCTGCCCAGACCCCCCAGCAATCCCACCCTGTCCATCCCTGGCAGCGCTGTCCAAACGCTCCTGGAGCTCTGGCAGCCTCGGGGCCGTGCCCATTCCCTGGGGAGCCTGGGCAGTGCCAGCACCCTCTGGGGGAGGGAAGAACCTTTCCCTGAGCTCCAGCCTGAGCCTGGGCAGTGCCAGCACCCTCTGGGGGAGGGAAGAACCTTTCCCTGAGCTTCAGCCTGAGCCTGCCCTGTCCCAGCTCAGCCGTTCCCTGGTCCTGTCTCTGTCCCAGGAGCAGAGATTGGAGCTGCCCTCGGGAGGAGCTGCAGCTCCTGGTGAGCTCTGCTCTCAGTGTGCTCTGCTCCAGCTGAGCATTCCCAGTACTCTCCCCCTTCTAGATCCTTCCCCACCTTTGTGTCCCTCTTAGGATGCCCCTAATACCTTTATATCCTTCTTCTGCCTCAAACTGCCCCCAAGGACTCGAGGTAAGGGTGGAGTGAGCACTCAAAAACCCGTGGGGAATGAGAAGAACACAGGGAGTTGTGGCAGGGAAAAGTTTGGAAAGTGCTGAGATGAAAAGGGAGGTGATCTCTGCAGAGTGTGCAGGGGAAAATTTGTGCAGCCTATTTGGGAGAGGAGAGGAGAGGAGAGGAGAGGAGAGGAGAGGAGAGGAGAGGAGAGGAGAGGAGAGGAGAGGAGAGGAGAGGAGAGGAGAGGAGAGGAGAGGAGAGGAGAGGAGAGGAGAGGAGAGGAGAGGAGAGGAGAGGAGAGGAGAGGAGAGGAGAGGAGAGGAGAGGAGAGGAGAGGAGAGGAGAGGAGAGGAGAGGAGAGGAGAGGAGAGGAGAGGAGAGGAGAGGAGAGGAGAGGAGAGGAGAGGAGAGGAGAGGAGAGGAGAGGAGAGGAGAGGAGAGGAGAGGAGAGGAGAGGAGAGGAGAGGAGAGGAGAGGAGAGGAGAGGAGAGGAGAGGAGAGGAGAGGAGAGGAGAGGAGAGGAGAGGAGAGGAGAGGAGAGTCCTTGGTATTTGTATTACAGGAAAGGGTCAACAGGAACCAGCTGGAAATGCACATCTCTGCAGCATTCCTGATTTCCAGTCACCAGCAGAGCTGTAAAATTCCAGCTCCTACATTCTCCTTGTGAAGGTTTCAGTCTCCTGTGAAGACTGGGACAGAGAGGTCAGGGTGGAGAAGGCATTTTGTGAGAAATGTTCTCTCAGTAATAACTGCTTTGACTTGGGTTTAGGAGATAGTTTATGTGAGCTCGTTGTGGTGGGCACTGGGTGACCTCAGAGAGAGCTTTTGGGAGAGCAGCTCCCAGAGATAAAGCCCATCATGTTTGGCATTGAAATGTGCAGCACACTTGGGATTTGATCTTTGACAGATTTCCCATATTTTACATTTACTTTGTCAACCAACTCAGCACAACTTGATATTTGTTGGTCTACAGCAAGTTTGCTCCCAGGCAGAGGGGAGGTTTAGTTTGAAACACAGGAGGAAAGTCTGGGAAAAATAATTTTGTGGCATAATCTTCCCTTGGAATAAGCTGTAACTGCTTCCAGCCATACACATCCACCTCATCCCATCATTTTTCATCATGGATTGTGAGAGTGAGATGTGCAGTTGGAGGGCTGGGAACTTCCTTTTTTATTGTAATAAGTTCCTCTGAAGTGTCTCAAGAACTTGTCCATAAACATGATGGATTTCCTGGGAGAGTGTCTGATGCACTGAAAATCATCCCCAGCTTGGGGAGGTCTTGCTAATTCTTCTCAGAGCAGATGTGGTGGAGTCTGCAGGCCTGGCTGTACATCACTGCTCTGGGGACTTTTGGCAGAGCTGGGAGCTTGATGAAGCATGTAAATGGACTTTTTGCAAGATCCCATTTTCATCCATCACTTTGGAATAGGGACATGATAGAAAAGCACTCCCTGGGAGCAGGGAGCTGCTGTTGGATCTGTCCTGGAATGGGATAAGTGAGGTCTTTGGGCCAGGGACTGTCTGGGCTCTCATTTCAGGCTGGGTGCACAGCACCCAGGCTCTGGAAAGTCAGAATTCAAATTCTCAATGCCAATATTGGTCTTACAGCTCTCACTGCCCACACAACATGGTCAGGGGAAAATGGGAAAGGTTTGGTCAGGAATTTCACAAGACAGGACCTCCCCAGGGGGCTCAGAGAGGGTGACCAAGAGTCTCAATGGCTCATGGAGGGAATGGTTTTGTCCCCATTTGGGCACTAAAGTCACATCTCTGTCCACACAAAACTCACTTGGACTCCTGCACATAAAAACAAAGCAGATTTATCCCAAGCTCAGAAGGTCCTGCCTGCAGGAAACTTCCCATGGATTTTAAACTGAGTCTCACGAAACTGCTTCAAACTCTGTCCTGCTCTTAATCCTGTGCTGGGCCGGGCAGGATCCACCCAGGATCCTCAGGAATTTCACAGCAAAGATTCCTTTGCTTCCTGCCTGGCACAGCAGGGACAATCCCTGAGCATCTCCCAGTCCCCTCTCCTCTGGTCCCTGTCCAGCTGAGGGGGGCAGGAGCCTGGGGAGCCCTCCTTGTGTGGGGATCCCAAAGGGATCATGGACAGATCCCAGCTCCCAGGTCATCCCTGCAACAGGAGCCTCACACTGGCACCAGTGGCTGAGAAATTGTCACCCTGGGCCAGCTGTGCCACAAGTGTGATTTACAAAGCTCTGCAGTCACCTCCTGGTCCCAGAATCACTTCTGGCCTTTCATTCCTTGCATCCCTCTGGGGAGGGACCAAAACTCCAAGCAGGAGAGCAAAGCAGGGAGGAATTGAACTCCCAACTCTTTTGCTGTGGGGGTCACACTCCAGGCACTGTTGTGGGCAAAAGGGAACAGGCAGCACACATGGAGCTAAGAATACCCTGGGACTGTAATTAATTTTTGATAGTGCAAATGATCTGATAATTACAGCACAGCCTCATCAATAGAACGGTCAAAATCATTAGATATAAACATCCCTCTGTGTGAGCTTCCAGTTCCAAATGCTGTGATTGCAGTCGAGTCTGGGATCCTTCCTTGGAATGACTCTGATATCCACTGCTGGGTATTTTAATTCACCTCTTCTGTTTGCTCATCATTCCAGCCCAGCTGACATTCCCAAGCTGCAGAACAGCCCCACTCAGCATTAAGGACTTTGCTCCCTTATATATGCCCTAGTATCTGGAATGGGTTGAGTTTTATGGGATGTGACATTCCCAGGAGTTCTGCAAAAATCCCTTTGACCCCTTAGTAACTGTTAGCACAGCTACAACCAAACCCTCCCACTTCCAGCAGTCCCTGGGATCTTCCCCATTGCCACATTGGAGTATTTCAGCTCTTTTTAGGACTTTAAGAAGAGCAGGATAGACCCAGAATCAACATTTTGGAAAATGAATCCTCAACAAACCACCGGGACTTAAGGAGCTCATTAAGAGTTTGCAGGTTTGAAAATGAGCATTTTCAGCTCATCAGGTGGACCATGTACCTTGCACCTGGAATTAGTGCTTGGAACAGTTGCTTTTCTACATTCAAGGCAAGTTTCTTTGACAACCCCACTGGTTTAGAGCAAATTTGGATCTTCTCCTTTATTCTGTGAAACCTGACAATCTTTTAAAGATACAGGAGAGAACAAGTTAAAAAAATTAAGGCTGGAAAATTGTGATTTGTGCACCAGGCACTTTGAAGGAGATTTTGATTTTTTTGGATGAGGGTTTTACTGCCAACCTGCTCAGTCAGAGTTCTGTGACCAAACACAGGGGACACCTGAGGGGATGGGAGGATCAAATGCTTACAAATGGTAAATGGCATGAAATGAGAAGATAAATTCACCTGATTTAACAAGTGTGGTCAGGGTTCCAGAGCCCAGGGGATGTGGGGTCACCTGCCAGGTGAAGGTTGTGCTCTGGAACACCCCACACTTCAGGGATTGCTGTTGGCAAAGAATCCATTTTATAAAATAACCTCTCTGAACAGGCCTTGGATGGAGCCATGAGGATCGGAGCTCTCCTGGCTGAGATCTGAGCTGGGAGCTCCTTTCACCTGAGGGCACCAAGAGGCTCTGACCCTCCCTGGGGCTCAACTGTCAGGGTAGGATGAGATTTTGGAGGAGCTCTCCAAGGGCTGCCCTCCCTGCCAAGGGTGGGCTGAGGTTTTGGAGGAGCTCTCTAAGGATTGCCCTCCCTGCCAAGGGTGGGCTGAGGTTTTGGAGATGCTCTCTAAGGATTACCCTCCCTGCCAAGGGTGGGCTGAGGTTTTGGAGGAGCTCTCTAAGGATTGCCCTTCCTGCCAAGGGTGGGCTGAGGTTTTGGAGATGCTCTCTAAGGATTGCCCTCTCTGATGTTGCTCCAGGCCCTCACTGCCCTGAGCTTCCCCTGCTGAATTCCTGCCTGGACCATGGATTTGTGCCTCCCAGGGAAAGCCTGAGGCAGAGCCAGGATCTTGGCCAGGCAAATTCCAAATGGAAGATTCATGGATGTGTCACTGCAGAATTTTTTTGGCTTTTGGGTGATCCTGGTTACTGTCACTGGGCCTGCTCTGGTGGCTCAGGTGTCAGTGCATCCATTGCCAGTGAGGACACTGCCTGTCCCTGCTTCTGCACCTTTGGTTCCTGGATCCTTGGGAAGATTTAAAACCAGTTTCTTGGAGCTCCTCTATTCCCAGGCTCAGTTATGCCCTGATTAAATAGCTGCAAACAATCACATCAGCAAATCCCAGCCCACTGCTGAAAACTTACATCCACTCTGTCCCATTTACAACATGGAATGGGGCCAGGATCAATGTTCTTCCCATAAAAAGGGACAGATTTAAGAGATAGCAGGAGTGGGCCTGGCTCCATTTCGGGGAGGGAAGAAGGAGTGGGGAATATGTGATTTATTGTGACCCCTTAGGAGCTGGGAAATCAGCCCAAATGCTCTGGAAAGAAGCAGTTTTCTGGGAATTGTGAGTCCCAGGTGAAGGGTTTAAGTCCAGGAGGGGTGAAATGGGGCAGTGACTGCCAGAAGAGTCAGGGGAAGTTAGGAAGGAAAATGCAGTACTGAATTTGATCCACTGCTCCGGGCTCTCCAGCTGATGCAATTTGTCAAATCACCATCCCTGGAGGGGTTTAACAGCCCTGGTATGGCACCTGGGACATTGTGGTGGCCTTGGCAGTGCTGGGGAACTGTTGGATTCTTAAAGGTCTTTTCCGGCTTAAACAATTCCATGATTCCCTGGTGGGGGAAGGAGTCAGGAGCCAAGAGCCAAACTGGGCTGTTCAGGCTGGGGAAAGGGGTAGAAATTCCTTGGTTGTGAGTAGGAGCCACTGAGGGATTTGCATGATCCCGATAGAAATCACAGAATATGTGATTTCTTGTGATCCTTTAAGAACTGGGAGTTCAGCCCCAATGCTCTGGAAGGAAGCAGTTTTCTGGGAATCACAAGTCCCACATGAAAGGTTTCAAGAGGAGTCCAGGTTAGGATGAAGGACTGAAATGGGGCAATGACTGTTAGAATGTCAGCTGTGGGATTTAGGGAGGAAAACGCAGAATTCCAGTTTGATCTGCTGCTCCAGGCTTTCACACTGATGCAATTTGGATGAGTTCCCATACCTGGAAGAGGTTCCCATACCTCTGGAGAGGTTTAAAATGTATGGATGTGGCACTTGGGGACATTGTGATGGCCTTGGCAGTGCTGAGAAGTAGTCAGGCTCTTAAAGATCTTTCCCAACTGAAACAATTCCATGATCTGTGGTGGGGGAAGGAATCAGGAGCCAAACTGGGATCTTCAGGATGGGGAAAGGAGTAGAAATTCCTTGGTTGTGAGTAAGAGCCAGTGAAGTTTTTGCATGATCCGAGCAGGAGCAGTGATGTGAATGCCTGCATCCACATTTATCCATAGGGATGGGAGAGGGGGAGTTGGAGCACTGGATAAAGCCAGGTGGGATGTTGGAATCACTCTGTATTCCTGCGGTGGATGAAAACACAGCCCAGTTTTCCTGTTGTGGTGCTGGATGGGGCAGATCCAATGGCTGGAATATCCAGGAATATCCAGGAATCTCCAAATTGGAGCTCCCTGGGACAAAAACAAACAAGGAATGGTTTTTGGTGAGTAGATGGTCCAGAAATAGCTGAGTTCTGCCTCAGTCCCTGCTCTTGGGAACCTGCACAGCCAAAAACAGCTGGCTAAAGTGCTTCCTGGGACTGGAAGTGAGAGAATGGTGCAGAAAGGGAAGGGCAGGATTTGTCCCTTGGAGGAATCCATCAGCATGGACCAGGCTTCTGGCTGCACTGCAGGGGAGGAATATTTAAGGAACCATTAACAGGGTCATGAATCACAGAGAGGGGAATTTCAACATTCAGGGATCAGTTTAATGAGGTTTTGGCTGAGGTTCTGGGCTAAAACTGAGCTTTTGGAACATCCCATTATAAGGTCTTGGCCAGATGGGTTCAGGAGTGCTCTGGAAAAATTGATCTGACACTAAAACTGCTCTTGCAGTGTTCTGGTGGGACCCAGTCAGCCTAAACTGGGACAGGGGAGCAAAGCTGCACCTGGGGAACCACCCACACCTTGGGACCTCCAGGTGCACAGCAGCCTCTCCACACCTCCCTGGATCCATGGATGGATGATTGATGAATGATGGATGGATGGATGGATGGATGGATGGATGGATGGATGGATGATGGATGGATGGATGATGGATGGATGGATGGATGGATGATGGATGGATGATGGATGGATGGATGATGGATGATGGATGGATGATGGATGGATGGATGGATGGATGATGGATGGATGGATGATGGATGGATGATGGATGGATGGATGGATGATGGATGGATGGATGATGGATGGATGGATGGATGGATGATGGATGGATGGATGATGGACGGATGGATGGATGGATGATGGATGGATGATGGATGGATGGATGATGGATGATGGATGGATGATGGATGGATGGATGGATGGATGGATGGATGGATGATGGATGGATGGATGGATGGATGGATGGATGATGGATGGATGGATGATGGATGGATGGATGGATGGATGGATGGATGATGGATGGATGATGGATGGATGGATGGATGGATGATGGATGGATGGATGGATGGATGGATGGATGGATGATGGATGGATGGATGGATGATGGATGGATGGATGGATGGATGGATGGATGGATGGATGATGGATGATGGATGGATGGGGGATGGATGGATGGATGGATGGATGGATGGATGATGGATGGATGGATGGATGGATGGATGATGGATGGATGGATGATGGATGGATGGATGATGGATGGATGATGGATGGATGGATGGATGGATGGATGGATGGACGGATGGATGGATGATGGATGGATGGATGGATGATGGATGATGGATGGATGATGGATGGATGATGGATGGATGGATGGATGGATGGATGGATGGATGATGGATGGATGGATGGATGGATGGATGGATGATGGATGGATGGATGGATGATGGATGGATGGATGGATGGATGGATGGATGGATGGATGATGGATGGATGATGGATGGATGGATGGATGGATGGATGATGGATGGATGGATGATGGATGGATGATGGATGGATGATGGATGGATGGATGGATGGATGGATGGATGGATGGATGGATGGATGGATGATGGATGATGGATGGATGGATGATGGATGTATGATGGATGGATGGATGATGGATGGATGGATGGATGGATGGATGGATGAGGGATGGATGGATGGATGGATGGATGGATGGATGGATGGATGGATGTGTAGCTCTGCCTCTGTGCAGATTCTACAGCTGGCATTTTTTTGCCTTTGCCTCTGAAGCAGCTTACACTGAGCACACCCAATGTAGGAATGATTATTCCAACACCAGTGTAGGCATCTGCTCCTGTGACGGAGTGGGCTCCAGAATTCCTTCTCCACCCAGGTCCAGCATCACATTCCATGTGGATGCTCAACTCCAAAAATCTGGGCAGTGTGCCCCCTTGCTTGGCCATACTCCATGTTCCCCCTCCAGCAGCTCTTATGATGCCTTTCTCCCCAGTTTGCACACTGGGATCATCCTCAACACCAGGACAATAATGAGCATTTTTTTCCAGGAGCTGTAGCATTAGGTAACAGGATCCTTGTGGATTTCCTTGATTTAATAGGTGTCCTACAGGCCTGGATTATTTTCCATTTTTATCAGTGGCCACAGCTCAGGTGTGGGGATCAGGTACTCACTCAGGTGAGCTCTGTCCTCCCAGCTGCTGCTGGAAAGGAGAGATGGAAATAAATATCAGATGCTGAAGTTCTGAGAGTGAGAAATAACCATGGATTAAATCTCCAGAAAAACTGAGGATGGTTCTTGAATATCCTAGGAATGTCCAAGGCCAGGCTGGACAGGCCTTAGAGCAGCCTGGGATAGCGGAAGGTGTCCCTGCCCATGGCAGGGCTGGCACTGGATGGGCTTCAAGGCCCCTTCCAATCCAAACCAGGATTCTGTGATTCCATGATGATCCTTTCTCTCCCTGACTCCTAAACAATGACTCAGATGAACTCCAGACATCTGAAGTTATTCCTACCCTGTGTCCACCTCTGGATTTGGAATCTCACCTCTCAAGGAGGTGCTGTCCATGTGCTGCTGCTGAAGGAGTGGTGCTGCCAAGGGCAGAGCCTGGGATGGAATTCAGCCAGGGAATGCTCATGGCTTGGGAATAGGACACAGACCTGGGGATACAGGATCCAGCACAAGCACCACATCCAGACAGGAGGGGAAGGAAATAACTTAGAAATGTGCTGGGCAGGAATGAGGAGTCTTCTCTAATAGAAGATTATTTTTGCTTCCTTTTCTTTTTAAATCAAAGATCTGTTTCCTTCAGTCCCTGGGCCAAGATAACCTTATCAGATCCTGGAGTGGTGATCCCAGGGAATTGTGGCAGGGAAAATGAAACCCTGTCCCCCTGCTGGAGCAGCACAGTGGGCCTGACAGCAAACAACAAATTAATTTGGGATGCTTGTGCTGCTTATTCGTTTGCTTGTCATCCCTGCTATTGCTAAGGTTTCCTGATGGGTTCATTTCCCATATTCTTCCCATAATTCATGGGATTTTTTTTGTTTTCTCTTCCCACAAGGCCCTGGTTTCGTGTTGTAATTTCCAGCAAGGCAGGAAAAGAAAGGAGCAGGGAGGAATCCCTGGGAGAGGGAGTTTGGAGGTTGTTTGTTGGGAAAAAAATCTGAAAATGTAGCCCTTTTATATCTTAAAGGTACAGAAAATACAGGCAAGGAAAAGGAAACTTAAAAGGATTATTAAAAAAAATAAATCTTGAAATGAATCTGGGTTTCTTCTCTCAGAGTCTGAGATGCTGCCAACACTCGAGGAGTCTCTTTGGGAAAAATACCATCTTCTTTTATCTCTGTCAAGTGCTGTTATCAATAAAACCAGGAAATCCAAGCTGGGACTGGAGCTGCTGCTGGGCTGAGCATGTGCAGAGTATCCCAGAAAAACCTTTTGTTGGGATCTTGCAGGAAAATGGTCAGGGAGAGTCAGGACTGCACTGACTCAGCTATCACAGCTCAAAACCACCTCCCAACCCACACAGCCCAGCCCAGAGGCCTCTGAAGGCACCGTGTCCCTGCTTTCCTATCTGAATTCAATGGTTGTGGCCACTCAGCTGAAGATCTTTGCGGAGATTAAAACAAAAAAAATTAAAAATGGTTATTGAAAAGAGAATTCCCAGGTACGTTTGTGGAGAGGTGGAAGACAAGACATGGATGAGACAGAGGGAGGGGGCAGAGCAAGAAGGCAATAGAAAACTGCAATGGAAAAATGTGTTTGTGGGCACAAATTCCCTGTGCTCCAAGTGTGACCCCCTCTGCTCTGGAGCCAGGCTGGGAGAGCTGGGGGGACTCACCTGAAGAAGAGAAGGCTCCACAGAGAGCTCAGAGCCCCTGCCAGGGCCTAAAGGGGCTCCAGGAGAGCTGGAGAGGGACTGGGGACAAGGGATGGAGGGACAGGACACAGGGAATGGTTTCCCACTGCCAGAGGGCAGGGATGGATGGGATATTGGGAAGGAATTGTTCCCTGGGAGGGTGGGCAGGCCCTGGCACAGGGTGCCCAGAGAAGCTGTGGCTGCTCCTGGATCCCTGGCAGTGCCCAAGGCCAGGTTGGACATTGGGGCTTGGAACAGCCTGGGACAGTGGAAGGTGTCCCTGCCATGGCAGGGGTGGCACTAGGTGGGCTCTAAGGTCCCTGATTCCATGATTCTGGGATGTATTTCCCCTATGGAAGCAGCAGGTTCATCCTTTCCATTTGCTCTGGATTGATCTCCCCATCCTGGCTCAGATCCCTGCTGGTGAAACAATCCCCTCACACTGAGCTCCTTCCTTCCCTCTCACTTCAGTAAATCCTGAATGAACATGTGGCAAAGGCTAAACCTGTGCAAGCTCTGGGAATTCCTGGTACTGCAGCCCCTGCCTGGGCACAGCTCCTGCCCCTCCCTTCCCAGGAAAAGGACATGTTTTCCATCAATCCCGGCCAATCTCCCGCTGCCCTTTCCCTCCAAGAACCTGACACACATCGATTGGAGCCGCTGAGCTCAGATAAAGGTCACATTCCAGGGCTCGCCTGCTTTGATCCAGAGGATTTTGGGAGCAGGGACCGCTTGCTGTGCTCACAGCATGCTCCCTATCCAGGATCTTATCCCGAGGTGTGTGGATCCCTGCCCTGCTCTTCCAGCACTTCGAGGAAACACCACAGCCACGGAAAATCCAGGGATTTTCTCTCCCAGCCCCAGCCGTGTGGCCAGAGAGTGAGAATGTGCTGCTCTAGGGGACAACGGTGACAAAACCCTTCGGTGCCTTGTCCTGGCAAGACTGCAATAAATCGCTCCCTTTCTCCTGCACTCCTTGCAAATGGGCATTCCTGGGGGATTTAACCCTAAAGCTTCACCAAAAATCACACCCTGGACTCATCCTGTTTCCAAAGGGAATTGCCCAGCAAAGGAGGCGCCTCCATCACCCCACTCCCGGTGTCCCCCCAGCGCAGAGGGAGCTTTTCCTGCCTTTCCCCTGGCAGAGGGATCAACAGGAGGGATAACCCCGGAGACGGGGTTCAGCTTCCCTCGCACATGGGAATAGACAACAGCTCCATAGGGATCCACAAAAACTTTGGCTCTGCCGCATCCATGTTGTGCTTTTTCCCGGAAATCTTCGTGTCCATGAGAGAAATCTTTTGGTGGGCTCCCCACAACTCGTACAGCAAAATTCAGCCGGGAATAAAAGCTCTTTGTACATGGAAATACAACAGCGCGCTCTGAGGGGATCCTGCAGGATAAAGGCGTGGAGAAATGCAAATGTATTCCTTGGATGAGCCCTCTGGATTAGCTGTGAATTTGTAATGGCGTTTCCCTGGCAGAGCCCTGAGCCGAGGCTCTCTGGTGGCGATAATTCCCAGGTAATTCCCAGGTAATGTCTGCCAGCCTGGGAGAGCCCCCTGGGCCGGGATGCTCGCAGCTCTGCTCACCTGCCCCAGCAGCACCTGGAGCAAGGCAGGGAGCAGGAACGGGAAGGTTTCCCTCTGCTCCGGGCTGCCCTCGGGACTGTTGTGGAGACAAAAAAAGGACAATTTTCAATTTTCTGTTTGTTCCCAAATCCGAGCTGAAGTTGAAGCAAACAAACAAAGCTGGGTGTTATGTTATGTAATCTGCTCTTTCCCAGCATCTGCGTTCCGGGATGCAAATCTCGGGAAGGCTTTGATTGCACAAACTGGGGCACTCCCAACCCTGACAGCAACTGCAGGCGTGAGCAGAATGCGATGGACAGCGGGGTGGGCACAGCCTGGGCCCGAGGGGACTCCCCATCCCAGGGGGGCTCATTTCCATCGCTTCCAGGCTCTCAATCTCCTAAAGCTTATTGCTGAGTAAAGAAATCTGCTGGAAAAGGCTGCCCGAGGGCAGCTCTGATCTCTGCTGCTGGGACAGGGAACGGCTGGAGCTGGGCCAGGGCAGGCTCAGGCTGGAGCTCAGGAAAAGGTTCTTCCCTCCCCCAGAGGGTGCTGGCACTGCCCAGGCTCAGGCTGGAGCTCAGGGAAAGGTTCTTCCCTCCCACAGAGGGTGCTGGCACTGCCCAGGCTCAGGCTGGAGCTCAGGGAAAGGTTCTTCCCTCCCCCAGAGGGTGCTGGCACTGCCCAGGCTCCCCAGGGAATGGGCACGGCCCCGAGGCTGCCAGAGCTCCAGGAGCGTTTGGACAGCGCTGCCAGGGATGGACAGGGTGGGATTGGTGGGGGGTCTGGGCAGGGACAGGGGCTGGATCCAGGATCCCTGGGGGTCCCTCTAGCTCAGGATATTCCATGATTCCACATTTAAACCAAAGCTCCAGTTCTGCCTCCGCAGAAGGTGCTCGGAGCAGCTGCCTTGTCTGAGCTTCCACCCTCAGCAGGGTTAACCAAGGGATCCCATAGATAAAAATGACAACGTAGCTCTGGCCTTAAAATTAAAATGTCCAGTTTTCCATCTTCTGCAAGCTTCAACCCCACTGGAATTACTGTGAATAACTTTTCAAGGGATCGTGCATCAGACAGTCCTATCTTGTCCTATTTTGCATTTTCCACCTCTGCTCCAGGAGCTGGTATCAGTTTGCAAAGTAAGTTTCCTTTTAAACAGCACGCTGTTCCACCTTCCTGTAATTGTATAATTAACAACTTAATCCATCACCTTTATATCCTCCATCCATCACGGGTTAAGCTGAGCACAGCCTTGCACAGGAGCTCTGCAAGGATCAGCCTCAGCTGATGGAAGGCAAATGAATCTCCAGCTGGGAGAGGTGGCTGCAGGAAAACCTGGAGCACGTGGAGCTGCCAGGGGACTGTTTTCTGCACTTCATTACCCTGCAGATAATTGTACCCATTTCCCAAAGTCAGCTGAGTTCTCCCTGTGGATGTCTGTCGCTATTCAAACTGAAAGTGGGGGAATTTAGGTGGATGTTCACAAGAAATTCCTCCCCATGAGGCGGGGGGAGGCCCTGGCACAGGGTGCCCAGAGCAGCTGTGGCTGCCCCTGGATCCCTGGCAGTGTCCAAGGCCAGGCTGGACAGGGCTTGGAGCAGCCTGGGATGGTGGAAGGTGTCCCTACCCACGGCAAGAATGGCACTGAATGATTTTTCATGTCCCTTCCACCGAAACCACACTGTGATTCTGTGTTTCAATCATTTTATTCCAAAGAGAAGCCCAATTTCTACCTACTAAAATGAATCTGTTTACAAGACACTTCAGTGACCTTAATCCTGCCCTGTTGTGGTATCAAGCCACACATCAGTGGCTGTGATTAACCCGGTTCAGTGCCTGTGGTACCAAAGAGAAGGTGATAAACTCCTTTTCATCCTGTGCTGTTCAGTTGGATTAAAAATCACTCCGAGGATGACTGCTATCCCTGGAGAATGCCCATTCCATCTTCACCCTCAGGAAGAGGAGCAGAGATGGAATTCGAGCTCTGTTATGCCTGGGACAAGGAGCACACAGAGACTGATAGGCATCACAGCTCCAGGACAGAGGGATGTTTATATATAAAGATTTTGACCATTCTGTTGATGAGGCTGTGCTGTAATTATCAGATCATTTGCACTATCAGGCTGTCAAAACATTAATTACAGTCCCAGGGTATTTTTAGCTCCATGTGTGCTGCCTGTTCCCTTTTGCCCACAACAGTGCCTGGAGTGTGACCCCCACAGCAAAAGAGTTGGGAGTTCAATTCCTCCCTGCTTTGCTCTCCTGCTTGGAGTTTTGGTCCCTCCCCAGAGGGATGTAAGGAATGAAAGGCCAGAAGTGATTCTGGGACCAGGAGGTGACTGCAGAGCTTTGTAAATCACACTTGTGGCACAGCTGGCCCAGGGTGACAATTTCTCAGCCACTGGTGCCAGTGTGAGGCTCCTGTTGCAGGGATGACCTGGGAGCTGGGATCTGTCCATGATCCCTTTGGGATCCCCACACAAGGAGAGCTCCCCAGGCTCCTGCCCCCCTCAGCTGGACAGGGACCAGAGGAGAGGGGACTGGGAGATGCTCAGGGATTGTCCCTGCTGTGCCAGGCAGGAAGCAAAGGAATCTTTGCTGTGAAATTCCTGAGGATCCTGGGTGGATCCTGCCCAGCCCAGCACAGGATTAAGAGCAGGGCAGAGTTTGAAGCAGTTTCCTGAGGCTCAGTTTAAAATCCATGGGAAGTTTCCTGCAGGCAGGACCTTCTGAGCCTGGGATAAATCTGCTTTGTTTTTATGTGCAGGAGTCCAAGTGAGTTTTGTGTGGACAGAGATGTGACTTTAGTGCCCAAATGGGGACAAAACCATTCCCTCCATGAGCCATTGAGACTCTTGGTCACCCTCTCTGAGCCCCCTGGGGAGGTCCTGTCTTTCCCAACCCACTCAGCCCTTGACCAGAGGACTGAGGATGGATTTTTCACATGTTAGAAGTGTCTCCATACCTGGCTGGATGTGTCACCCTCACACTGTTCTGATGGTTTCAGGATCAGCTGCCACTGATCAGGAGAGTAGGAAGAGCACAAGGGAAGTTCAGTTATCTGCCAGTACTCAAAGTATTCCCAAGTTCCCATCGATTTGACTATTTAATTAAAGAACAGGGATCTTCAGCTCTTCCAGACTTCTCCATCAGGTGATGCTTATGGGAATACAGAATACGCTATTTTGGGAGCCAAGCTGCGCAGTGCTTCCCATAAAAAAAAATAGAGCAAGATGTGATTGTCTCCTTTATTTTAGAATGAGGAAATGTGCCACCTGAAGGGCCTGGAACATGAACATTTTGGGTATAAATATGGGTGTGACGTTTGTCTTGCTATATTGAGCCAGACAAGGCTGGCAACTGAGGCCAATACAGCCCAAAGACGTTCAGTCCTCAGTCCTAGGGTCTGCCTGGCACTGGGAATGGAATCCCAAGGGCTCAGCCTGTCCTGCTCCTGGAGCCCCTGGAGAGTTAGTGACCTGCAAGGCAGAGCTCAGGTCCTGTCCTGCAAGCCAACTGCAGTGGGATGAAAACTTGGGGTGCCACAGGGTAAGAAAGATTTAAAGCTGTTGGAGAATGTTCAAAGGAGGGGCAGGAGGATGAGGAAGGGTCTCCAGAAGAAGCTGAGGATGAAATCACCCGGCATGTTCAGCTGCAGAAGAGGAAACTGAGGGGAGACTCATTGGGGGCAGCTCTGATCTCAGCTCTGGGGCTGAGACAGGGAACAGCTGGAGCTGGGCCAGGGCAGGCTCAGGCTGGAGCTCAGGGAAAGGTTCTTCCCTCCCCCAGAGGGTGCTGGCACTGCCCAGGCTCCCCAGGGAATGGGCACGGCCCCGAGGCTGCCAGAGCTCCAGGAGCGTTTGGACAGTGCTGCCAGGGATGGGCAGGGTGGGATTGTTGGGGGGTCTGGGCAGGGACAGGGGCTGGATCCAGGATCCCTGTGGGTCCTTTCAACTCAGGACATTCTGTGGTTCTCTGAATCATGTAGCTGAAGGAAATGAAGATCCTTCTAAAGCTCAAGTGTACCCAGAGCTGGGCTGTTCATGTTTCCAGAAGCATTTAATGCACAGAATAGTTGAAGTATGGAATCTGTTCCTACCCTTAGTGAGCAGCAGCTCATGGATTTGGGCACCAGAGTCCAGCAAGACCAGCTTGGAGAAATGAGAAGAAAATGAAATTCCAGCTGGCAGGAGCCCAGCCCTGCTGTGCAGCCAGACAGACTCAGGGTGTGCCGACAGAAGGCCCTGCCCGAGCGTGTTGATAATAGAAACAAGAAAAGAGTGTGATAAGGAGAAGCTGAGAAGGGATAAAAATGAGCCAGGCAAAGGGAGGCTTTTGTTATTTTGTCAAGGAACAAAAACTCGAGGAAGTGAGAAATCTCCGGGAGGAATAATAGCCAAGGCACCAGACAAGCTAATAAATGTCTGATGAACAATGCAGCTCCAGCCAGGAGCAGACAGGAGATGGAGACTATTTTCTATTCAAAACAAAAAAAGCAGGAACAGGGGAATAAATAGTTACATTGGAGGGCAAAACTCTGGCAGCCACACAGAGCTGTGGAAGTGGAAAAGTTCCCCTATTTAAAGGAAATTGTTGGGCATGTAATTTCACCTCTGAGGTAAAAGTGGTTTGGAGAATCAAATCTAATTCCCTGACTGCAGAGTTAAACTGCCCTCAGAAGCAGATCCTGCCGTGGCAAGACAGGAATTTTTTCCAGGTTTCCCTCAGGGTCCTCCACACAGAGCTGTGACCAAGGCACAGCTGCCACAGCACAGGACGTGGCCACAGACATCTGAGGCCACCAATCACTCCAGAAGGATTTCAGATTCCCATTCTGTTCGATGCCACTGATTTTCCAGATGGTACAGCAGGAACAGCTCAGGTGTCTGGCTTTCTCTGGGAATAGATTTTCCTAGTCAGTCCAGCACATCCATGGGCAGTTTTCTGAAGGATCTGCCAACCCAAAGCATTGCTCAGCTTTGCTGTGGCACCAGTGACCAGTCCAACACACACTGGGATGCAGAACCAGCTGGGATCTCACTGGAAAAGGTTTCTCTTAGCAGCTGTGGCTGGCCCTGGATCCCTGGAAGGCCAGATTGGACACGGCTTGGAGCAGTCTGGGAAAGTGCAAGGTGTCCCTGGCACGGCAAGGGGTGGGGCTGGATGATTTTTAACCTCCCTTCCAACCCAAACCATTCCATGATTCTGTGATATTTTCCACAACACCATCACATGGGAGAAATAGGAATTATTTCAAGCACAATTTTAAAAACTGAACTTATGCATAAAGCCATTTTTCCACAAGGAAGCCACAAACCCTGAGGTCCCTGAACATGGAAATCCCTGGGAGCAAGAGGGTGGCCAGCACTCCCAGGGAACACAGGGACACCCAAAAATAAGGGAGAAGGGATCTGGTCCATTCCAGACCAAACGCAGGGCAGGATTCTGCAGGTGGGGCCCAGCAGAGAATGAAGAGGTCGGAATAGGTCCCAATTCATCCCATGAGACAGCTTGGACAGCTGCTCCATGAGGAGCTGAGAATTCAGCTGCAATCCTCATATTGCTGTGGAAATAGGGCATAGATTGGGGTTTTTTTGGGGTTTGTTGTTTTTTTTCTTCTTTTTCTTTTTGTCCCAGTGTTTTCATTTCACTACCAGTGTCCATAAATGAGTGGCCCAAGTCTGATTTCTTCACCTAAATTCCCTTTAAAAGGGTGATTTGTGCCCCATCCCTCTCCTCTGGCTGGAGGATGTTTTCCCTGCTCCCTGCAAAAAGAGCAGGACACAGATGGTGCCTCTGAGGCCTGGCCTTCATGAGAGATGGGGTTTGTGCTTTTTTTGGCAGCAGTGAGGCCATTTGGGGATCCAGGATTGCCCTTTGCTCATAGAAGGTGCAGCCAAGGCCTGGCTTTCATGGCAAATGGGATTTGGGGTTTTTTTGGCAGGACTGAGCTCAGCAGAGGACAGAGGATTTCTCGTTTCCCTTTTTCCCAGCTGCACCAGCCCCTGGGGCTGCTCAGCCATAAAACAGCCCCAGCACCAGAACCCAACCCCATGAAGGCCCAAAATCTGCCCAAGGAACTGTGATGCATCAAATGCCTTCTCTGGAAATCAGGACCTGTGGGCACAGCTGGATCAACCTGGCCACTGCATCAGGGAAAGAAAGATTTCCAAATTATGCGTTAAAAAAGCAGGACATGGGAAGTGCAGGACTTTTGAGCAATGGGGCTGCCAGGAGAGTCAGGGAGATAGTCCTGAGATTTATGAACAGAATGTGCTCCCCAACTCCTGCTACAGCTTTGGAACTTGTGGGAAGTCTTATTTATCAACCCCAGGGAAAGGACAAATGTAGGAACGGGCCATGACAGATAATAATTCAACGTGCTGGGTGAATCTCCAGCAAGTGGCATTTTTCATTTCACTCCTGTGTTTGCAGAGAACTTGGCACTGGTGTTGTTTTCATTTAATTTCTCTGTTTGTAAGAGCTCTGCCCATTCATTTTGGCTGGAATCTGATAAGCAAAGTGAAGGGAAGACAAGGCACATGTTGTTCTTGAGGCAGGGAAGCTGAAAAGAAAATAGATTTTTATTATCAACTCAAATATTGACTGGGTGTCGCGACGAGGGAGGGAGGGAGAGAGAGAGAGAGGGAAAACTTGCTCCAGAGATAACCTCGGAAGAATCCAAGAATCCCAGGTTGTTGCTGGAAATTCTTTATCTTCTGGTTTCTTGCTTCGATAAATAAAGTGTCATACTGGGAAATGGAAACTGCATTGTGCAAATGTCACTGGTGGGAGAGGGGAGATGCAGAGGCACAGCCATGAAAAAGGGGGATGGTTTGGAGCTGAAGAAGGGTAAATTTAGTTTGGATATTGGGAAGGAATTGTTCCCTGTGAGGGTGGGCAGGCCCTGGCACAGGGTGCCCAGAGAAGCTGTGGCTGCCCCTGGATCCCTGGCAGTGTCCAAGGCCAGGCTGGACAGGGCTTGGAGCAGCCTGGGATGGTGGAAGCTGTCCCTGAGAAGAGCTTTAAGGAACCTCCCAACCCAAGCCATTCCAGGATTCCAGATTCTCTGTGACATGGTCACACACCTACAGGAGCCATCGCTCATGGATGGAGCTCAAGAACTGTCCAGGTTTGGTGAAATCTGGGACAGAGCAGGGAGGAGACACAGAGCAGTCCCAGGGCTGTGAGTGGTGGCAGAGGGATGTTGATGTGGGTGGAAAAGCAGTCACAGAACCATGGAATCATGGAATCATGGTTGGCAAAATCCTCTGAGATCCTGCAGTCCAACCCTTCCCCAGCACTGCCAAGGCCACCTCTCACCCATGTCCCCAGGTGCCTTGTCTGTGTAGGTCCTGGACACTTGCAGGAATGGTGGGGATTCCAACACTTCCCTGTCATGTGCAGGAGTAACGAAATGGCCATGGCAGCATTCCATGGATCTGGAGAGTGCCAGGCTGCAGGGACTGGGGTGTAAAGGCTGTAGGAGTTCAGAGGGACTGAGAGAAGGAGGCACTAAAGGGCTCCCTGGTTTCCTTCTTCCACCTTTCCACAAATAAAAGGCACAGAAAAATAAATTCTCCTTCTGAGCCAGCAAGGAACAACCCTGGAGTCGCTCCCCAACTCTTCCTTCTTTTCAAAGTGACAAAAAACTGGGACAGAGGAGCTGCAGCCTGTCAAGCATAGCCAGATCCAGTTCTGGCTGATGCCTGACACAGATTCCATCAGGAATTCCTCTCCAACCTCTTGTCTCAGACCTCCAAGGGCAACCACAGGTGATTGGCAGGGCTGGGAGTAAGGATGGGATGTCTGATGGAAAGGGAAGGGCCCTGCAGTCAGGAATTGGCTGAGAGAGACCAGCAGGGAATGCAAAGGGACCTTGATGGGAGCATTCTCCCTGGGATCAAACATGGCCCATCCAGGTTATCCCACCCCCATGGAACCACACGTGACTCCTGCACAAAATTCTGGAGCTGCTCCTCTTCTGGGATGTGGAAAATCAGATCTAGTGGTCTGAACACTTCTGAATTGATCCATCAAAAGCAAATTTTCCACATTCCCAGTGGTGTGGGAGAGGGCAGTGGGATGGAGCAGCTTCCAGAAATGTCACTAGAGAAGGATTCTCTAATTTTCCTGGCATGAAGGAGAGCCCTGGCACACATCCAGATCAAACGTGCTGGTTTCTTTTTGGGGACAGGTTCTCATTCCCATTTTCCTACCCAAGGCACCTCCTAAAAAGAGAGAGGGAGCTTGGAAATAAAGATTCCAAGGAAAAGCACAGACAAAAGGAGGTAGAATGAGAGAGAAAAGGGGCTGGAAAAAGATTCAGCCCCTACCACCACAACCCCAAAATTGTTCCTGGCAGCCAGGTCCTGGCACAGACCTGGAAGCTGGAAAAGGACAAAGCACAAGGATGACTGACATCAGCCCAAATTTGCTCTGTTTGGCTGAATTAATTAACATTATTTTTTATCAGAAATGTGTTTCTGTGCATATTGTTTAAAATACTGGCGCAGCTCCTTGAAAAGAGAGGGGGTTTTATTCTGTTCCCCACTGTCCATATTTAAAAAAAAAAAAAAAAGTTTTTGAAGATAAAAGAAAGGAAAAGCAAAAGGAAAAAATGAACCCCATTTCTTGCTTTATGATCAGTTTCAAAGCCATTTCCACTGGAAAAACATGGAAAAAGAACATTTTACTGGGAGGAAATCAGCTGGGATTCCAGGCATAGGCACAGGTTAGGGTGCTGTATATTTCTAAAACATTTTATTATTCTTTGCATTATTTTTGATTTTTCTAACATAAAAATGGCAATCAGGCTTTTCTCGGGATGAATGTTCGTCTTTTTCCTGCTTTAAAGGCAAAATTCCAGCCATCCCTTCAACATCTGCACCCCCTTTCAGCCCAAATCAGTCATTGACAAAGGTGACATTCCACTCTCCAGCAGAACCCAGGGACAAATCCACCCCTTTGGATAGGAATAAAGCTTTCTGGAAATGGCAAAAAGCAGCCATGGAATGTTCAATGGAATTCCTCATCTGGGAAAGCCTTGAGTAACATGGTGTGGCTGATGGTAGGATTATTTGTCACCAATCAGGCACTGGGGTTTGGTGTATTGAGGAACTCAGGCCCTAAAACCTTGGAATGTTTGAATTCCCAGGAGTGGCTGGGATTGGACCCTGCCATGAGGACATTTTGCTGGGATAGAGCAGCTCTTGGATCTCCTGCCACCCCAAACTTTGCTAAAGTGGAGTTTCATCGAGTTTGGAGCGTTGCTTTGGTGAACAAATTAACTCACTCTGAGCTCCAGGAATGTGGTTGTCCAAAAGTCCTGCATGTTTTATGGGTCTCACAGGAAAAGAGGGAATAAAATGTGCCAGGTCATGAAGGGACAAATCAGCCCTTGGGCTTTAGTGACTCCTCCACGTCCATAACTTCAGTTTTCCTCCCAGATTTCCCTCAGCCAGGCTGAGGCAGCAGGGATCTGCCCACAGGGATCCATTTGGCAGCAGCCAGGCCTCATTTTCACCATCCTGAACGTGCCATTTGGCTCATCCATGCCCTGGATCCACACACGGCTCCCACCTGGCACTGAGCTGGTCTGAATGACAGGTGTCTGCTAAGAAAGGCAGGAGCCTCTCTTTGAAATGGAAAATGCAAACCCCTCCATCCAAATTATTATAATTTTGAAATTAAGGGGCTCTCAGGCAAAGGGATTGGAATGGGAATAACAGTTCTTTACTATGAAAATTAAAATAGAAATACGCTATTACAAAGAACAAACCCAAAACACTGCCAGAGTCAGAATCCAACCTGACACCCCATCAGCAAGGGGCTTGGCAGTAGTCCTGTTAAATGGTGGCTGCATCCTCCTGCAGTGACAGATGTGGTTCAGTTGGAGCAGTGCTCCTGTACAAGGTGTCGTTTTCCTGCCAGTTTCCTCAAGGTCCAGTGATGATGTGGAAGGGTCTGGTTTTCCTCAGGAATCCAGTGGAAAAGGCTGCTCTGATGTTCCAAATCTCAGTTTTTATCTGGGTAGGAAATGCTTGGCTCCTCTCCCTGGCTGGAGCATCTCCCAATGGGATGATGGAATTTTATCAGTCATGCACTGGGACTCAGTTAACAGGAGATATCTCCTGGAGGAAGGGTGGGCTGTGGAAAAGATGAGGCTCACTGCCCCACCTGGTTTAACAGATGGTGGTAGAGTACATACTGCTGGTTACATCCTGTGCTGCAACCCAAGACAGCTGATCTGAACCTCCCTCATCAATATGGAATATTCCCAATAACTGATGGAGGCAAAACAAGCAATAACAACACCAAGAATGGACAATGGGAAAGTTTGGACAGGAGCATCCAAATTTTCCATGTTTTTTATGCTCATGTCACCAGAGATGGGAGGTGTCTGACCTCAGCACCCACTCCAGGTGTGAATGGAAAACAGCCATAGGAGTGAGGGATTTTTTCCCAAGTTTCTGAAGCAATACATGGAATACTAAGGACTTTCCCCTTTGCAAACCTTCAGAGTTTCATCACTGGAATAGAAACAAATCCAGGATAGATGCTTTTTATTTGCCAGGAAAAGGCAATGATGAACCTCTGGTTGCACTGCCTTGGAAAAACTTCCCAGCCATTCCCAATCCACATCAATGAACCAAACAGATGGAGCTGGTCCCTTATTCATCAGCCTTCAGATTTGCCTGGAGCTTGCTCTAACTGATTCCAATCTGAGCTTCCATTCTCCAGGAGGGAAAAATAAAATTAAATTTCCAAGTTTAACTCCAATGCCTCAATCCCATTTCCAGGGGTTTTAAGGTCTGATTTCCTTGGACAATTTTCTGGCACTCGCAGAATGCCGGAATGATGCTCCAGAGGTGTGCAGGGATACTGCAGGTCTGCTGTACCCATCTCTTGGGGGTTGGAGGCAGTTGTTGTTTCGTTATTCTCCCTCCTCTTTGGAGAATTTTTCCCATTATCATGCTAAGGAGGTCTGCTGGGCGGCTCCTCCAGCTTTTGATCACTCCGGACAAAGGGGCAGGGTGGGGGGAAGGTGGGGAGAGAGCTAATTGTGCCCTTGGGGGGGACACTCACCATCTGAACGTCTGAACGAAGGAGCAAGGTTCTCTTTGGTCGGATTTGCCCTGCACCCTGCTCTGCTACAGCCTCCTGCTCTGAGATCACCGCTGAGAACCAGGACACAGACAGTGAGCGGGGAGTTCTTCCTTCACCCTCCTCCCACTTGAGACACGGCCCTGCCGCCTCCACCTCCCTGCTCCTGCTCGTGCTGCTGCTGCTGCGAGGGGCCCTCCCCGCTCTCCACCGGGACCGTGCGGAGGAGAAGAGTGTCTGCAACTGGAAAAGGGACTGGGACTGAGTTTTGTTCTGTTTGATCGCTGATTTTCATAGCTGATGTTGTTCTTGTTTGTCTTGTAGGTATTTCAGTAAAGAACTGTTATTCCTAAACTCATACCTTTGCCTGAGAACCCCTTAATTTCCAAATTATATTAAATTGGAGGGAGGGGATTTTCACTCTCCATTTCAGGAGGAGTTCCTGCCTTTTTCTTGGCAGTAACTGTCCTCCAAACCAGGACACCATCTCACTCCAGGGGGAGGCTTGGGAAAAATAGGGGTTTTTAATTAGTTATCCCTTAGAAACATGGAATTCTTCAGGTTGAAAAAGCCCTCTGTGATGACCAAGTCCAGCCACCAGCACGATCTCCACTAATCCATGTCCCCAAGTGCACACATCCAGGTTTTTTGGCTCTTCCAGGAATGGAAACTCTGCCACTGCTGTGGGCAGCTTTTCCAGGGCTTGACCACCTCTGGCTCCCAGATCAAAGCTCTCCTTAGAGCACTGCAGAGCTTTCCCAAAGATCTGAAGGAACAATTTTGGACTTTGGGTTGTATAAGAGTGCTGGAAGTTGATTGGGAATTTAGGGTTTGGGGGCTGTGAGGGCTCTCGGAGGTCTAAAGTTCCTGTCATGGGAAATTCCCTGGAAAATAGGTGAGAAGGGAAGGGAAGGGAAGGGAAGGAAAGGGAAGGGAAGGGAAGGGAAGGGAAGGGAAGGGAAGAGAAGGGAAGAAAAGGGAAGGGAAGGGAAGGGAAGGGAAGGGAAGTTACGGGAAGGGAAGTGAAGGGAAGGGAAGGTTAGGGAAGGGAAGGGAGGGGACGGGAAGGGGAGGGGAGGGGAGGGGAGGGGAGGGGAGGGGAGGGGAGGGGGGGGGAGGGGAGGGGAGGGGAGGGGAGGGGAGGGGAGGGAAGGGAAGGGAAGGGAAGGGAAGGGAAGGGAAGGGAAGGGAAGGGAAGGGAAGGGAAGGGAAGGGAAGGGAAGGGAAGGGAAGGGAAGGGAAGGGAAGGGAAGGGAAGGGAAGGGAAGGGAAGGGAAGGGAAGGGAAGGGAAGGGAAGGGAAGGGAAGTTCTCTCACCTGTTTGCTCCTTTTCCATGCTGGTGCAGATTTTGGAAAGTTATAAAGGAATATCTGCTGGTTATTAAGCCAGAGCCCAGATGGGGAGTCCAGTGAGTCCAGTAAGTCCAGTCCCATCTACTCTGCTCCTTCCTGCTGGAATCCCCATGGAATTCTGCTCTCCCCATGGCTACCAGGCAGATCAGTGACCCCAGTGGGCATCACTGGGAATACTGGGAGTGCTCAGCTCCTCAGGCAGGTGGAAAGAAAGCTCAGCACCAGCAGAAAAGCCTCCTCTGGCTCCATTCATCCCATTCTGGATGTTTGCCCAAGCTCCTGAGGCCCTGGGAGGTGGGAGAGGGAAGTTCCACAAATGTTATGAAATAGGTTAGGATTTAAGAGGAGCCAGAGTTCCAAGTTAAAGCGCAAATTTGGGATCAGGGCTCAGGAACATCCATTCAGCTGTTCCAAAATATAACTTTTGCTAATATGGACCATAAAGCTTTCCCTAAAGTTCACATCTCTCTTCTTTTTCCTTAAATCTTCTTTTTTTTCCTCGGCCTCAGAACATAAAATCCAACCATTTGCTCCTTTGCTGTGCCCAATTTTTTGTAATAAATGTCATTCTATTCATGCAAGAATTTCTCTCTGTCCCTAATTCTTCATTGAGAGTAGCAATTCTTCTCCTAAATCATGATCTGTTAGCATTTACCAGGAACCTTTCCTGATCTGCCTCCCAGTTCTCATAATTCCAGGCAAAATTGGAAGTGTTGAGTAAGAATGAAGCGTTATCAAGTGAGGATCAGACCATCCACAAGGCCATTAATCCAAATTGGATTAATTATTTGCAGGAAGTGCTAGAAGTGTACTCAGGGGATAAATGGGTCATGGAAATTCATGGGTTAAGCAAAAGGGGATTTGTCATTGAGAAAAACCTAAAGATTTTTTAATATTTTTATATAAACCACCATTAACTGAGTCCCTTGGAAGTCCTGGCAGGATATCAGGAACAGCACTATGTGGGAAGTGTCCTCCTGCAGCAGGGATGGTCATGGAAAGATCTGAGGGAGAGAAAGGTCACCAGGGATCCCAGGACTCTGTTCTACCAGTGGGAGGGACAGGAATATTGGGATATTGACACTAACGTGGTAGAAAACTTCATGTGGGAGGCAGCAACCTGGAGCACATCCATGTGGGATTTGTTAACTCTGAAGGAGACACCTGAGCAGCCTGGGGGGTTCCTGTGGCACATTTCAACCCAGGTCAGCTCTGAGGCTCCCCCAAAGCAGGAAAACATTTCTGCTGTGACATCAGAAGGAGCAGGGACTTGGGGGAATGGACTGCTATCACTCCTGGAATCATGGAATTATGGAATATCCTGAGCTGGAGGGACCCACAGGATCCTGGATCCAGCCCCTGTCCCTGCCCAGACCCCCCAACAATCCCACCCTGCCCATCCCTGGCAGCGCTGTCCAAACGCTCCTGGAGCTCTGGCAGCCTCGGGGCCGTGCCCATTCCCTGGGGAGCCTGGGCAGTGCCAGCACCCTCTGGGGGAGGGAAGAACCTTTCCCTGAGCTCCAGCCTGAGCCTGGGCAGTGCCAGCACCCTCTGGGGGAGGGAAGAACCTTTCCCTGAGCTCCAGCCTGAGCCTGCCCTGGCCCAGCTCCAGCCGTTCCCTGACCCAGGAGCTGAGATCAGAGCTGCCCTCAGGAGCAGCTGCAGCCCCTGATGAGACCCCCTCAGGTTCCTCTGCTCCAGCTGAGCATTCCAAGTGCCCTCAGCCCTTCCAGACCCTTCCCCATCCCTGTGTCCTTCCTTTGGTCCAGCATCTTTAGATCTTTCTCTTGAGGTGGGGCTGTCCCAGCCTGGGTCAGAACAGGACAATCCCCCCTGGCCGAGGCTGTTCCTGGTACCCCCAGGACAGGGATGTCCCTCCCAGCTCCGGGACCCTGCTGGCTCCACCACTTGGGTTCCAGAGGATTTATGGTTCACACAATACAAGGAGCTGGATTTGGCCCATCCCTGCTTCACATTCTACCTGTTCCTGCCTCAGATCCCAAACCCTCCTGCTGCTCCTCAGCTCCTCACCATGCACAGCTCAGCTCTCATCACTCCCAGATTCCCAATGTTCTCCTGCTGCAAGCTGGAGTTCCCAAGTCTTCTTAGGGCATCTTCTCTTTGTCCATGTTTCCTTTCCTTGGTCTTACAGGTTCCTCTGGATTTTCCTTTCATTCCAATTCCTTCCCATAAACTTTGATTCCCGCTAACTTCTGTTTCCAGCAGCTGTAACTTTACCTTCCCTGCATTTTTCTCTCCCAAAGAGGGGGAACTTCTAAATCTTTCAGGAGCAGAGCAGCTGCTGTCATCCCAAAGTTCTCCTGCCAGATCCACTCCCTCCTCCCTCATCCTGCCAAACAAGCTTTGCTTTCCCACCTGGCTGACCTCCACCATCCTCTTCCTCTCCTTCCTCACCAGCAGCCACTGGTATCGATAATGCTGAATTATGAATTGGCTTAATGCTATTAAATAATTTACTCATGACTTTATGTTCTTCCAGCAGTTTGTTGGAGATCAGTGTTTACCTAAGGAATTTAGTTTGGAATTCCTGAACATTTGGTACTGTATTAATTAAAACAAAATAGAAAAATAAACAAGAGTGGAGAAGTTAATGGAATAACTTATGGTTGTTCTGCGGAAGGAATAACTCCCAATTGTCTGCAGTTAGGAAAGATGATTTAAAATTTAATCTAGGAGAAATAATAGGATGTAATGGAATCCACGGACAATAATCAGGGCCTTATCTCAAAATGCCAATCTTGCCTCATCTGCTATTCTGGGAAAGATGATTTTGTTATCAATAATGGAAGGAATTGGTCCCTCTCTTTGGAGTCTTGTTCCTACCAGGCAGATTCTTCTCTGTCTACTTATTCTGGAGTTCTCACCAAAAATAAATCCCAGGGCTAAAATGGAAACAATTCCTTTAACCATCAGTTAACTCAAACAGTGTCTTTGGGGCAGGGAACACCAACCTGCTCTGGCCTGGCTCCCTCAGCCTTGGAGCATCCCGAGGGAAGAGGGAACACAGGATCTTCTCTCCAGAGAAAAACCTCCACAGCCACTTCCATGTAAAGAACTGAAGCCTGAAGGAGGAAGGTTCCTCTTTTGTGCCATTTAACCAAATCCCACCTAATCATGGCAGAAAAATCCTCATCCCAATTTAGTCCTGCAGTTGAAAACCAACCCAGGCAGACATTGTGAATATTAATTCATTAAAATTAATTCATTAAAATGAGGGCACTTAATTGCATTGTCCCATATCCAACTGCACCTATAGGATTTTGTCACAGTGACAGGTGATCCCCAACCCCCTGGGGTGACCTAGGAACTGGCATTTAGTAATGTTCCACCCTTTCTCTTAATTCCCATGTGCTCATGGTGGTCAGGAATTAGGAGGCTACAAGAACAATGTCACATCTGTGTTCCTGACAGGGAGGAACCCTCCAGAGACCCTTTAAACTACATTTAGAGGTGCACAGAATATCCTGAGCTGGCAGGGACCTACTGGGATCCTGGATCCAGCCCCTGTCCCTGCCCAGACCCCCCAACAATCCCACCCTGCCCATCCCTGGCAGCGCTGTCCAAACGCTCCTGGAGCTCTGGCAGCCTCGGGGCCGTGCCCATTCCCTGGGGAGCCTGGGCAGTGCCAGCACCCTCTGGGGGAGGGAAGAACCTTTCCCTGAGCTCCAGCCTGAGCCTGGGCAGTGCCAGCACCCTCTGGGGGAGGGAAGAACCTTTCTCTGAGCTCCAGCCTGAGCCTGGGCAGTGCCAGCACCCTCTGGGGGAGGGAAGAACCTTTCCCTGAGCTCCAGCCTGAGCCTGCCCTGGCCCAGCTCCAGCTGTTCCCTGTCCCAGAAGCAGGGATAAGTGTCTGCCCCAGTGCTGTAAATCCCAAAACTGCACTCAAACATCAGGAGATCCAGATTTGGTGGGATCCTTTGCTTTAGGAATTTGGCAATAGCTCTTAATTTGTAAGAGGGATTGGTTGACCCAATACCTGCACCCAGGCTTGTGCTCAGGTCCAGACACTACTCCAGGAGTTGCTCCACCTTCGATCATCATTCTGGATGGAATCTTTCATTCCTATCCCTATAATGACTCTTCTCAGAATCACTTTTGAGAGCTGGATTGTGACAAACCAGGCTCAGGACTTTGGCCTTAGCAGATAGAAAATAATCACTGTAATAACTCTCCTTCCCATGCTTCTTTACTCTCCTGGAACAATTCACTTCATTCCTGTCACCACTGATCAGCTCCAGCCAATGCAAATACCAGCTGCAGGAGGAGACTCTATTTTCTCCTTGCTCTGTGAGATTCATCTTAACGAAAAAAAGCTTCTGGAATTACACCTGCTTAATAAAAAATACCTGCCTGATGCAAGTGGAACGGTCTGACACAGAAATCCTTGACAAGGAAAGGTGCCCAGTGGTCTCTCCAATGCTTCTGGAGCTGTGGGGTTTCTTTCAACTGGTACCAGACCGCTGGAGCAATTAACATGGGACAATTAATGTGAGGCAATTAATCTCTATAACTTGATTAGAAATCCTCCTGGCTCCTGTGAGCTGCCAGGACCCGAGGGTTCAGGTGTCCCCAGAGGGGTCACTCTGCCCAGCAGATACATGTAGGGGCTGTGGGGTTTTGAGCCATTCTGGAGGAGGGATCTGAAACAGCTGATCCTAAAAATGCCTGTTTCCCTCCTGGAAATCCAGGTAATCCATGGGCTGGCTTAGCTGTGGATGTTCTTCCTTAGGTTAAATTAGGAGAAATTAATCCCATCCTGAGAACCCAAAATTAAAATAAATTCCTCTGTCACTATTCGACAAAAATATTCCCAATAAATGCTTTTTCTGTGTTGAATATTGATCAATTCAGGCTCTTCCACCTCTCATACCTGGAGCCTCTGGGAACAGGAGACCCAGCTCCTCACCTGGACACGTCCTGATAGAATCACTGGAGGGGTGTCACCCCATGTCCCTGTCACCTCTCCTGTCCGTGTCACATCCTGTGTCCCAACCTGCTCTGTTGACAAGTTCAGGTCCTCTGCTCTGAGGCTTTTTAGGGTTGTTCAGCTGCTGGACATGGCAATGCCCATTTGAGTGGTTGGACTCCAAGATCTTGGGGGTGGTTTTCCAAGCTTAATAATTCTGTAGATTCTCTGATTCTATGGGTGCTCTTGAGCTGCTGGCTGGGGCCTTTCCAGCCTGGCTAAACATCCCAGATGGAGAACTTCCCTTCTCCCCTTGGTTCATTACAAAACCCCATTGTTACAAAAACTGCCAGTGGAAGGTTTTAATTTATAAAAACTTTATAAAGTTTTGCTCATTTTCAGCTGTTAAATCCCAGAAAACGATCCCAGTGTGAATGCACTGCAGGGAGTGATTTTGACAATCCTGTGGTGTCACAAACACCGGGATCAGCCTGAGATGTGGCCGTGGGAACACAGAAACAGAATCTCCTCAAGGAAAACAATGAAGAGGATAGGGAAGAGGGGAGTAAAAAAAGAAGAAAGGAAGGCATGTGGTAAAGAAATGCACCAAAGCATTTTCATTAATCAGAACAAATCTGTTTGTTCTCCTGTTTGCTGAAGCAGCCCATGAATTATGTTGGGCAAACAGACAGACCCAGTAACTAAAGGCACATTAATTCCTTCGTTTCTATTTATGAATGTGGAGTGGGAGAGAAACATGATAGGAAAAGGAATGGATATGGGATAATTCTCTTTTTTAAATTAATAGTTGTGTATTTCTCTGTGGCTCATCCATCTCAGTCTGGCCTGTACAGGAGCAGGATCCTTCCACTGAACTTTCACTGCCCCATCCCAGTGGAGTTATAAAATTTGTGCCCATAGAATGGGAAACTGAGACATGGCAGTGCCCAGGGTAGTGTATTTGTGGTGAATGGAGCTGGTGACAAGGCCCAAGGGTGCACCAAGGCTGAGGATGAAGGCCATGTCTGTTTAATACCTTCACTGATGACCCGGATGAGGGAATTGGGTGCTCTCTCAGCCACTTCACAGCTGACACCAAGCTGGGGGAAGTGGGGATCTGCTGCAGGGAAGGGTCTGCAGAGGGATCTGGACAGGCTGGATCCATGGGCTGAGACCCATGGACTGAGGGGCAGCAAGGCCAAGTGCCAGGTCCTGTCCTGGGGTCACAACAACCCCATGGAACTTCCAGTGTGGGGCAGAGGGGCTGGGAAGTGCCCAGCAGGAAAGGGAGCTGGGGTGCTGGTGACAGTGACTGACACGAGGAGAGATGTGCCCAGGTGGCCCAGAGGCCAAAGGTACCTGGGCTGTCCCAGCCCTGGGGTGGCAGCAGGAGCAGGGCAGTGCCCGTCCCCTGTGCTGGCCCTGCTGGGGCACCTCCAGTGCTGGGGCAGCTCTGGGACCCTCCTGACAGGAGAGACCTGGAGGGGCTGGAGCGTGTCCAGGGAAGGGAACAGAGCTGGGGAAGGGGCTGGAGCCCCAGGAGAGGCTGAGGGAGCTGGAAAGGGGCTCAGCCTGGAGAAAAGGAGCCTCAGGGGGGACCTTGTGGCTCTGCACAACTCCCTGCCAGGAGGGGACAGCCGGGGGGTCTGGCTCTGCTGCCAGGGAACAGGGACAGGAGGAGAGGGAACGGCCTCAGGCTGCCCCTGGATCCCTGGCAGTGCCCAAGGCCAGGCTGGACAGGACTGGGAGCAGCCTGGGACAGTGGAAGGTGTCCCTGCCCATGGCAGGGGTGGCACTTGGGGGCTTTCAGGTCCCTTCCCACCCAAACCATTCCATGTTTCTGACATGTCTTGGATGCAGCCAAAGGTCCTCACAGCAATGCTGCTCCATCCCAGAGGTTTCCACATGGAGTGAGGTGACAGCCAAGGGTGATGGATGTGTGTCCAAGCACTCAGCATCGTGGGCTTGCACACAGAAGAACGGGAAGAAGGGAAGGGCTGGAGAATGGGGTAAAAACTGGGAGATGAGCAAGGACGTGGAGGAGAAGGAGGGAAAATGCAGAAGAGAAAGTAGAGCAGACCTGGAGAAGACAGAGGAATTTTGCTTTGTGTGTGGGAGGATGAGTGATGGGCCCTGGTGTGGGAAATGCAGAGTTGAGCTGCAAACACAATAATGACACAAATTCCAGGGAAAACACAGTTTTTCATGTAAAACTGATGTTTCCTCATAAACCTTTATTTATCTGAAAAAATGAAGAGCAATCTCTGAGCCCTGTACAAGCATTTGTCACTGCGAAGGTGCAGGCAGGAGAAGGGGCTGGTTATTCAGACAAATTATATTCAGATTATTACTGAACCCAAGCACTGTGGGAGTTCTACAACCCCAAACAAGCAGGAGCCCTCTCTGGTTTTAAAAATTAGCACATCCTGAAGGCCTACAGAACTGCAGGGAAAAGAATTCCATCTCCTGGCCTGTCAGGCTTTGTGTGCTGGTGGAAACAGGGATATATATTTATTTAACACAGAAAAGAAGAGTAGATGTGAATAAGAATTTAAGGAGGTTCCATGCCATGGTTCTGGTGGCTTTGAAGCCTCTATTTGTCAAGGGCAGACAGAGAAGCTGTCTATAAAAACAAAGAATAACATCCCTTTTCCAAATCAATGCTTTGTCTAATTTTTTATACTTTCCTCAAGTTTTTGAGCTGCCCTTCAGCTCCCAGTCTGGGATTTTCTGTTTCTGCTCCCACCTGTAAAACAAGGGTCTAATTCTTCCTCCAAAAATTAAAACAAACCACAGAAATAACAGCCAGGAAAAAAAAGCAAAAAGTCCCAATAACATTTCCCGAAACCATTCCCAAGGTCACAAAGTCAAGCAGTCAGAAATTAAGAGGTGTCAGATTTAAGCTGCCTGGAAAAATCTTCATTTAGCCCTGCTCTGCATGTGCATTCTAATCCAGCCTTAAATATGGGAACATTCCTGCTCCTGAGGCAGATCCTGCTTGTTCCATGCTCAGAATAGACTTGCTCCTGGAAGAGCAGCTCTTCAATATTTCATTGGGTCTCATCATTCAGTGTGTGGCTCTATGCATTATTTACTGCAGACAGCACGGAATACAGAATTATTAATTTCTTACCAGCTTTTTCCTTTGTGCTTCGCCACCCAACCTTTCTTCTTTCCCAAATTTAATGAATTTATCTGAAAATGCATCTGAGGGGGGAGTCAATGAAAAGCTTTCAGTTTATGGGTGGGGAGAAATGATGCATGTAAAAAGGATTAAAGTCAAAACAATCTGATTTTTGGGGTTGTATTTTGGCTCTCTGGCCTGGCTTTCTTTAGCACTGGCAGGTTTTTAGGGATGTCTGTTTCCAGAGCACGTTGGGCTGGGTGGGTTCTGCCTTGCAGAGGCAGGTGAGAGCCCCAGGGGATTTAAGGCAGGATTCACCTCCCCTGAAAAGAGATATCAAACCCCAAGCTGATTTCCTGCCCTTAACAGGCTGCTGCTCTCCATGCAGAATGAAGCAAAAGGAGCCAGACAGCTCATTTTGGGTTGTCCCAGGTGAATCCTTTCCATGGAATTAATGAGGAAAAAATCCCCAGGGACTCTGCAGCCTATTTGTGCAGAGCTGGTGAGTGAGCAGAGGGAGGGAGGGAGGGGAATTCTGGGGTCGTGGTGGGGATTGGTGCTGGGAAGGACCACACTCAGTTCCTGCCCCTGCTGCAAGAGCCTAGGGCATGCTCAGGGATCAGCTTCTCATGGAATCACGGGATCTGAGCTGGAAGGATCCTTCCCACAAGGATCACTGAGTGCTGGCTCTGCCCAGGACACCCCAACAATCCCAGCAAAAGTGCCCAAAGGTTTTTTTTAAAGCTTTTTCAGCGCCCACCTTCTGTGAAAGTCACCTCCTGCTCTAAACATTTGCCAATCACTTGATATCTTCAGTGTCTCTCATCCAGGCACATGTGGATTCAGCCAATTCTCCTGGAATTCTGCCTTTGGAGACAACCTGCCTTTGCTCCATGAAGGAGTTTGTCCTATTTTGGTGATGAAAGGAGTTCCAGTATACAGACAATGGGAAATCCCTTCATAGGGGGACTTCTGGGACTTCCCAGAGTAGCTGTTTTGGGAAATAAAATTGGCTGTTCTGGGAAAAATTGGCTGTTTTGGAATGAGGAATCCATGGCTCAGCTCCTCAGCATTATTTAGCTTGATCCAGTGAGTGGGGGAGGCTAAAGCTCAGCTCAAGCGTTCTTTGTCCAAAGTCAAAAGCTCTGGCAGAAAGAAATATTTTCAGCTGGAAGAAATCGTTCCTTCCCAAGGAATTGACTTAAAATAAGACTCACTTTTCATAAAGCTACATTTCTCTTTATAGTGCAGTATTTCCAGGGGATGGAAGTGGTTTATTCACCACTTGTGGTGGTGGTGGAGGGTTTCTCACTCTCCCCTCCAAGTTGTTCTGTGCAGGGGATGAAATTCTTCAGCCTTTGCAAGATAGGGGGGAAAAAAGAAAATTCAGGTTGAAATTAATCTTGAGAAATATTTTTGAATGCTTCAACAAAATGGAAAGAAATCTTCTGCAGGAGAAATGCTGGGAAGTTTACTCCCAGCAGCCACACACAATTTATTTCTGGAGCCATGTGATTCTGCAGTATTTAATTCAAAATAAACTCCCTTTTAACACTCAGATCCAACTGAGATCAAACAAAAGGTGAAAAAGTCAAATTTCCCACTGGGTAGAACCTGGAGGTGCTTCCAGGAGAAAAGGCAGTGACAGATTTTAGGTGGAATGAACTTGGTTCACCAAAGCTGGCACTACCCTCAGAGAAGAGAAACCAGATCTGGGGAAAAACCTTCAGTGGGGAAAGGAAAACAGAGAGATCAGCTTAGTCTTAGGGTTAAGGCTTAGGAGTGTGGCTTCCCAGGAACCTACAGGAGAGCTGGAGGGGACAAGGGATGGAGGGACAGGACACAGGGAATGGCTTCCCACTGCCAGAGGGCAGGGATGGATGGGATATTGGGAAGGAATTGTTCCCTGGGAGGGTGGGCAGGCCCTGGCACAGGGTGCCCAGAGAAGCTGTGGCTGTCCCTGGATCCCTGGCAGTGTCCAAGGCCAGGTTGGACACTGGGGCTTGGAGCAGCCTGGGACAGTGGGAGGTGTCCCTGCCATGGCAGGGGTGGGATGGGATGGTCCTGAAGGTCCCTTCCCACTCAACCCATTCCATGATTCTGTAATTCCATGGTCTTGTTGAAGCCCGCACTCCCAGGAGGACGGAGCCAATGTCACAAAGAGCCATTCCCCAGACGTGGCATTTTCCAATGAGCTGTGTCACTATTCCTTGAACACAGCACCTTGATACCAAACACAGAACTTGGGGCCTGAAAGGACCACTGTGATATTTTAACTGATTTTATGGATGGAGAATTTTTTTCCCTGTTCAGTATGGAATGAGCCTAATAATTTGTGTTTAATCAAACATCCTGCAAAAAAATCTGATTTTTATTGGATGTGGTGGGGTCTGCACTTTTGGCCCTTCAAGGAGCCTTTCTCACTTTTTATACTTTTATTTTTAATTTGAATTTGTGCTGCTTCACCACCCACTGCTGGTCACTTTGCTGGTGCTTCACAGAGCACATTGCCACGTCCTTCCCTCCGAGCCTGTTTACACATCACATAACAAATTGTTTTTCAGCCTTGTCTGGTTTTTTTTTGATAGTCAGAATGTATTGAATTCCTTCTGTGTTTCATAAAATCTCATTTCCCAAGCTTCCAAATAATTGTATTGCTGCTCACTCTTCTAGCTTCAATTTTTCACTTGACTAAATGCACTTTTCCAAGATTAATCCCATCATTGCCCTGTGAGATGTAAAATAACCAACTAATCCCGGGTTTATCTATTTGCAGATCACCCCCCAGCCTTTTTATCCCTGGGCTGGGGAGATCCCATTAAAATCTTGGATTTTGGGGGGGAAAGAAGTGGGGTTTGTGTGCAGACAGTGAGAGGGTTGGCCCCTTTGGCAAAGGCTCCTCACAAACATCACTGCTGATGTAGAAATTGTGACATTAATGGGACACTGCGTGCTTTGTCCTGGTGGTGTGGGGCTTGGCATAGGTTCTCCTCATGTTTGCCAGAAGTTCTGATGTCTCCTTCTGTACCTGGCAATACTTAATGATTAAATAAAACAAATCTGCCTCTGAGAGACTCCAGGGCTGCGTTGGAGGCAGCAATTACCAGAAGTGTTCCAGTCTCCCCAGGGAATCCCAGCCATGATCACCAGGACCTTTTCCAGGGCTTTAATGGACAAATTCTATGGGATTTTATGTCTTGGTTTTGAAATTCTCCTTCATTAGGAATTCTTGGGATAAAAGCAGATGCTGATCCATCTTTAATGATCCCAGCATTTGCAACAGGAGCTTCCATTGATCTGCTCTGGGGCTCTGGCAGGGGGAGGCTGAAAGCAGAGGGGTTCAAGGTGCCAATTCCTCCTGTCTCAAGCAACCAGGTATTGGTTGAGAAAGGTCCTTGGTGTGCTCCTATCCCACATCCTTTGCACACCATGGAATGTTGTCCAGTACTCCAAAATAAGGGAAAAAAATCACCGAGAATCCCAGCCATGATGACCAGTATCTTCTCCAGGGCTTTAATGGACAATTTCTATGGGATATTTATGTCTTGGTTTAGAAATACTCCCTCATTAGGAATTCTTGCAGCAGTTACAGGGATGAGATGATCAGCAGGGGCTGATCCATCTTTAATGATCCCAGGATTTAGAACAGGAGCTTCCATTGATCTGCTCTGGGGCTCTGGCAGGGGGAGGCTGAAAGCAGAGGGACTCAAGGGGCCAATTCCTCCTGTCTCAGGTAACCCCGAGAAGGGTCCTTGGTGTGCTCCTATCCCATACCCTCCATGGAATGGTGTCCAACACTCCAAAACAAGGGAAAAACAGCCCCTGCCAGCTTGGGCTCCAGGAAGAGATGAGTGCAGGAAGAGAGAACAGTGGATGATGTCCTGGAACCCCTCTGTATCTGGAAAACTTGGAAGCATCCTTATGGTCCTTAGGGGAGACCTGCACCCTACAGTGCCCAGAGTTAAAATTTCAGGGAAGATCCCAACAAAGCAAAGATTCTGGGAGCAACAAGTGCTCAACTTTTATTTCTAAGTTGTTTGTGTTCTAAGTGCAGCTTGTTCAGCACCAAACCCAGCTTCCACTGCACCCCAGGGAGCGGGAAGGAACCAGGTCAGGACTCAGGCAGGGAACCAAGACAAGAACTTGACAGGAAATTTGGAGCAGAGGATTCAGTCAATAAAGTTCAGCCCATCCCAGCTGCTGGAGATCGTTTCCCTGGTGGGATGTATCCTGTTGCATAAAGGATAACCTTATAAAATAAGGGCCCTGTTATGGGGTCCTTTACCATCCCCTGAGGCCTGGGACAAGCCTTTGTATCTAAAGAATATTTCCTTTGGCATGCTGCTGGGCCAGCTTCAACTCCACCCAGGAAACTGGATGACAGAGCATACAGGGCTTCTGCTAACTTTTCATGTGGGCTCCAGTGTCCTGTTATTTGCTGGAGACTCCCGGCTGGTTTGAGCAATTCTTCCTTAAAGGGGATGAAATTATTTGACTGCAAAGCCTTCATCTGAACCTTTTTCAGCTCCACATTGCAGGAATCATTAAAGACACTTTACAGGGGTGTCTGGGTTTGAAAGACAGGTGTCTGCTAAGAAAGGCAGGAGCCTCTCTTTGAAATGGAAAATGTAAACTCCCTCCCTTCAAATTATTATAATTTTGAAATTAAGGAGTTCTCAGGCAAAGATATGGGAATAGGAATAACAATTCATTACTAGTATGTGTAAATATAAAAAACCAACCAACCAAACAACTACAACTTAGTGAGAAAATTAAAATAAAATGCAGTAATACAAACAAAAACCTCAGATAGAGTCAGGATACAACCTGACACCCCATCTGTCAGTCAGGGAGTTGGCAGCAGTCCCATTCAGTGGTGGCTGCATCCTCCTGCAGTGACAGATGTGGCTCAGTTGGAGCAGTGCTCCTGTACAAGGTGCAGTTTTCCTCCCAAGGTCCAGTGATGATGTGGAAAGGTCCAGTTTTCCTCTGGAATCCAGTGGAAAAGGCTGCTCTGATGTTCCAAATCTCAGATTTTATTCAGGTAGGAAAGGCTTGGCTCCTCCCCCTGGGTGGAGCATTTCCCAGTGGGATGATGGAATTTTATCAGTCATGCACTGGGACTCAATGGCCATGAACAGGAGATATCTCCTGCAGGAAGGGTGGGTTGTGGAATGATAAAGAACAATGCCCTGCCTGGTTTAACAGATGGTGATAGAATACGCACTTGTGGTCACATCCTGTATTGCAACCCAGGACAATGGGTTGGATCCATTAGAGGGGTTATCTCCAAGCAGATTTTTCTGTGTCTGCAGGATCTGCTGTAGATCTTAGAGCTTTGCTGTAACCATTAAAGTGGGACCAGGCAGGGAGGACATTTCCCTTTTTGGTTTCTGTGCAGACACCACCCTCCTGTGCCTTTCCAAAGTCCTGGTGGTGAAATTTCTTTGTTCAAAATCCCGGTGTGACCTCTGCTTTCTACATCCCAGATAAGGATTTTGTGACTGTTCTTTCACTTCACTCTCTTATTTCCACTCCTTTTATTTTATTCTCGATTTCAAAACAAGAGACATAGTAAGAAATAATTTCCATTTAATAATCTAGCACCCATTTTCCAATTTAAACCTATTTTTCTTAATTCCCCCCTGAATATCAGCACTTCCTGATGACTTGGAACAGCTTTTCCAGGAACATTTCACTCAGGTGTGCCCCGGGTGCAGCCAGGTTGAGAATTTGTTTTCTTCTTGCTGTTGCTCTGAGTGATTTCCCCATTCAGTGTGTAATGGAAATTTCCTGCCGTCCACTCCAGGAAATAAAGCAGGGAGGGAATGTTACCCATAGATATCAGCTTATTGGTTTCTCTTCTTCCATTCCCTGTAAAGCTGCTTGGGAACACCACGGAAATGACCTCGTGCTTCTCACAGCAAGACAGGATTGTGCTGGGAAAGAATTAGGGCCTGGAATGTGTAGGAATAGCAAACAGATCCCTCTTTTCCCTGAGCCAGGAAAGCTGAACCAGCAGTGCTGAACAAAGTGGGTACAATCCACGAGTCCTTGTCTAATTCCAGTTTGGACATCAAGCCTTTGGAAATAAATCCTCTTTCCATTACAGGAGCCGTGCTGCTACAAGCAGAGCAGGCAGGGCTACAGGAATATTTGTCAGGACAGCTCAGTTTGCCATGTGTACAATCCAGAATATCCAGGGAACAAATAAATACAATCAGTGAGGAACAAGACCAGCTCCTTCCCCTCCCCCTGCCCTATTCCAGCCCAAGGTGGGTCACGGAGAACCAGCTCCATTTATTCCCCCAGGCTGACCCATACCTGCTTTACAAGCTTTCCTACTTTTTTTTTCACCTCAAAATAATTTCAGTTTCTTGCCCCTACCGTACTGTTTGGAAAGTCATTCCTGGATATAATTCCATGGTGGTTTGGTGCTTTGTTTTTTTCCTGTATTACATTCCAGTGTAAATTTATTCATGGCCACTTTGACATTATTGGAGCATTATCCTCTAACTTAAATATTCTTTTTTTGTTGTTACTTACTCAGTCAGTGCATTTTAAAGAGCCACTGTGTTGACTCCAAGACTTTATTTTCCTGGGTTTAATAGCCTTGGGAGCTTCTGGAGTCATTGCAGCCTGAGAGCTGTTCCCTCAGCACTGGGATTTTCTCCTCTGGGTGTTCAAGTGGCACTTGAGCTCTGAACTCGCACCAACCTCTCAGCCAATAATGTATATAATAACAAATCTATCCCAGTTCTCCATTATCCTGGAGCATCCTCCAGTCCTGCCTTAATGGCCCAGCCAGTATTTGATAATTCTGTCAAAAACAGCCTTGATGTTATTTAATTTATTAATCGATTGACTTGTTTTCTCACGAGAATCCAGAGTGATGGATGGTAGAGAGGCCCTGGGACACTCAGTTCCCAGGGATTTCACCTCTGGGTGCAGAAGGGATAGAAAAGGTGCTGGTTCCTCTCTTTTGGGAGTTGCAGTGTTACATCCCCTCTTTTACTGCTGGGACACCCCAACCCCATCCCAGCTGCATCCCAGCTCCTTTCCAGCCCTCCCCATCCCAGCCCAATTCCATCCCAGCCCTTCCCATCCCAGCCCAGTTAAATCCCAGCCCCATCCCAGCTCCATCCCAGCCCCTTTCCAGCCCAGCCCAGCCCAGCCCAGCCCAGCCCATCCCAGCCCATCCCAGCCCATCCCAGCCCAGCTCTATCCCAGTTCCATCCCAGCCCTTCCCAGCCCCTTCCCAGCCCCTTCCCAGCCCTATCCCAGCCCCTTTCCAGCCCTTCCCATCCCAGCCCTTCCCAGCCCTATCCCAGCCCCTTCCCAGCACCATCCCAGCTCCATCCCAGCCCCTTCCCAGCCCATTTCCAGCCCTTCCCAGCCCTTCCCATCCCAGCCCTTCCCAGCCCTATCCCAGCCCATTTCCAGCCCTTCCCAGCACCATCCCAGCCCCATCCCAGCCTGGTCAGGGATCCTGAAGCTGGGCACAGATCTTCTCTCCCTGCCCTTGCTCCCCAAGATCTCCTGAGCTGTAAATCATTCCAACATTTCATTTATTGCTCTAAAGCTTCTAGGGAGAAAGCCCAATGCCTGTATGAATGCCTGGGAATTCTCTGGAAGACAGCATTTTCCTTTGTGCCTTTGCAAGGAGGGAGTGTGAGCTGTGCTTGCAGCTCCAACTCAAATTAAGCAGGAAAATGGGATTTTGATCCCACCTGCAAGGAGAGCTTTCCTGAATTCCTCATTTGTGAAGCATTCACAGCCTTTTTTTTCTATTCCTGCCATGTCTTCCCTCCTGTCCTTCCCCTGCCCCTCCCTTCCCTGCCCAGGAATTATTGATGGGAATTCTGCAAATGGAGCTGTGCTGTTTCCAGCTAATAGAACTCCAATCACTGGCACTGCCCCATTAGAGAGGAAACCTCCCCCAGTAAATTACACCCAGACCATAAATGGGAGCAGTTCGAGTGTTTTTATGGCTCCATAAAACCCTGGAAGTTTATTGCTGTTGAACAAACATGGAATCGGATTTTTAAAGCTGGATATGAGACCCCCAGAAAGTCCAAAATCTGCATTTCCCTTCAGATCTACTGTGGAAATTATGGAGAGTTTTAAGCCATTAATAAACCCAGAGCTTCTGCCTGGAAGATCTCCCAGCTGGGCCAAAAACATCAGGAAATATCAAAATTCAGTGGAATAAAGCAAATTCTCCAGTTTAAAATTCACTTTGTCTACAAAGAGGTCCTGCAAGAACTTTAATAAAGAGCTGAAAAACAAAGATGATTTGGGCTTCTTAAATCCAGCCTGTGAAAAATGAAAGTAAAAAGGGGTTTTTTTCCTATTTCATGAAGAGCTGTTTGCTAAAATACGGCAAAACCAAATACAGCTAGGTCAAGCTGGAATATTTAACATGGGGTTGATGACCTGATTTCCCAGGAATTGTAAAACCATTGGAAAAAGTCTGATTTTCTAACAGCTGGGGAGATTCGTCTGTACTAAACTGAGCTGAGCTCTGAGCTCTGCCCTGCAGGGACTAGTGAGACATCACTTGAGTGGAGGCAGGACAGGGAGTGGGATCAAAGCCCTGAGCCAGGATTCCTTTTCTCCTGCCTCTGCCCCTTATTGCTATTTTTCCTCACTCCTTTCCCATTTGAAGCCAGCCTGGGTTGAGCGAGCATGGACATGTTGGAGCTGCTCCAGGGCTGTGTTCTTCCCCTGTTTTTTCCAGGGATATTCAGGGCCTGGGACACTGGGTTTGCTCTTCTGGCTCACGAAGTGCTTGGAGCAGAGAGAGCAGGGAAAACCCTCGGGGAACATCTCTGAAGAGGGAAAGAAGGAATTTTGGGAATTCCCACCTGACAGATCCTTTCTTTATCAGATTTTACTCCCATGGCTCTGGAGTCAGGCTCCCTGGTCTGCCAGCTTGTTTGGGCAGGAAAAAGGCACGTCCAGCCAGGGAATGATTTTTTCCTGGAGAAATTCTCTCAAAGCCTTGGTTGGAGGATAGAGGAAAGAAAGGGTGGGAAGTGCCCTTTCCTAGTGCCAGGAATGGAGCAAGGACTGGGACATCTCAGCCCTGCCCCACAGCAGTTATTTATCTCAGCTGTCAAGGGCAGGAATGGCTTGAATTTTCTGACCACAGGAATATTCTGGAGCTTTCCCAAAAGTGACGAGGATTGGGCAGAGCTGGAGTGGGAGGGAGAGAAAGTGGGGGAGCACAGGGGAGTCTATGGGGTGGGAAATGCCAAGGGTTGTGTTTATGTCCTACACATGGAACACAGAAACTGGGGAGCACAGGAGGCTCTAATCAGTCCTGATGTTGCCAAAATTAAATAGAATTCCTGCTGTTTCCTTTGGACAGAGAGTTCTTCCTGGCTAAATGCTCACATGCATGGTGTATAGAGGAAATTCAAGTGTTTTGAGATATTTTTAGGGATGTGTGATGGGACTCTACTTGGATGTATCAGCAACTGGAGGGTTCAAATCATTCCCAAGATGAGAGAATTACAACTTCCCAGTAGTGACAACAATCTGTACTCATCCAGGAGTTACTACAGCAAACAAACCACTGGGATGCTGATGGGAAAAAAGACGAACAAGAGGAAAAATTCCTGTATTTTTAGCTGAGGGAAATATGAGGGTTATCAGGAAGCAATGATGGACTCTTCACTTCGAGCTGAGCTGCAAATTCATTTCAAGTGTAGCTGTCAACAATATTTACCCTCAAATGTCTCATGGAAGAGAAAGTCAATTTAATGAGTAAGAAAATGGAAAATTAATTCCACCCTTCCCTTCCCTTCCCTTCCCTTCCCTTCCCTTCCCTTCCCTTCCCTTCCCTTCCCTTCCCTTCCCTTCCCTTCCCTTCCCTTCCCTTCCCTTCCCTTCCCTTCCCTTCCCTTCCCTTCCCTTCCCTTCCCTTCCCTTCCCTTCCCATGGGTTGGCAGAGGCCAGGAAGGGCTCCTTGGCCAGATGTGTCCCCTCAGCCCTGTGCCCAGGTGTGAGCCATGGAAATTCCAGCCACAGATCCAGCGGGATGCAGGAAACAGCTGGAGGACCTTTCAAAGGCTCAGAGAATTGGGATTGCTCACCTAGAGAGGACAAGGCTCCAGGGAGAGCTCAGCCAGTGCCTAAAGGGGCTCCAGGAGAGCTGCAGAGGGACTGGGGACAAGGGATGGAGGGACAGGACACAGGGAATGGCTTCTCACTGCCAGAGGGCAGGGCTGGATGGGATATTGGGAAGGAATTGTTCCCTGGGAGGGTGGGCAGGCCCTGGCACAGGGTGCCCAGAGAAGCTGTGGCTGTCCCTGGATCCCTGGCAGTGCTCAAGGCCAGGTGGACAGGGCTTGGAGCAGCCTGGGACAGTGGAAGGTGTGGCACTGGATGTCCTGTAAGATTCCTTCCATCTCAAGCTGCTCTGGGATCCCATGGTCCTGTGACCTGGGTGCTCTGCTTGTGCCCAACTCCACCTGGCAGCTCCTAAATCCCAATTTCAGAGTTTATGGATAATTTCCTTGCTGAAGGACTAGTTTAATTTTAGGAACATTGAGGTTTTTTCTGTTCCCAGCACATTAAGGAACACACGAGGAGGGAGCTGCTCAGCGTAATGAACCCCACAGCAGGGGAGGAAACAAAGGAGCCCCTACAAAAAGCAGGAGCAGGGCCCATGGACAGCTCTAAGTGCCTGAGAATGCTGGATCCAGACAATGCAGCCTTTTTTTGGTACTTCCCCGTGGGGAAGAGGAGACAGGACTGGCATGAATGAGGCCATGTGACTCCTAATTACAAGGGAGATTTTTTTGGAGGAGCAGATCTTTCCCTAAGGAAATCCCTCCGAACAGCAAGGACAGATGAGCTGCCCTTGCTCAGGATTAGCAGCAAGGAGAGCCCGGGTCCCTCTGTGCCCCCACGGGAGCTGAACTGTGCCAGAGGCTCAGCATGCAGGGAGCAAAGGCACAGATGGGTCAGGGAGCGTGGGATTCAGTCAGGTTTGTGTGGAGAGCAATAAATACAAAAGGTAGAAAGAATGAATGTTTGTTCTCCTGAAAGTAGGGCAAGAGGAAGGGAGAGCTGGGAACAGTGTGGATGTGGAGCTGCCTTTGGAAAGGATGAAAGCCTTCAGTGCAGGCAGGGACTGAAATATCCAGGGAAGAGCCCAGAGTGGATCCAGCTGATCCAGGCTGTCAGGATGCCTGTGGAAGAGAAGACACTGCCAGACATTTCCTTTCTAATTCCCAAAATCTGTCAGCAGCTCTGGAGCCACTGGGGTGCTGAGCACATGGAATTACAACATGGATGAGCAGGAATGTTGGAGTGGATCAAGGCAGCTCCCTTCAAGGACAGGCTGGACATCACTGGGGTCACTGGGCAGGAAACTGGGAAACATTCCCTGGATTCCAGGTGTGTTATCACCTGGAGCAGCAGGGATGGAGGGCAGGGCAGTGGCACTGCAGGAATGGGGTGTTCCTCACATCAATGGGAATGAACAGTAGGGTGGTTGGGATTTGGCTGTGTCCAGGTGGAATCCAAGGCTATATTCCATGGATGGATTTTAGGAACAGACCCAATTCCTTATGAGAGAGCTGAGCACTGAGAGAAGAGGGACTGGGGAGTCTCCAATTGCAGGGATTGCTACACCTGGGAATTGGGAAGAGAGAGAAGCAGCCAAACAATAGGGGGAAACACCAGGGGGACTGAGGGTATGAGCAAAAAAACTTATTAGGAAGAAATCCTAAAATAAATCCTGAAGGGGCTCCAAGAGAGCTGGAGAAGGACCTTGGAAAAATGCCTGGAGTGACAAGGCAAGGGGCAATGCCTTCCCACTGCCAGAGGGCAGGGCTTGATGGGATATTGGGAAGAATTGTTCCCTGGGAGGGTGGGCAGGTCCTGGCACAGGGTGCCCAGAGAAGCTGTGGCTGTCCCTGCATCCCTGGAAGTGCCCAAGGCCAGGCTGGACAGGGATTGGAGCAACCTGGGACAGTGGGAGGGGCCCTGCCCACGGCAGGGGTGGCACGGGATGGGATGGGATGGGATGGGACGGGACGGGACGGGACGGGACGGGACGGGACGGGATGGGATGGGATGGGATGGGATGGGATAGGATGGGTTTTAGGCCCCTTCCCACCCAACCTATCAGCGATGGAGAGAGGGGGATACCCGAGTTTGGATCAGAAGCCAGTTTTATTGAGTATACAAGGTGTTTATATAGGGTTTTACTTGTATGGCACTTACATAGGGTTCTGGTTTTTGGTAACAATTTCCCATTGGTTACACATTCTTCACGACATCATGTCACCTGGTAGCCTTAACTTATCACAACATGTTTCTTGGTCGCTTCTTCTTGCCCAGGGAGCGTTTATTTGTGTCTGCTTATCCCACAGTTTCCTCTTGACTAGGCCTAACATGTCAGGCTCCTTTATTAGTTCCATTATACTATCTGTTTTATTCCCTGTACCAACCCAATCCAGGATTCTGTGATCAGCCACAACTTCTGAACCTTTAATGAACACCCGTAGTGCCTGGGTATCTGTGTCAAGGTGGGGAAAACCCCAGACTCTCTTCTTGAGCACAGAGAAACTGTGGGAAGCTGAGTTTTCCTGTCAGGTGAGAGTTTCTCCATGTGGATCAAGGCTGCACCTGAACAAGGCTCCAGGAAATACCAGAGCACACCCTGGGTGTTGTTTTAGCTCCTTTGTGAAGTTCAGCATTTACCTGCCAAGCTTCTGCTTCAAATCCAGCACTGCATCTTCCATTAAAGCACTTCCCCAGTTTCACAGCCAAAATAATCCTCAGCAGGGAATGATCTGGGAGTAATCAGGTAATGAGGCTTTTTCCTGGGGATCCTGCTCCTCAGCACTTTGTCTCCCCCAGCACTGATTTAGACATAAAATTATTGTTAAAATGTTTGGGATTAATAGTTAAAGAGTCTGACAAGGGTAAGAGATCACAGACACAGGACAGCTTTGCTTTGGTGCTCAGGTGGGAAATCCAGCCAAGGGAGACCTTGGAGGTGTCTCAGGAGGCACTGAAATATGGACCACGCATTCTGAAAGCACAGATCTATCAAGATGGATTTATTGGGAAGGGTTTTCCCTCTGCCAGCCAGCCCCAGCAGTGGAGGTGTCTCACTGTGACACTGCTGTGTCTCAGACTCAGAGCCTCTGGGAATTTCCTTTCCATCTCCTGGTGCTCCAAGTTTTCAACCTGAGAGTTCCCAGCTCCTCAGGATCCCAAACTCACCTCAAATCTCAGGCATGGAATGAATTTTTGTATCTGAACCCTTTCCAGAAGAACAGCTTTGGCTCAGAGGATTTATCCATCATCTCCCAGCACCAGCCAAGCTGAATGAACCACATTTATCCTGGGGAGGAATTCCATCCTGGATTACAGAATCCAGAACACAGTGGGAACCCTCAGATACAGACCTGGAGCCCCACAATGTAGGAAGGCTCAGGGGGGTCTCAGGGCTCTTCTGATCCCTGCAGAGAGAAGAGACCCCCCAAAATCATCCATCCCCACTTTTGGGGTTCAGCACAGGCAGGAAGGGCTGCTCTGGGAGCACCTCTCCCTGCTCTGATGGTACAGAGGGAATGCAGACAGCTGCAATGAGACATGGAACTTTCTGCCAGGGGGGATGGATCTAGTTCCTATGGAAAAATCAATCTATTTATTGTATTTCCCAATATTTTATGACATGGTTCCCCCAGCCTCTGCTTTTTGGGTTAGAGGGCTTCCACCTCTCCCTTCATTTCATGGAATTCACTTTAAAAACATAAATACAAAAAATCAGCATTATCCTTATCCTGATCCTTTGCTGATTTCTTTGCTCTGCTCCACCACCAGTGCAGATGGGCTCCTGTGGGAACACCTTTCCCTCCTCTGATGGAGACAGGGAATGCAGACAGCTCCAGTGAGATATGGAGCACTCTGCCAGCGGGGATGGATTCATTTCCTATGGAAAAATCAATCTCCCTCCAACCTAAGGAGGGGAAATGGAGCATGAGTCTGTTCAGCCCTGGTTGCAGCAGTGATGATTTAGGTGGGGATGAGGTGATCCCTGAGCCCTGACCTCCCCAGGCTCTGCCTTTCCCTGTGCCTCTGGATGCTGGAGTCATCCTTCCCCCAGCTCTCTCCCTATTTATTGTATTTCCCAATATTTCATGCCATGGTTCCCTCACTCTCTGCTCTCTGTGTTACAGGGTTTCCACTTCTCCCTTTATTTCTTTGAATTCACTTTAAAAACATAAATATGAAAAACCAACACTATCCTTATCCCAATCCTTTGAGGATTTGCTGCTTTACTCTGCTACACCATCAGTGCCTTCCCTTTTCCATTAACCAGCTTTTCCTGAGACCCAAAATATTCCTTAAAAATCTTGGGAGGTCAAACAGCAGGAAAGCATAAGTGCCACATTAACTCCTCCACAGGTTACAATGAAAAAATGGGAATTTTAGAGGCATCACAGCAGATCCAAGAGGCTGAGAGGAGTGATGTTCAGCTCTGAGCAGTGGGAAAGCTCAGCAGGGAATTCCAGAGGCACACAGGCATACCTCTGGAGCACAATCACACATCTATAAATGTATATAAGGGACAGTGCCACCACTGCTGACCCTGGGACAAGTCCCTGAGGCCATGGGGATGCTTCAGGTGCTGACACCCCTTTGATGGCTCCTTGGATGGGCTGTGGCTCCTTTGCTGGACTGGTGGCTGCTTTGATTGACTGGAGGCTCCTTGGATTGGCTGGAGACTCCTTGGATGGACTGGTGACTTCTTGGATGGGCTGGTGGCTCCTTGGATGGGCTGGTGACTTCTTGGATTGGCTGGAGACTCCTTGGATGGGCTGGAGGCTCCTTGGATGGGCTGGAGGCTCCTTGGATGGGCTGGAGACTCCTTGGATGGGCTGGAGGCTCCTTGGATGGGCTGGTGGCTCGTTCAGCGGCCAGGGACAGCTGGCCCAGGAGGTTCTTTGAGCTCTCCCCACCCCTTTTTCTGAGTGGGCCTGTTTTGGGGGTGCAGCTGAGTTTTTCCTGCCTAAGCCAGCAATTAACACCGAATTTAATCTTGGCACAAAAGCACATTTTCATTCCACTCTCAGCTCTCTTCTGTCACTTTTAGAGCCCCTAGCATTCCAGATCCCTTTTCTGTGTTTTAAGGACATTTTTTTAGCTGCTCCACCCACCACTAACCCCCAAGCTTGCTGGAAGAGTTGAATTTTTCCCTTTGCTCCTGACAGAATCGTGAATCCCTTCTGCCCCAGCCTCTCATCAGCCACCTTAAACCAGGCTTTGTGCTGCTTGGAACCTGCTTAACTTTTAATTCCTCCTTTTAAATCCCTTTACCTCATTCACAGCTCAGACTGAGCTGTGAAAGACGGTGGGAAAGGTGGAAAGGGGCCCTTGGTGCCCTTTGAATTCCTCTCCCTGCTCTGCAGAGGGATCCTCTGGAGGGGATCCTGATGGGAGTCGTTAATGTTGCTCATGCAGAAATGATGAGGGAGCTGCAGGAATTCATGTGGAAGGAGGAAATCTATTTTTATCCCAAAATCTCTATTCCTGTGTGCTTAAACCATCCCCTGATCATTTATGGTCTTTAAGTGAAGATCAGTCCTGGGAGAAAGAGACGGGAGGGAATTCTGGAAGGGTGGAGGGCTGGAAGGGCAAAATCTTCATGGAGATTTCTGGAAAGAGCTTGTGCAGAGCAAGGGTGGGAAATGAGTGGGGCTGGGAGAGGCTGCTCCCTTTTGGCTCTGTGACCCAAATGGAAAATCTAGGAGTGTTCAAGACCATGACAGGAGAGACCTGGAGGGGCTGGAGCGTGTCCAGGGAAGGGAACAGAGCTGGGGAAGGGGCTGGAGCCCCAGGAGAGGCTGAGGGAGCTGGAAAGGGGCTCAGCCTGGAGAAAAGGAGCCTCAGGGGGGACCTTGTGGCTCTGCACAACTCCCTGCCAGGAGGGGACAGCCGGGGGGTCGGGCTCTGCTCCCAGGGAACAGGGACAGGAGGAGAGGGAACGGCCTCAGGCTGGGCCAGTGGAGGGTCAGGGTGGGTGTTGGGAAAATTTCTTCACTGAAAGGGTTGTCGGACAATGAGACAGCTGCCCCCCACTTGGGGACAAGGGTCAGTGCTGAACATGGTGGTGCTGGCTCAAGGGCTGGATTTGATGATCTTCCTGGTCTTTTCCAACCTTAAAAATCCCACGATCCTATGGTCGCACTGATTTCCTATGGGACAGAGAATAACAGATCCCCCCTTCTGGGGCAGAGGAAGAGTCCAGGATTTTCCCTCCTGGGAAAGGGAAAAGTTGTCCCAGGGGAGTTTTAGATTGGATGGTAGGGAAAATTCCTAGGTGGAAAAAGTTCTAACCCTTAAATACCCAACTGCTCTCCCTCTTCCCACACTGCACCTCCACACCTCTCTTTTTTCCTTGTGCTAAATTTCTCCCTTTGTCCACTTCTTCCTTGACCTTTCCACTTTTTTTTTTCCTGCAACCAAATTGCCAACCAAAACAGGTCCACACCCAAAAGAACTCCAGGCCAAACAGTCCCAGGGAAACCAGGCAGGGATCTGACCCCACAACTCCACAGCCTGATTAATTCCCACAAAGTTCTCAGTGCCTCTTTCCCCAGCTTTTGCCTGAAATGTGGGCAGGCCAAAGCACAATAATGTAACCCCCTGAATTATGTGTTTAATAGGCAGCAAGTAGCCAGGAGATGAAAAATCCAGGCATTGAATCAACAAATTATTAAATTTAAAAAGGCAACAAGACATCTTTGGCCAGGAAGAAGCAAAAATGCACCTTACAAGCTTTTTACTGAAACCTCCTGGTGTGCTCACAGCTCGCTGCCATCCTGCCTTGAATTGTTGCTTCAATTCTTGTTTTGCCTGTCACCCCTCTCAATTATTTGTAAAAAAGGACCTAAAATAGATTTATATTTCTCTGATTTTATTAGACAGTAAAAAAGAGAAAGCTGAGCCACAGCAGTTAAATAATTTATGACCTTTGCTAGCAGGGCAAGAAGACCTAAAATAAAAATAAAACTCATGTATTGAAAAGATAAGGGTTTGTGTCTTATTGTTTTTTTTTCCCCACTGATTTGTCTGGCTACAGTTTGAAATAAATATTCAGAGTATGGAGAAGTTTCATCCACATCTCACAGCTACTCATTATCATCAGGTTCTACCCAGCAATTCCTCCCAGAGCCATCAGGCTGGAGCTGATCTGTGCTTGGATTTCACGGTGATAAGGCAGAGATAAGACAGAGCCAAGGCAGTGCTGGGTGCATGGAGAGGCATTTATTGTAAGTGGTGAATTCAAGCATTAAGCACTGATGTCCTTTTCCATGCAGCTTTGAAATTCCATATGTTCCCCTCCAGTTCCTCCAATACTGTCATTAACTCCCCTCAGCAAGGCTCCATGGCACGGCCTCTGAGCCCAGCAGCTTCCTTGAACACCCTCACATGCTTCATGGAGGCTCTGAGTTTTTTGGGACACCAACCTGGCCTGACATTCCTCCAGGGACTGAATTCCCAAATATTCCCAGCTTCAGCACTTGGCTGGTGCTCTTGAGAGCTGAAGGTATTTTCCAGAACTGCCAAGAGCAAATTCCAGCTACCACGGGGCTTTTATTCCCACTGGAGTTGTGAAGACACAACTACAACTGAGGGGACAGAGTGGCTAAGAACTGGAAAAGAGGAGGTTAAATGGATGTTGGGAAGGAATTGTTCCCTGGGAGGGTGGGCAGGTCCTGGCACAGGGTGCCCAGAGAAGCTGTGGCTGCCCCTGGATCCCTGGCAGTGCCCAAGGCCAGGTTGGACAGGGCTTGGAGCAGCCTGGGATAGTGGAAGGTGTCCCTGCCATGGCAGGGGTGGAATGGGATGATCTGTAGGATCCCTTCCCACCCAGAGCACTCAATGATTCCATGATTCCTGGTGACCTCCTCTGCCAGCCATGGTGGGCAGTACCACATGGAATAAACATCCAGAATAAGCAAATTTTCAATCCTGAGCTTCCAAACTCCCCCTTTGCTGTCCACAGGCCTCTGTGGCTAATTTAATTTGCAAGCAGAAATAATTTATTCCCCCTAAACAAACATTCTGCCTTTCACTCTTGTTGACATCTCTGCTGTTCCCACTCCCCTTGAGAAGTTCTCAGTCTTTGCCATGTCTTGGAGCAATGAGTTCCACAGTTAATTATCTGTTGGAAAAACCAATTACAATTAAACAAACAAAAGCCAGGCCCTGCTTCTGCCCAATCTTCTTCATTAGTCTTGACTTGATAAATGTCAATAAAGTTTAATTCTGAACAAGCAGAGTCAAGATTCTGAGCACACCCAGTTGTCCTCCAGTTTGCTTAAGATGATGTTCCCAGATTTCATCTCCACGAAAACCTTGTTGCTGTTTCCCAAGTCTCCACTCATCCTTTTGCTCTTCCTGCAGCCTCCTCTAGTCTTATCCCACCATTTGGAAGTTCCCTTTCCAGCAGGGTCCAGGATGAGGTTCGCTTGTTTGGAGATTGTCATTGCCAAAACTCTCTTTTCTTTGTGTTTTTGGTTTTTTAGGCCAGAGCTTCCTTTGTCACCAAAAGAAAATAAAATGGCCCAGATCATGGGATACAAGGCTGAAAGGAGTCTCAGGGGGATCATTTAATCCAGCACTGGAACTGAAGCACAGCCAGGGATCAAGTCTTAGTAGGTGGATTAATAAGGATCTCTCCTGCAGTTGTCCCCATTTCATTGTCCTTCATCTGTCCCTGTGCGTTTCTCTCTTGATAGGCTGAAGGTTTTTCCTTATTTTATTACTGAAATATCTTCTATCGTTCATTTTTGGTTGTTTCACATAAAGTTGTTATTCTTCTCTTTCTATGTATATTTATGTTGTGGGAGATGGGAATGTTTTCCCTCAATTCCTTTTATTTTTTTTTTTTTTTAAGGGAAGATTTACCAATTCCTCTCATTTACTGATTTCTCCACATGGAACCTTTTTTCCTGGTTTTCCTCCAAGACCCCAGCATAACACTGAAGTGCATTGACAAGAGAAGCCATGGCACTAAGCTGATGACTTTCCATGTGTTAATGCCTCCTGCTGCATTCCAAGCACAGGTTCAATTTTCTGGCTGCTCTTCATCCGCTTATCCTCGGGAACTGGAGCATGTTTGGGACACAGGGAATGGCTTCAGGCTGGAAGAGGACAGCTTTAGATGGGACCTCCTCTCCACCTTCCAGTTCCTGGCTGCTGTTTCCATGCTGACCCCAGTGGGAAGTGGGCATGGATTTCCTTTTCCTGAGGGAATTTCTCCCTGAGCTGGCTCAGGTGCACCCCCACAAACTGAGCATCACACCTCAAGGGCAGCACGCTCATCCCAAGGCAGGAAGGGGCAGGTTGGAGAGGGAGAGAGAGTTCTCAAACACCTCTGCTGGCAAGAGGGGCCTGGAACCCACCAAACAGAGCTGTTTGCCTTCCTCTCTGGGGAATTTGATTGGATTTATTCCAGGTCATGCCTCCAATTCCTTGGGATCATATTCAGCTCAGATGCCATCCTCCACAGCACTTTGAAAACTTCCATGTGTTTTTGCCTCAGAACTCCTGAACAATTCCTGTTCTCTCCCTTCTGAACTACTGAGAAAGGAGTGAGCTCCATGGAAAGCTGAGGAGACACCAGATGTGTCACAGCAAAAAGAGTTGTGCAATTCACATTCTTGTGGACATTTTGGGCACATTAATGAGGTGCTGAGGTTGTCAATCACCTGCCAGACCACACAGGACACATGTTAGGCCGAGATTTAAGGGCATCCTGGCAGGAACAGTGGGAGAGGTGGCACAGAGGTGTCCCCAAAATGTAGGATACAAGAGTGAGGCAGCTCCACCACTGGAGGTCTGGAGAGAATGTGTCAGGTATGTTTTTTTCTACATAACTCCTGCAGCTTCTTCCCAGGCTGATTTTTCCAGGAAATCCATTTGCTTAGGAGCAAAGGAAGAAAATTTGATGGATTATCTACAAGTTATCCCAGGGATGGACCAGCCAGGAACAATGGCCACACAAGAGTCCATTGTGAGTGAATTTCATGGCGTCAAAATAGACATTTCATTGGAGCTGGACACAGATTCCATCATGTTTTGTGATTATTTCACCCCTCAGCCTTTCTGTTCCCAAATCTGGGATTTTTGTGGGGTCAAAATAAACATTTCCTTGGAGCTGGATGCAAATTCCATCACGTTTGTGCTAATTTCACTCATCAGCTTTTCTGTTCCCAAATCTGGGGACTATTCCCTGAATATTCCCTGGTGTTGGATGTGTTTTCTGGGCTCAAAACCCCTCTCATTTGTGGTGTTGCTGCTGCCTGGAATGCTGGAAAATCCCTGTCCAGGGATGGCCAGAGCGTTTGTGGTGGGGAGGAGCATTTTGCCACTCTCTGGAAGGTCAGAGTAAGGTCTGAGAGGATAACTGCAAGGTCTGGGTTGATAACTATGAGATCTGGGCAGGGAATGAGCACAAATCCACTCCGTTTTCCAAGAGCAGGCCCCAGGATCCATCTCACCTCTCCAGACACTGCCTGCCATGCCAGATTAGTGAGAATTTTGCTGTCTTCTGCCTTCAAAGCTTAAAACAAAAGGTGCTGACCCCACACAGGGCCCTGTCTGCCACCACCCAATTGGGCTGGGAATCACCCAAGGCTCTGCCCAGGGGAGGTTTTCAGGGATGCTCATCCCCCAGAGTGGCTCAGATTTCCCAGAATTGCAGTCTGGGACGTGGGACAATGTCAGAGCCAGGGAAAATCCCATCTGCCCCTTTTCCCTCTGACCAGAGCAGTTTTTGTGTCAAGGCCAGGAAATTAGGCTCTTCCCACAGGAATTGTTTTTGCCACATCAAGGTGAGGTCTTATCTCATTACCTCATTATCCTCCAGGTGCTTATAAACCACTGCTTATTCTGCTGTTTTTCCAGGTGCTGAGCTTGGACTGACTCATCTGGATTTCCCCAGCTCCGCAGTTATTCCTTTTTAATGTTGTAGTTATTGCCTCCTACTCTTTCAGGATTTCCCTCTTCCTCCCTGTTCTCTCCCAGGTAAAAACTGAGGATTCAGCTCCTATTTTCTCCCTACCTCTCCTCAAATTAATTACCTTAATAATTGGCCAAAAGATAAAATTCCCTTTTTAAAGGAGGGATGCGCAGAATCCTTAAGCTTCATCCATATCATCCATTATTTACTCAGTGTAGGATTATCCAAGGATTTATTTCATTTTCCTATTCATATAGGTTAATAAATCCATGGATTTATTTCGTTTTCCAGCTCCAATTCATTTTAGACCTTCTGATAATTTATTTTCATATTTAGTTTCCATTCATGATCTGATTCCTTTCTTCTTCCCAAGTCCCTGGAAATTCCCCAACACAGCTCCAAGTTTTTTCTATCCCAATTATTTATTTTTTTCCTGGTTTTTTACAGCCCTTTTTTGTAAGTTCCTTCCTTCCTTCCTTCCTTCCTTCCTTCCTTCCTTCCTTCCTTCCGGTTATTTTCATTTAAAACCTTGAATGTTTTTTTCCACTTATCCATGGGATGCAGCAGGACATCCACAAAGAGCACATTGGGAATGACCACTATTGGAGGGCTTGGAGATCTTGGGAAGCTCCTCTTGCCTGTTGTTTCTTTCCAGGTGTTTTGGGGTGTGCACGTGGGCAGAATGTGACTGTACAAAACTCATCCCTTGTCACAGCACAGCCAGTCTGTAGCTGGGCAAATAATCCAGTGCTAAATAAGAAACCCAGTTCAGCCAGCCTGGTTGGATAAACAGGTCCCTGGGTGAGCAGGGACATCAGCCAAGGCTGCAAACTTCTCCCTGCTCAGAGAGCTGGGCAGTCTGAGATCCCAGCTGAGAGAAATGGATTTGTAAAGTATTCTCCAAGCCTGACTGAAAGCTCACAGTCTTGTATACATCTGTATGCCAACTCTGAGATAAGGTGTGCTGACTTAGAAAGGCCATGGAATAGAGAAGACATTGTTGAGAGAGAGATCGAACTAGAAACAAGTTTCAAACAATAGCCTTGCAAAAAGACCAGATATATTTTGGAGAATTAGATCTGTGAAAGATGTATTGTGGGGTAAAATAATGGCTGGGTGGTGTGAGAAGTATTAACACCATTGTGTGGCAAAAGCTAACAGGCTGGAAAACATTTGTAAGGTATTGTAACCAGGAAATAAGTTGGCTTCTGATAGAATGGTGTAGATTTTTACATCTCTTATGTTTCACCCTTCGATGAGACTGATAATGGAATAAAATCTTTTTAAAAACACCTCTCAGTTGCCCTGTCTCTGTGGAGTTGGGATTTTCCGACACCAAACTAATCAGCTGTTTAAGCTGGGAAAATTCAAAACCCCCCCATGAAAAGGGGCAGCCATAATAAACCCAGGACCCTCAGTAAATTCATGTTGTTTCTGTCTCTGACCAATGACCCCAGAGTAACAATCCCCCTCCTAAGAGTGAGAACATTCCTGGCTCCAGGAACTGCTGCTTTTCATCCTTCTGGGATAAATGTCCCCATCTTAAGTTGTCACAATTTTTCTGGGGGTATCCATAGATTTTTCCTGCCTCCTGCTCCAAGGGCTGCCCACACCTTCCCGGGATCAGTCATTTTGTGCCACCAGCCCAACTGTGGTGATCACTTTGTCACCCCAGCAGCAAAATTCTTCATTATCTAATTAACTGTGAAGGCAACAAAATCCTGTCTCAGAGGGCAGAAAATCCAAAAAAAATTATCCCTTATCCAGCCTTCTCAGAGACTTTTCCTTCTGCTTTTGGGGCTTGATCATGAGAGGGCAGATCCTCGTGGATCCTTCCAGCATCCAACAGCTCTGAGGGCCTTGAGCTCCTCCACAGAGAGGCGATTTTCCAGCAGGATCAGGAGCACTTTTCCTGGGATAACATCCCAGTTCCAGCACAGCCATAACCCCTGGCATCTCAGAGGATGTAGAGGGAGCAACCTCAGGGAAAGCAGCAAAATCTATGGAAAAGCATCACATGTTGGGGCATGACTCAGCTTCCTAGACTGAGGGAGCTGCTCCTTCCCTAATCCAAGACCCAGCATCCTAAAAACTCCTTCTGCATCACCAGTTTTTGTCCAAATGTCTCCTGAAGAGGAGCATGCTTCTCCTGGAGCTGGTTTTCCTGATAGCCTGGTCCTGATATCCTGGGACAAGCAGCAAAGGGATCAAAGGAAGGTACAAATGAAGTCGTTCAGCAAATTCCAGCCTGGCTCCCTCAGCAGTTCCGGGCTTCTCACAGACTCCTTTGAAAATCAAATCTTTCCCTTGTTTCGATAGCAGAAAAGTGGGAATAAAACACACTGGAAACCTCTGAACCTGACTGTGCTGGATTTCCTGGGATCTCCTCTCACTGGGGAAAGTGAAGCAAAGGAAGGGAATATCCTGAAAGGATTTCTACCAGAACAAAACCAGACAACTTCCCATGCAAAAGGGATGCACTCCATGAAAAAGTGGGTTTGATCTCTGGTTTAACAGGATATTCATCCCTCTAGGGATTTTTATGATTTTATAGGATTAAAAGCAAGCTTGGTGTGGCTCTGGGGTAAAATGAGAGTTGTGTGGGAAGACTATCCTGCTTTTGTCTGGAGTTTGTGTGGAAGCAGAAGGTGCAGCTTCCACCCTTCATAAATCAAAGGTAGAACAGCTCTAGAATCCATTAATATTTCACTGAATTATTCCTTGGAAAATATTTGTTACGAGAATTTGGATGGTGGGTGTGATATACGTTATAAAGTAATTCGTGTTTTATGAAAGAATCATGTTTGTATAAATAAAGAAATTAATAAAGGAACTTTAAGAACACTGAGCCGCAGCGAGGAGAAAAGATTGCTTCACAGGATTCCAGCTGCTGCAGATGCTAACAAAGCCACAATTAGCAAGTTAATAAACCAGCCCCAACGGAGGTGACTCGTTATGGGACAGTCCAGGAAACTCCCCGGCCATGAGGACTTGATAATCGCTACCAATCAAGATAACCAGGGTCCTCAGGAAAACATTTCAACACCCAGTTCCCGTAAACCAAAATCTGCACACATCAAAATTCGTCACTGCCCAGAAACTGATTTTGTTCAGTCCACGGTGGAGAAAGGAAACGATATGAATATAGGAATCCACAGCAGAAACAAAGGGACTTTTGCTCCAGGCCAGAAGAAGTGTATAAAGACAGACTGCCCAGAACGGCATTTGTGAATACAGGGGGATCTGATGTGATAGAGATCGGATCAGTGTGTGTGTTCACCCAGCACCGAATCCGGGCTCGCTGCTGTCCTTTTTGATTGTGGCTATTGAGGACCGTATTTCGGTCACAAAAATAAAAATTGCTTCTTGAATCCTTTTAATTCGGCTTGATTCGTTTATTATCTATAACAGTGGGTAATGAGCTGGGTAAACAAAGAACTGCCATTCCAGCATTATCCATCTAAAATCCACGAGTGTGGATCATAATGAATGGACAGGCAGCAGCAAGGGGAGGAAAATAGGGAATGTGGGAAATGCTCATTTTTAAAAGGATATGAAGGGAACTGAATGTGAAAATCCAGTAAGAAAGGCAGCATTCAGCCCGGATCTGGATTTTATTCCAAACATCTTTCAATCTCAGGGACTAATTGGAGAAATAGCTGCTGGGAGCTGTTTTCCATCCTGCGCATGGAGCTACTTCTGCACAGGTGTTGGGGGTTGGGTGTCTTTCTTTTTAGTTACAGAATTCTTTTCCATAAGTTGCTAGGAAACTAACTACTGCTACATAGGGGTGAGAAAAACAAAAGAGTGCTTAAGGCTGGGAGAGGAGATCTTTCTTTGGGAGTTTCCCTCCGAGGGAGGAGATGCCCAGAGATTCTGGCTGGGGCAGCTGCGCTCTCTGACTCTCGCGGTTTTGAAGGAGGAGGTCGAGCTGCTGCTTGGGGAAAGGAATTTCGCTTCCACCGCACTAACCCAGCCGGGAGCTGCCTTTGTTCTGCTGCTGGCCCCGCAGCCCTGCCCTGCCGGGACATCCCAGGTCCAGCTGCTGCGCGGAGCTTCTGATCCAGCTCATCCACCGCCCCGGGACTCCTGCTCATCCCGGCTGTGAAAAACGAGGCTCGCTTTCCTGGTAGATTTTAAAAGGTTTAATAAAAGACAGTGAGAGACAAAGAATAAAGCAAAAGGTTATATGTCTGGATGCTTGGCCTCCAGCCACGAGCACACACTAACTCGGAAAAGACTTTGTTAAATGCATTAACATGTTGCATATTCATGGCCCTTCATGCATTATTCAAAATCACACACACACACACCCCCACAACCTGCAAATCAACTTTTTTGTGGCGCCATTCCATCACCTACTCTCTGATCTATAAATTTTTTCTCTGGAGTTCTGGTTATCTTCATTCAGATAGGATAATCCAAGAATGTCAAGAATTTCCCGATTATCTTTTTATCATTCTCTGAATTAGTTATATGAACAAAAGCTTTTTATATCAACATGTTGTAGTCCAAGAAAAATATATATTTATCACACTACTATTTCTAAGATTTGTTAAAACAGAACTAAAATAAACTATATTCATACAGCAAAGTTTTCCAACATTATACATACAGCATTCATTTTAATATTTGCAAAAAGCCAATAATAAAGTATGTACTTATAACACCTAGCAGACGCCTGTCTTTCAAACCAAGACAACAGGAATCTTTCAGTCACCTCTGGGCTCAAACTCCACAATTTTCTATCCATATTTAATAATTCCTCTTGGTTATGCACATCCTATAAATGAGATTTTAACATTAAAAATCAGCTTTTCTCCCTTTTATCTTGCCAATAAATAACTCTTAATTCAGTCTTGTAACCCCCTTAGAGCAGTAGAAGAGAGTAAATATCTGTAAAATAATTTAATCTAACAAGGCCTTTCAAAAGGAAAATGAAATATCTGCAGCTCTTGCTGGTGAGAGGTTGAGATCCAGTGAAATGATGGGATTTGGAATTATTGTTACTCAGCCTCAGACTTTTCCTTTGTGCTTGGATGGGTGTCCTGGAGCCAAGGTGTGGTCACAGGATGCAGAGGATACCAGCAGAGGAAGAGCAGGGATGCAGCTCCGATGTGTCCTTGTAGGATGTAGGGAATTGAAGGGAGGACCTGTGGAAGGTGGTGTCCTTGTACCCAGTGAATATTTGAATGGCGGTTTCATTCGTGCCTTTGTTTATTTTTTGGATTTTCCCATTGGATTTTTGCCTCTGCAGCCTTCAGTGATGGAGATTCCAATAGTTTATCTTGCAAAGGTTTTGAGTCTACCCCCAGCATCCCACCCTGCAGACTCATTTCCAGTTTATCCATTTATTCCTAGTCCTAAACCTGCCTTCCCCCCTCCCCCTACCCCCTCATCCTTTATTTCTGTATGGAAATTCTCTGCTGTGCTCCTCATTGCAGATTCCTGATCCCACACACTGAATGATTTTCCCAATCCCTGACCCTTTCCCAACCCCACTCCAGCCATTCCATCCCAGGGGCTGAGCAGTGTTCAGAACACAGGGATTTACCCCTGCCTTTGCTCTGGCCCTCTTTTTCTTCCCTGGCACTTTCCAGACCCCATTTCCATCCTGTCTGAGTTGATATTTCAGGACCATCTGTTCCCAAACTCAGAATCTCTTTGGATCCCCTGGCTCTAGGGGTATTTCCTGCACAGTAACTCTGAGCTCCAGCCCCTCAGGATGGATCAAAATGTAGAGCCCTGCTCTTCCTCTTGCAGAATTCCCTGTTCACCTGTGCCAAATCCCAGCTGGCATTTCCCCATCCAGTCACTGGTGGCAGACTGAGCCAGGCTGAGTTTTCCAGTCCTGGATCACTTGGTGGCATCAGCATTGGGATCTCACCATTCCTGAGCTTTCTAGATGATTTACCAGTACCCATTCCTGAAATCCCTCCCCTGAGAAGTGATTTTCTCATTCCTTAAGCACACATTTGTGTCAGGATCAGCCCCTTTATCCCAAGGATGTTGCATTTCTTTGGCTGCTGAGGATCTCTCCTGGAAGGGCTGTGGAAATCCAAGGAAGGAGTAGGACATTGGCACTCACATTTTTCAAAATGAACTTTTCACAAAGGCCTGGAGGGACAGGACACAGGGAATGGCTTCCCACTGCCAGAGGGCAGGGCTGGATGGGATATTGGGAAGGAATTGTTCCCTGGCAGGGTGGGCAGGCCCTGGCACAGGGTGCCCAGAGAAGCTGTGGCTGCCCCTGGATCCCTGGAAGTGTCCAAGGCCAGGTTGGACATTGGGGCTGGAGCAGCCTGGGACAGTGGGAGGTGCCCCTGCCCATGGAAATATTTTGACTTTCCAATATCCAACATCTTTCTTTGGCACCTTTTCTCCAGGACTATTTCATCCCTATATTCAAAATTGTTCCAATTAAAGTCTTATAATCTTAAACAATGTAATTGTCCTCTGCTTACTTGGTGCTCCTACTGGCTGTCCTTTGGGCAGCAAGTTGATGATGTATAGTCAATATTACTTTTCCATCTCAGACTTAGTGACTTAACTCATTTTTAAGGAATTTAACACTTGTAATGCAGATTTTTTTGCTAGCTTACAGCCTTCTTTAATTGAAATTATTTCTTTTACTGTGTCTATATTTCCAATTTGGAACTGGATATGGGTAGAAGTTTTTGGTTTTATTTTTTCTTTCTTTAAAATTGACAAATTCCAGCTGTGTTTGTTCTTTGTCTTATAGACAGGTGTGAGCTTTGCTTTGTTATTTGGGTTTTTTTTCATTTATTATTTCTACACTTTCATTTACTTCTGTTTTCTCTTTATTTCTAGGCCTTCTCATCCTCCTAAATCAAGATCTACTGCTTTCATTGTTTGCCAGGGATAAAACTCCCAATCTTTTCTTCTCCAGGTAGCTCCCAGACACCTGTGCTGGGGATGATGTATGGAGGGAATGTGATGAGCCTATGTTTAATGGACAAATTTTTCCCTCCAGCTCGGAGCTGTACCTTGGATGTCACATTGAGGAGCACACCTGGGGCTGTCTGTGCTCAAGGTGACAAGAGTGTCACCAGAAGCAGCTGATTTTTGTGACTCTCAACAAATACTTTTTTTTTAAGTGTGGACAATCTAAACTTAGACCTTCTTCATCCATTTTTCATCTGATAACTAGTTTTGGGTTTTGAGTCAAATGTGCACTTCTAACCAAGCCCTGTGCTTTAGATCTTGCTAAATAAAAAGTGGTTTATGTTCACTTTGGGGACTCACCTGACTGATAAAGCCCTCATTTTTGTGATTCATTTGACTGATAAACTCCAAACTGGGAGTGTCTCCCAGCTGTCTCCTCAGTTCTGGAATGCTCCAGCTCTTGGTCCTTGAGTGTGTTTGTTATCCCAACCCCTCGTGCATGGGGATGTCTGACCCCACCCAGCAGTGCCACTTTTTGTACTGGTGGAGCTCTTGTGGGTTTGATGAGCAGTGAAACTTTTCCTGGCCTTTCTGGGGAGCTGCTGGTGCTCTGAACACGAACAGTTAAAAAACCACAGGGGTTTATAGGTTTGATTGAACATAAAATTACAGGGAGGTAATTTCTAAATTAATATTTTTTGTATTGCTCATCACAGTCCACTACTTCCTCCCGAGGGGCAGCTCTGATCTCTGCTCCTAGGACAGGACCAGGGAACGGCTGAGCTGGGCACTGCCAGGCTCAGGCTGGAGCTCAGGGAAAGGTTCTTCCCTCCCCCAGAGGGTGCTGGCACTGCCCAGGCTCAGGCTGGAGCTCAGGGAAAGGTTCTTCCCTCCCCCAGAGGGTGCTGTCACTGCCCAGGCTCAGGCTGGAGCTCAGGGAAAGGTTCTTCCCTCCCCCAGAGGGTGCTGGCACTGCCCAGGCTCAGGCTGGAGCTCAGGGAAAGGTTCTTCCCTCCCCCAGAGGCTCCCCAGGGAATGGGCACGGCCCCGAGGCTGCCAGAGCTCCAGGAGCGTTTGGACAGCGCTGCCAGGGATGGGCAGGGTGGGATTGTTGGGGGGTCTGGGCAGGGACAGGGGCTTGATGATCCTGTGGGTCCCTCCAGCTCATTCTGTGGACATTCTGTGGTGTCCTCATCCAGGACATTCTGTGATTCCATGACAAGGCTAAATCCTTGCTACAGCTTTGGCCACTGGCCTGGAACTCCAGGGAATTCTGGAACTCCAGGGAATTCACAAGTCTCTCACAGCAGAAAACAAAACTCAGCCCAAAGCAGGGCTGGGCAGAGGAAGCTGCTCCCTGGTATCCACACCAACCAGGAAGAAAGCAAAGAGCTTTATAGGAAGCAAAGTCACTGGAAACTGTCCCTTCCTGCCACTTTGGGGCCATTTTGCAGGGGACAAGTGGAAGCTGTCGACAGGGCCTGAGGGCTGGGCCGGGCTGGGCCAGGCGAGGCCTTGCTGACCAGGATTGCTGGGGAATCTTCAAATTCCACATTTTTGGGGCCACCAATAGTCAGGAGCCCAGGACGGATTTGGCATCAAGGCATCCCTCAGGTCTCAGGGAATATTCAGGACAGATCACTGTGCAAAAGGAAAACATGAGGGAAAACAATGGGGAAAGCAGAGGCTGAGAGAGGGGGAAAGGCCCTGTTGAGCCTGAGTGTGTGTGGTTATAAACCCACAGCTGATAGTAACTACAACTCTGAGTAAGTACAGCTTGTAATAACCCCAGCTGCCTGCTGGGGACAAGGTCACGAAAATGCTGATTTCAGCAGAGCTAGCAGGAGCAGAGTTTTCCAGGAACCAGCTGCCCAAACACCAGGGAGACTCCCATAGTCCAGCATTAGCTTAGATAGGGTGGCATAAACTTCATCTTTTTAATAAAACAAATCACAGTGGCAACAGCCACCCTGCCATCCCGACCACATGATCCCATTTCCAATGGAATTACAAATGTTCCCAGAGTGTGCAGATGTGTTTAGTCCCACAAAGCAGAGCTGATTTATTCATAAGCAGATCTGCAAGGCTGCCCAGGCAGAACCCTCTCCTTATTCCAGGGGATTACTAAACTGAGGGGAAGGGTGAAGAGTTTCTTTGCAGGAGTCTCCAGTGCATGGATCCAGCAGGCAGCCACATAAGGGGAAAATGGGAATGACAGGGAAGACAAGCAGGCAAGGAGGGCTGTTTGTATGAGAAAAAATTGGCAGTGACAGACCCAAACTGGCAGAGTTTCAGGAGGGAAAAAGGCTGCACAAGAAAAGACAAACACCTCCAGAAACAGGGAAGAGCCCTGCAGGGACTGATACCTTGGCAGGTAAATCCATGTTCTCCTCTGGGCTGTGGTCTCCAATTTGTGGCAATTCTGGCAGGTGTTGCTGCCATCACCCCTCTGCTCCAGCTGGAAAACACCCAGGAACATTAAACCAGGGCAAAGGCAGCATCTTCTCTGGGCAGGCTTGTGCTGCCTGCCCTGTGCTGCTTGAAAAATCAAAGAGTTGGGTGGTGAGAAGGAGTTTCAAAGTCCAGCCCAGCACCTCCTGACCTGCTGCATGTTCCACATCTGCTCCAGTCAGGAATAATTTCACTGCACCACAGTTGGGAATGATTTCACTGCACCAGGCTGATGCTGCACTGGGGCAGAGCAGTGGGAATGTTTGGAAGTGCAGGGGAATAAATTCAGAGTGCCTGACTGGGCCCTGCTGACTCTGCTCACCAGGGTAGGGCCAAGGGCAGGGACATGAGGGATGATCCTCTCCAGCTTCCAGCTCCTGGCTGCTGCTTCCCTGGTGAGCCCCAGTGAGAGCTGGACAAAGATCCGGGGCGGTGGCAAAAACAGGGATGGAGACTGTGGGACCTAGGCAAGGCTCTGACAGAGCTGGGATTGCTCAGCCTGGAAAAGAGAAGCTTTGGGGTTCCAGTGCCTGAAAGGGCTGACAAGAAAGATGGGGAGGGACTGGGATAGAGGGACAGGACACAGGAAACGGCTTCCCACTGCCACAGGGCAGGGATGGATGGGATATTGAGAAGGAATTGTTCCCTGGGAGGGTGGGCAGGCCCTGGCACAGGGTGCCCAGAGAAGCTGTGGCTGCCCCTGGATCCCTGGCAGTGTCCAAGGCCAGGTTGGACAGGGCTTGGAGCTGCCTGGGACAGTGGCAGGTGTCCCTGCTCATGGCAGGGGTGGAACTGGATGGACTTTAAGGTCTCTTCCATCCCAAACCATTCCACGATTCCTTGATCAACTCAGCAGCCCCAGCTGGCTTTTTCTGAGGGTCTTCTGTTCCCCCAGATTCCAACATCAAGCTATGCTGGGACAGGAGTTTTATCCTTTATTGTTTTTACAGATGAATGCCAGAAAAATCAGTATTTTTTTCTTTGCCCTTTCCTTTCTTTTTTCTCTTTTTCCCTTGCAGCTTCTCAGAACTTTCTCAACTTTGTAAAAGTGACAGAGCTGAAACAGAAAAGTGAATTTGTCACAGTGTCACTTTCATGTATTGAAAACATTTGTGAAGTTACAAAGTAGAAAAGGGGGAGAAGGCAAAAATCACACTTTTTATTCTTCACAAAAAGGAGAAAGAAAAACCCAAACCCAGTGTGGCAGGTGTTGAAAATATATCTGCTTCAAATATGGGCAGAGTGGGAAAATTTCTCATAGGAGAAACAACTCCTCGATTTTGAGGTTGCCAAACCTGAAGGACGAGGCCACCCAGGGGGACCTGGGCAAGTTCCAGAAGGGACCCATGGGAATCTCATGGGGTGTAACAGGGCCAGGTGCTGGTGCTGCACTCTGGGCAGCCCAGGGATCAGTCCAGGCTCGGGATGAGCAGATGGAGCAGCCCTGGGACAAGGACTTTGGGATGCTGGTGGGTGAGGGCTGGACCTGCCCCAACCCTGAATCCCAGTGTCCTGCATGGAATTAGCAGAGCAGTGTGGGAGGGCAGGGAAAGCATTCCCAGCACTGGGAGCAGGGTTGGAGCTCGGTCACCACTGTGGACTCATCAGGAATGGTGATGTTTTAGTGTCTCCTGTGCACAGCTTGTCTGGATTTAAACCCCTTTCCCACCCCTGCTGGAGAGGGAGGAGTTAAACCTTGGGAATCCATCCTGCTTCCCTTCTCTTCTCTCCCAGCAGCTCCTGAGGATGTCCCTGCTCAGCCACTGCACCTGAGCTCACCACATGTTTACTTTGCCAAGCAACTGAGTGAAAATTCCTGGGGAAAACTGCTATCTCTGTAGTCATTAGACTAATTAGGACAGGGATTATCTGCATGCTCTCTGCTCTGGCTTAACTCTGGAACTAAGTCTATGTCTTAATTTTGCATTCCCTGAATAACACAGGGAAAAAATCAGCCATGTGCTGACTGGCACAGCAGTTCCCAGGACTGACACATGGGTGGGATCTCCCCTGAATCTGGGAGCTCTGGAAGCACCAGGGGTTTTTCTGCTTCCAGTGAATTTGAGAGAAGTAATTCCAGTGAGACTGGGCCAAGTCAGCAGCACTCAAAGAGCTGTGTCTTCTCAGGCACATCCTGGTGGGACTTAATTCCTTACAAGTGGGGTAAGGATGAGCCCCCATGATGGCCAGGAAGGCAGAACTGGGCAGAGAAGGAGCTACACAAAGCACTGGGATGGGACAATCCCAGGAATCTGTCACCTGCCATTTTTACACTGATTAAAAGGGAAATTATTCCCAAGACTCTCATTCCTGCAGGAAACCCCAGTTCTGGTAAAGGTGTTGGGTGCCCATTGCTGTTCGCTTTCCAAGATCATTCAGATGAAAATCCCCAGTGCACAGAAAAGTGAAATTCTAAATTTCCTACCTGAATATTCAGGAGGATTTTATTCAACTGCTTTCTATGGAGAATTCCACGCTGGAAGTGCTTTTGCAGCCACTCCATCACAGAAAGCCACCTCTGGCTTATCTGCCCAGCCACAGCTCCCTGGTGGAGCCCAGAGTGGAAGTGGTTTGGGAGCTGCTCAAGGCTGATAAACAGGAGGTAGAGGAGCTGATGGATTTGGGGAATAATTTTCACCAGTGAAGGCTTTGCCACCTCTTTCCCTACATTCCAAGGAAAGGCCATTGTACTTTGCAAACCTCTTGTTCCCACAGGTTCAGGCATTTGGACTCCTAAACTGGAATGGTTACAGCTTGCCCTGAACTTGGAAAAAGCCCTTTGGTTTGGCTCTGGTTTTCAGGAATTACTGATGATTTCAGCAGCGGTTAAATAGAGACACACGAAAGTTCATGGTTTGTAGAGATAAGGGCTGGATCCAAAATCACAGAACTGTGGAATGGTTTGGGTGGGAGAGGCCTTTAAAGGACATTTGCTCCACTCCCTGCCATGAGCAGGGACACCTTCCATTGTCCCAGGCTGCTCCAAGCCCCAATGTCCAACCTGGCCTTGGACACTTCCAGGGATCCAGGGGCAGCCACAGCTTCTCTGGGCACCCTGTGCCAGGGCCTGCCCACCCTCCCAGGGAACAATTCCTTCCCAATATCCCATCCAGCCCTGCCCTCTGGCAGTGGGAAGCCATTCCCTGTGTCCTGTCCCTCCATCCCTTGTCCAATTCTCTCTCTGTCTATCCTGTAGGCTCTTCTCAGATCCTAGAATGCCACAATGAGGTCACCCTGGAGCCTTTTCTTCTCCAGGTTGGATAATCCCAGCTCTCCCAGCCCTTCTTCACAGGAGAGCTGTTCCATTCCTGTGATCATCCTGGTGCCTTCTCTGGACTCGCTCCAGCAGGTTCTTATCCAAAATCCTGCTCCATTAATTTGGTCACTGTGCTCTCTGGGAGCCATTTCCAAGTGAAGGGAAGCCTGGATCTCTCCAACAAAATGAGGGGTAAAATCTGAATAACTGTGGGTGACATGGAAAGCCCACCTTGACCAGCCCTGACTCCCTGGATAGAGAAGGCAACAAAATAATTTTCAAATGGGTCTTGATGTCTTTCTTTGATTTCTTCACTCTGCTCGAGCTGCCAACAGATCCAATCCAGCTGCAGCTGCTGCTCTAGGTGACCTGGGGGGGTTACTGACATTAATGTGACTGCCAGGCTCTGAGGGCAGGAGTAACAGCTTCAGGAGTGTTGGAAAGCCTTTGGAACAGCAGGAACTGGAGCCCAAACTTGTACAAATCCATGAGCTGTGCTCACTTATCCTGGAGTTTGGGAAAATCCATTTTAAGTAAACTTATTGGCCTGGGATTAACCTGTCCAATGGTTATGAGCAAGACAAGGCAGGGAGAAATAATAAATATCCACAGGTCTGCTCTTTCTTCTGTGCACGGCCATGCTCAGAGCAGGACAGCAAGAGGAGCCAGGGATGGAGCAGCTCTGCTCTGAGGAAGGGTTGGGAAAATTTGAATTGTTCACCTGGAGAAAAGAAGCTTCAAGGTGACATAATTGTGACCTTGCAGTGCTTGACAGGAAAGATGGAGAGGAATGATTTACAAGGGGTAGAGGGACAGGACACAGGGAATGGCTTCCCACTGCCACAGGGCAGGGATGGATGGGATATTGGGAAGGAGTTGTTCCCTGGGAGGGTGGGCAGGCCCTGGCACAGGGTGCCCAGAGCAGCTGTGGCTGCCCCTGCATCCCTGGGGGTGTCCAAGGCCAGGTTGGACACTGGGGCTTTGGAGCAGCCTGGGACAGTGGAAGGTGTCCCTGCCCATGGCTGGGGTGGGACTGGATGGGATTTAAGGTCTCTTCTTTCCCAAACCATTCCATGACTCCATGGTTTCCTAGTTTCAGGATTCCTTGATTTCATATGCAGGGGCATCATCCACAGGGAAAACAGAACAGGAAAACCCAACCAAGACTGACACAGCTCCAGCCTCAGGGCATCAGGTAAGAGGTATCCAGGGAGCACAGAATTCCCACCTCCATGGAACACACCCAACATAAAGACACAAAGCAGTTGTGTCCTCTAGGAAAAGATGGGGCAGAGGTAATTCCAACACCTTATCCCCAGAAGGAGGAAACCAAACAACTGGACAAACAAAAGGGAACAGGGGAAAATTATTTCTTGACCTGAATTTGGATCAACAAAACCTTGAGCACGTGAACCAGATCTAGCACAGCCCTCTGCAAGGTACTTCAGTCTTCCAGGAGTACATGGGAATTACAGTAATTTCACTATTACAAGCCGCACCTGATTATAAGCCGTACTTCCGGGGTGTCAGCAACATTTCGTTCTTCCTCCATATATAAGCCGCACCTGATTGTAAACCGCACTTTCGATCGCAGCGAGGATCCACGTGCAACTTTCACAGTTGCCAATTAGTAACAGAATCGCGGGATCGCGGGGTTTACTGGCTCGGCTTGGGGCGGGGTGGGATCGGTCGCCCCTGCCCGCCGCCTGCACTGCCACCGTGTTTGCTCACCCTGGCCACACTCTGCCAGGCTTCCCCATGCCACCGGACTTCCTCCCGCCACTGGGCTTCCCCGCGCCACTGGTCCCGGCTCTGCCAGCCCCCCTCATGCTGCCGGCCCTGCCTCTTCCAGGCTTCCCCGCATCTGCCAGGGCCGGCCAGGCTCCAGCTCAGCTTGGGGCTGCCGCAGGCTCACACTTCCGGGTTGGAAACTTTTAGAACATTGTTCATATATAAACTGCTCCAGATTACAAACCACACTTCCGGGTTCGGACCAAAATTTTAGTCAAAATGGTGTGGCTTATAATCATGAAATTACTGTACATTTCCATCTTTTGTTTTCAGCCTTTTCCAATGCTCCAGCTCCACAAGTGGATATCTCCTGTTTGTTGGAATAATGGGAGCTCTCAACCACTCCTTCAGAGCTTTCTCAGTAGAAAATGCAGCATCCTCTGCTCTATTTAAAGACAGGGAATGTGAGACACATCAGATGGATGTGACCTGTCCAAGAGAAGTACAAAGGTCAAGAACAGAGCCCCTGTTTCTTATTTCCCACCTCATGGTTCAGCTAGAAGGATAAAAGATCTTTATTCCTTAGTGCAAGACAATCACATCCCAGAAAATTGGGAGAGGTTCTGCTCTCAGGAGGGAGGGGGTTCTTCACAAAGCCACAAAGCTATCCCCAAAACTGCCATCCCAAAATTCCTGCTGGTTTTAACAGGGATTTTCAGTTGTTGCCACCCCCCTTGCACAGGTTTAAACCTCAAGTCCACCCTACATGCTAAGTATGGAGTAAAACCTCGGAGTTAACACCTCCAGGTTTTCCAGAGGACTAAATTACCTTCCCTAGAGCTCCCTGTGCTAAACTTCTCCCGGTACCTCTTTTTTAATTAAGGCTTTTGGCAATAAACTTGTGAAGGATTAGGCCTAGGAAATAATTAAGCTCCTGAGAGAGCTGGTTCCCAGTTTTCCTGCCTTCCATGAGATTCCAAAGCAAAAAAGACCCCCAAAAACTCAGGTGCAAGACAGAAATGTTTTATCTTAAAGAAATCCCACTCTTTTCTGTTAATAAAATAAAAATAATTGCCTGGTAGTGCTTTATTTGATAGAATAAACCAGATGTACAGTGAGTAATAAAAATGTTTTGGCATCAGAAATGTCTCTAAGCCCAGTGTGGGACTGGAGCCTCAATATTCCAGGTGCTCTGTGGACATAGATACAAATACCCAGACAGACAGGATGGCTTAGGCGTTAAAATAACATCAAAATAAAATGAAAAGGCATAAAAATAACCTGAGAGACAGAAAAAATCCATTTCCAGACAAGTAGCCTGCTGTTCTCTAAGCTCTAAAAACTGAATCTCCTGAGTTGTTCAGAAGACAATTCCCAAAAACTCCACATTTCGAACATTTCCCATAATAACCTTAAAATATCCAAGATATTTGACACCCTGTGGAACTGATGGTCCAAACCTTGCACTGATTTTAGCCCCTCATAAGCTCATTTTTGCTCCTTTAGGTGTCTGCAATCCCAATGTCCGATATTCTCCAGCCCAGATGAGCCCAAAGGATGCAGGATTTGGGATCCATGTGCTGGGCAAGGATTCCTGCTGCTCCCAGGGCCGTGAGCCACCAACAGCAGGAGCTGAGCTCAGCCCTCTTCCCAAAATCAGGAAATGTTGGATCACCACAGGATTAAACCCATTGCAGAATCCCAAGACCAAATTATCCCTGGGATCATCCTGCAGATCCCTGTGTGCTGCATCTGAAGCCAGTGATGTGGGGAATCTCTAGGAAAACCCTTTGGAGCAGACATTCTCTCTCTAAATGCACTCAGCTTTCCCTGGGCAGCTGGAATCACATCAACAGTGGGACAGCCAGAAAGGAAATGCTCTGAAAAAGCTGAAAATGAGCACAATGGATGGAAACTGGAGCGGCAGAGCTCCAAATTTTTGCATTTGAAAGCCAATCCTCACAAGAAGGGCCTCTCCTTCCTTCATGGAGTCCCACAGGTGCATCCTGGAGAGGTGCCCACAGCAGGAATTCCAAACAGCTGCTCCAGATGTGCCCTGTGGACAATGCTCCATTCCAAGGGAGCAGTGACTTGGGAAAGGCTGATATTGATCTAAGAGAGACCATGGCACGGCAGCATCTCTGCATCCCTGTGGAGACAAGTTGGAAACCAGACTGGGATACAAGGATTCCAAAAGTGTTCATCCCTCTGAGGGTGATTTGGGTTGCAATACATGATTTGACCACAAGTGTGAATTCTATCACCATCTGTTAAACCAGGTGGGGCAGTGCTCTTTATATTTTCCACAACCCACCCTTCCTGCAGGAGATATCTTCTGTTAATGGCCATTGAGTCCCAGTGCATGACTGATAAAATTCCATCATCCCATGGGGAGATGCTCCAGCCAGGGGGAGGAGCCAAGCATTTCCTACCCAGATAAAAACTGAGATTTGGAACATCAGAACAGCCTTTTCCACTGGATTCCATAGGAAAATTGGACCCTTCCACATCATCACTGGACCTTGGGAGGAAAACTGCACCATCTACAGGAGCACTGCTCCAACTGAACCACATCTGTCACTGCAGGAGGATACAACCACCATTTAATGGGACTCCTGCCAACACCCTGACTGATGGGGTGTCAGACTGGATTCTGACTCTGGCAGTGTTTTGGGCTCGCTTTTAGTATTATTGTATTTCTATTGCAATTTTTCCTAGTAGAGAGAACTATTACTCCTATTCCCATATCTTTTCTTGAGAACCCCGTAATTTCAAAATTATAATAATTTGGAGGGAGGGGATTTACATTTTCCATTTCAAGGGAGGCTCCTGCATTTCTTAGCAGACACCTGTCTTTCAAACCAAGACAGAGGGTCTGCCAGGAACCTTCCTGGGAGGATGGAAACCTGGACACAGACCAGGACTGGAGCAACAGGAGAGGATGGGCCAGCCTGATAAATATCTTTATAGATGTTCAAAAGGAGAGGGCAATAAATAGAAGGAACTCCTAGTCTCAAGTGGTGCCCAAAAATACGATTTAATTTTGGAAAGTCACTTTTTTTTTAAAGTCACACAGATGGGAAAAAGAATTAGTGCTGCCATGAGGCTGGAGATGAACCCAGAAGGTGGAAAAGTACAGGAATATTAAAAACCTCCAAGTGCAAAAGCAAACGTAAGACCTTGTGATACATCACTTTCTACCTCTACACTCCCCTCACAGTGAGTTCGGGTAGAAAACTCTCTGTTCCTCTACACCACAAAAAGAAATTCCCAAGAACCTGAAGTTGGTGTTTTCAGGGGGCTTAAAGCATCCTGAAAAAACCTGGGCAAAGGCTGCATCAGGGCCTCCAGAGTTCTCCAGAGGTCATGAGTCTCAATTCTCCAGAGGTCATGGGTCTCAATTATCTAGAGGTTGTTTTAATGCAAAATAATTCCACTGGAATATAGGAAAAGCCACAGGAAGGACACTGGGATGGTGTTTGATCCTAACAAGGAACGAGGGAGAGAATTCCTCTCACTGTGATCAAGGAAGGGCAGCAACTAATTATCCTTAAATGAGCAAGGAAGGAAGAAAGCAAAGACGTGGAGGTTTTGGGAAACAGACTCCGGGTACTTCAGGTTGCTGATTAGTGCTCCTATTCAAAGCCCTGGAACAGGACAGGGAGCTCAGGAGGAATGAAGGCATCTTAAATCAACTGATAGCAAGGGCAGAAGTGAAATTTCTGCCTGGAAAGAAATGGAGAGGAGAACCAGGAATGACTAGGTTGGTTAAGTCAGTAGTGGGGAAATTTTTGGTTTTTTTTTAAAGAGGGAAAAACATGTCATTGTGGAGAATATTGTGGAGTAAAACAGAGTATCAGAGAGGAAAAAAGGGATCAAGACACAAATTAAATGCTATGTGGAAGGGAGATCAGGAGCTGTGAGAAGACACATTTCAAATGCTTCAGGAACAGGTGTCAGGCCTTGGGAAGCAGCAGTCAAAGGGAAAGAAAGCCCCAGTTAGCAACAGGATTAATTGGGATCACCCACAGAAAGTTCATTATCAGTTGACTGCTCATAAATGCCCTCAAATATCCTGTCCGGAAGGAATTTCCTCTGCTCCAGCCAGTTCTCCAACCTCAGCACAGTTCTGGGTGTGTTTTTGAGAGTGGGATGAGGTGTTTTCCACAAGGATGAAAAACTAGAGGCAGAAGGAAGAAAGATAAATCAGAGAATGATGAACTTCTCCACAGATCTTCCAGTCACTGGGCACTCACAGGGACTGGTGGCACAGTGATTAGCAATTGCATAAGGAATCATTTTTTTCTCTTGGATTTTATTTGATTTTATTTGTATTTTTAATTACTATTATTATCATCATAATTATAATAATCTTTATCATTACTCTGATTAGTGTTATTATTATTATATTTTGTTTTGTTTCAATTATTAAACTGTTCTTATCTCAGAATCTTGTCTTATTTTCAGCTTTTCCTCCTCCTCCTCCTGCCATGGGATGTCCATGATGGATTGGCTCCATTATACTGAATTTCCAGCTGAGGTTAAACCATGGCAGAACTGGAGGTTTTCCCAGAAAAATCCTTTATCCCCATGGAATCTGAAGAGCAGGATGGGAGTCCCACAGTTGGTTACTGCCTTTGTCACAAAGATTGGCTGGACCACCCAAATCCCTTCTGTCCGGATTTTCCCAGCACAGGGTTTGTATAAACCAGGATTTTCCATAATCAGCTGAGCTCCTGGTTTGGCTGCAAAGGTCCTGACTCCCAGAAAGACTCCTGATCATCCCAGGATTCCTTCAAGGTGAGCGGTGCTTCGTTACCTCCAAGCTGGTTTGTTTATTCCAAAAACTCCCACTGTTTCAATGCCTCAAGGAGGAACCTGGAGATCCTTCAAGGAGGAATCTGGAGTCACTTTGAGGAGGAACCTGGGGATGCCTCAAGGAGGAACGTGGAGATCCTTCAATCCCTGTCAGCTCCTGCCCATCCCTCTGGGGAATGGTTTTTTCCATTATGTCTCAGGTCAAGTTTGAATTTCTGCTGGATCCCTGATTTTATACTCCGAATCCCAACTCATCCATAACTGGGAGCAGCAGTACAAAAGGGATTTGTTGTCCACTTGCAGTGTCCCCAAAACAAAACAAGCACTTCCAGGGTATTTTTTCTGGAATGGCTGTATCTCTGCTGGAATCCTTCCATGAAGTTTATGTGACATTTTCCATGGCATGCCCATCCCACCAGAGCTATAAGTGCAGCCAAAGGGAATATGGGAATGGCCAGCAGGATCTCGGCTGCTTCCAATGGAATTTTACAAAGTCACCATGAGACTGGAGCTTTCCCTTCCACCAGAGGGCCTGGGAAGCAGGTCCTGGATGATGCAGAGCTCATGGAATGTTTCTTTCAGCACCAGTCCTTTTTACCCATAGGAATCACTGCTCCATGGGATCAGACCTCTCAGATATTCCCCACAACTCCACAGTGCTTAGACTTTGCTTCTTTCCCATTTTCGTGTTTCAAATACCTTCTCCAGAGCTCCTGATGGGAAAATTCCTTTGTTTTAAAAGCCTGCAAGCTAAAAACAGGGATAAAACAACTTTTCCTTAGGACATTTTGAAGATCCCAAGGCAGGCAAAGGAGCTGCTGCTGCTGCCTCTCGGAATTGTTCCTGGGGAGGGAAGGCTGGAGTCTGCTTCACTTTTTGGGGGGGATCAGAGCATCTCTTCAGCCTTACAACACATGATGATGCCAGGAAATATTCCTGTGTGGAGCATCAGGGATCTGCTGTTCCATGCAGGAAAACAGAGCTCCCTGCTATTGATCTGAGGGAAGAGCTGATTTTTCAGTTTGACAGCAAAATTGAAAAATCAAGTGGAAAAATCCCATTTTGCTTGGATCACGCTGGAATATTATTTTTGCTGCTAAACCAAATACAATGTTCCATTCAGTGTGAACTATTCCATCCAATCCCAAACAGAATGGTTGATTTAGTCAGGAAGAGAGATTCACAAACATCTTACAGAGCCTGAGGATTGCATCTCTTCCTGCCTGGAGATCTTGATATTCCTGTGAAAATCTCACATCCCAAGAGGATGGAGCCATGATTCCATAAAAACTAGGAATGTTCCCTGCCCTGCCCTGCAGTGGGAGCCACAATTCCTTTGAAAACCAGGAATGTTCCCTGCCCTGCAGTGCCAGGGTGCAAATGATGGGAGTCTGTGGATCAAGGAAATGACCCCATTCTTCCCTCATTCCCATTTTTAAATGCCCTCAGGACATCATTCCATCATTCCAGCCACTAGGATAAACTGCATACTAGCCAAGAGCTCACAATTAAAATGTAAATAAAATGTGTATTTTAGAATTTTAATTTAAGCACCTGAACATTAAAGGATTTCTCTGGGATCTTCTTCCCAATTTCTTTATCTGCCTAGAGGTTTCCATGTGCCCTGGCCATGAGCAGCTCAGTCCTGTGCATCCACCTGGAGCCCGGGTGATTCCAGAGTCACAGCAAGGTCTGTGCTGCCTTCAGTGGAGTTATCAAAGTTACCAAGAGCCTTTCCCACCTGCTGCTGGAAAGAATTTCCCATCCTCAGCTGCTCTTTGGATCAGGAAGCACAGAGAGAAACTTTTGCTTCACTGGGTAGCAGCAAAGAAATGAGTTGGTCACAGTTTCAATGAAGGATGCTTCTCTTCTTGGAAAATTGCCCTGGGGTGAGGGAATGACAAGGGAATGACAAAAGCCTCATTTTTTCTCTCTCCAGCCGTGATGAAACCTCAGAATGCAGTGATTCTGAGCACAGCCTGCCGAGCAATTCCAGCCTAATACACAACCCATAAGGATAAACCAACATATGGACCTTAGATCCTGCCATGGTTTAGCAGAACTTAATTGGATCATCCATTTTTCCCAATATTACCATATCAGGGCTGCTGCTAATCCCTCGGGAGCTGCTGTGTGCTACAGATTAAAGCCCTGGCCACAATCTCTAGGATATGCTTGGCTAAACAATATTAAGAAACTCAGTCTCCAAACATTTAACTGCTAATTTAATGTTGTTTCCCCATGTCTGGGGCATTCTGGGGGTGCTTTTGAGATGTATGGACACACTAAATTCATTAAAATAATCTACCCCAAATAATCTCAATATTCCAGGGGATGCCTCCCTTCAGTTTAAAATGCTGCAGTGGAAGGGCATTATAGAGATTAATTCTAGCAGAAAGAAACTTTGAAGTGTCACAGCACAGCCTGTCTGTAGCTGGGCAAACAATTTGGCCATAAATAAGAGACCAGTTGGGCTAGTCTAGATCAGTAAACAGGTCCCTGGATGAACAGGGGTAGGTTGGATTCAAACCTACACAGGGACCCTCGGCCAGTCTCATTCAGCCCTAAATGCAGATGCACCATTGGCCAGGGAGCTGGGCGGTGTTAGGACCTCAGCCAAGCACGTGTGTGAGCATGGAAAATCCAAATCCCCTATAAAAGGGCTGGCCTTAATAAACTCAGTGCTGTTTGCTGATGACCCTCAGTGAGTCCTGTGTCGTTTCTGTCTCTGTCCAACGACCCATAATAACGTGATATTGAAGGATTGTTTCTTTCTTGAAAGGTTCCCCACAGGCTGCTCCTGGGTGCTGCATTATCCAAGTTCTTGGACAGACATTCTGAGCAAACACAACTCTTTATTTGAGAAGTGATGCCTGCATTCCAGATTCCCCCAAATTCAGAGGTGTAGCTGTGGATGAGGTGGATTCAGTTCCCCATAAGCGAATGACCAGCATGTATTCCCAGGATAAGCATGTATTCTGTGGATAAGTCCACAGAAATTTTTAAAGGCAAGGCTTGGTGGAGGCCTTGGCACCATGGGAACATTCAGTGCATTCCCACAGAGCAGAAAACCAGCACAAAATCCAGTAATTTCTCTAAATTCAGAAAAAATCCTGGGGATCATGAGTTCATAGAGTCATGGAATGGCTTGGGTGGGAAGGGACCTTAAGGACCATCTCACTCCAACCCCTGCCATGGGCAGGGACACCTCCCACTATCCCAGGCTGCTCCAAGCCTCATCCAGCCTGGCCTTGGACACTTCCAGGGATCCAGGGGCAGCCACAGCTTCTCTGGGCACCCTGTGCCAGGGCCTCCCCACCTTCACAGGGAAGGATTTCCTTCCTTCAGCTCAAAGCCATTAAATTGTTTAAATTGCTTATAAATAACCAGTAAAATCTTGAAGATTAAAGGCACATTTCAAAGTTTAATTGCACATGAACTTTTGGGTAAGGAGGGGCTGAATTTTCCAAATGAAATGCAAAAAGAAATCCCAACAAAACTCACAAAGAAAAGCTAACAATAAAAAAGTATTCCAAATGCCACAGGGAGGGGATCAATGACCTGGCCACTGAGGGGAATCCAATACTCCCAGAACGGAATTATAATTACAATGGATTTGTGGCACTAACTACTCATCCCTCCTCCCTTTCCAAATGTAGCTTTGCTACAGATAATTACACTGGGATAATTATGAAGATTCCTCATATTGTTAAATAATGTGGATCTCTGCAGGAAAAACAGTGGGACCAGGAGCTCCTTGAACATGGAGGGAGATAAGGAAGATGATAATGAAGTTTAAATCACCAATATTCAGTGGCCTTGTGTGTGATTGCCTATTAAAAATCATCTCATGGATCTTGCTCAAGTCAACATGGTCCTAATAAATATAGGGAAGGAATGTTCCCTGGCAGGGTGGGCAGGCCCTGGCACAGGGTGCCCAGAGAAGCTGTGGCTGCCCCTGGATCCCTGGAAGTGTCCAAGGGCAGGTTGGACATTGGGGATTGGAGCAGCCTGGGACAGTGGAAGGTGTCCCTGTCCATGGCAGGGGTGGGATGGGATGAGATTTCAGGTCCCTTCCCACCCAAACCATTCCATGATTCTGATTCCATGAAATAAATAAATGGATACAACACCTTTGGCTGATCATTGCTGGGCAATGAAGATTGAAGAATACTTCAAGAGGAGAATCCAGTGATTGATCAAAAAATGTGATTTTCCCCAATTTTTAACCTGAAAAAAGGGAGATTCTGCTAAGAAATGAATGGAGAATAGCACAGAGAACCACCTTGTTCTACTATTTAAGTCCACTATGTTTTCCCTTTTAGAATATTATTTTAAATATATCCTTTTGCAATCCTGATATCCTGGTCTGAGAAAGACTTTTATAAAATGGTAATAAAATGTAGAAGAGATCATGAAAGGTATGAAATGACATCTGTGTAAGGAAAAGGGATTAATAGACCAAAAACCCCCAGCTTAGGAGAAATGTGACAGTGGTTGGTCATTTCTCCAAGGAGAACCCTCCATCCATCAAGTTCAGAACCAGCAGAAAGAAATTATGTCTCCAAAGAGTCTGGAAAGAATGTGGAATTCCCCCCAGTTTTTAGGAACATTGTGTGGAATGTTGGAATAGGAATGGAAAAAAAAGGTTAAGGGGCTACACTGGATTGTCTTAAAGCTCTTTCCCAGCCCTAACAGTTCCATGATTCTGGGATCAGCTGGTTTGTCCATCCAGGGAAAAAAAGTTCCAAGAACAGCAGCTGGTGCAGTTTCACATCTGAGAAGAAAACCTTTTCCTTGGGATCAGGCTGCACAAAATGGGGTTTGTTTACATGCAGGCCTCAAAGCCTTCTGGTGTGAGAGCAAACCTGAAGCAAAGAAGGAAAACAGGCGAGGAGGGAGATTTGTTCCAAACATTCCCTCTTTTGTTCTGTCTCACTCTGGTTTTAAAACATTCATTGTTTGAGGTTTTTTCCTTCACTCTGTTGGTGTTTGGGGCCTGTTTGTTTGCAGGAGATGGTTCAGACAGATCCATCTGCAAGCTCTGATTGACCCCAGTTCCCATCACACATCCCCAGTAAATCTTTTAACATCAAACTGCTTCCCTCTCTTCCACTGAACCTTCTCCAGGGATTACCCAGCCAACAAATCAATCCCATTTTAGAGGAGGAGCTTTGGAGCTTTTAAAATCACCTTCAGACAAACCTGGCAGGGCTCCTGGTGTTCATCCAGAGGCTCCTGCACAAAATGTTTTTATCCAACACTGGGGTTGCACCTGCATCTTCCTCCCTTCTCTGCATCCTTCCAGACACCAAAGGTACCTGAAATAGCCAATATTCCCAGTGCATCCAGCAGAATCACAGGAAGAGCCTGGAGAGTCAGAGGAGACAGAAAATAATGGATGTTGGGTGCAGCAGGTTTTTTTTTCCCATAAGCAGTGACATTTTAGCAGATTACAGAGTGACTGGGGGGATTGGGAAGTTTGGGGGGCTTTTAGGGGGTCCTGGAATTTGAGGAGTCACAGGATTACAGGATACTGGGAGGTTTCTGAGAGTTTTGGGGGGCCCCAGGAATTTTGGGGGGTCCCAACTCTTGGGAGACTCCCAGAACTTGCAAGTGGGGAGACTCTGGGGGTGCCAAGATTTGTGGGGGTGCCAGGTCTGGTGGTACTAGAAGGATTGGGAAGTCCTGGGAGCTTAACCAACCTCTCCCAGTCCATCTCCCAGCACCGCGCTTCTGGAGGGTTTTCCTAGGGCAGGAAGGATGGCCAGGCTGAACAATACTTATTTTTAGGAAGGGAGAGCTGAGTTGGGCTGAGTTACCAGCTGGAAACTTCACCAGCCTTGACAAACAGGCCAGGAACGAGTGTCAACCCAGTGTGGTTCCACCACCCAGCCCTTGGTTTAGGCTGTAGGAACCCCACTGCCTGACTTCTCATCTCCCTGTCACTCTTCTGGCACCACCAGCCCATTGCATCCATGGAAATGATGAGAAAATGACCACAAACGTGGCCACAACAATGGCCAAAGCACTGCAGGAAAGAAAAGCCAGGGGTTCAGATGTGTCCAAATCATCAAATTGTGAAGGTTGGAGCAGATCACGATCAAGATCATCCAGTCCAATCTTCATCCAAATATCACCATGCCCACTAAATCCTATCACAAAGTGCCACGTTTTCCTATTTTTTGGAACACCGCCAGGGATGAGGGCTTCTCTATGCTCTGCCCAGCCTTTTCCAGTGCCTGACCACCCTTTCCATGGGGGAATTTTCCCAAAATCCACCCTGAGCCTCCCCTGGCCCAGCCTGAGGCCGTTCCCTCTCCTCCTGTCCCTGTTCCCTGGGAGCAGAGCCCGACCCCCCCGGCTGTCCCCTCCTGGCAGGGAGTTGTGCAGAGCCACAAGGTCCCCCCTGAGCCTCCTTTTCTCCAGGCTGAGCCCCTTTCCAGCTCCCTCAGCCTCTCCTGGGGCTCCAGCCCCTTCCCCAGCTCTGTTCCCTTCCCTGGAAACGCTCCAGCCCCTCCAGGTCTCTCCTGTCAGGAGGGTCCCAGAGCTGGGACAAAGAAGATCCAGAATTGGGAATCCTGGCTGTGATTCCCTCCCAGTTCTCTCTGCTCACATGCAGTATCTGTCCCTGGGAGGACACACAGCTCCTGGAGTCCCTCTCAATCGCATCCCTCAGGAATGATGGATCATGTTCCAAACTCCTCCTGCAAGGTCTCCCTGCCAGGGGCATCGATCTCCTGCAGCCTTTTGATTTACTTGGTTCATCTAATGGAGCTGCTGGAGACAGGACCTGGCTGTGTCCACTCCAGCACTTCTCCTCCAGGACGTGAATTCCCAGCACCTGGAGGGCTCTGCTGAGGCAGCAGCTCTGGAATTCACCAAGGAGAAGCTGAATTATTAATCAGCCCTGCCACAAAGGGAGACAAAGAGGTTTCCAATACTACAGGAGCTGCTTTTCTTTTTCCAAAACAACTCCAACAATTTCCTCATTCTCCAGACTCCTGGGAGCACTACTAGCAAGAGACAGCTGAACTGAAAATCAGTAAAAAAAGCAATTTCTTTATTTATCCCTGCTGGTTTATCCCTATGGATTGGGTTATTCCAGAAACTGAAGAAAAGGGTTGAGTTTAGCACCAGGAAATCAGAGTGGAAGTGTTCATAGTCCTTGTAGGGGGCTCCTGGCATTGTGTTCTATGAGTCCCTGCAATTCCAGGCAAGATAAGGACACATCTTTGTAAAAGAGACTTCCTGGACTTAGATATTCCCTGGAAATTGCAGCTCCCCCATTGAGCAGGATGCTTTTCAGATGGTGTGCAAGGAAGATAAACTTTTCTCTTCCAAACCCCCCTGGATGTATCCAAGATGGTGGAAGTGGTTTTATAGCATTTAAATCAAATTCTCATGAGGAGCAGAAGCTGGAGAGTGTCAGGATCTTCAGGATCTTCCAACCGTGCTGCCCTCAGGGATTGGGAATGCTGAAAACACTCTGCTCATCCCAACCTTAATCTGTGCTTCACTGCATCCATGCTTCACTGCATCCATGCTTCACTGCATCCCACTCCTGGCTCTGAGGGTGACGCCTCCTGCTCTCCTCCAAGGCTTCCATACCCCTGGATGTCTCATTCCCCTCCCATCCAAGGGATAATGGCCCTGGAGTGGATCTTTGCCATCGTCATCAACCTGGAACTTCTATTCCACTGCTTCCTGAGAGGACTCAGCTACTGAGCTAACAGAGGGGAGGGAATTCCCTGTTTACCAGCCAAGGGAAATTCCAGCTGCATCTTATAAACAGGGAAAGGAGACCAAGAATCCTGGGAGAAGGGCAGTGATGGCAGTGGCAAAGCCAGAAGAGGGAATATCACAAGCCACAGGCATCGTCACACTGCCCCAGGAATGTCCAGCTTGGAATATTTTGCCCAATCAGGTTCTCCATGGAAACCTGTGGTGCTGCTATCCTGAGGAAAGCTCTGTCCTAATCCTGAGGATGAGATGATATGCAGAGCTCTGTATCTGCAGTCCCACACATCCCTCCAGGCTGCCTGAAGATCTTTTAGTGCCCAGAATTCCTCAGGCCCCAGACTGGGGGTTCTTTTTGTACCTCTTATGGATTGGGAATCCCGAACTCATGATGAGCTGAAGCTCAGGATTATATGTGACACTTCTGGACCTCCTCATGTCATCTTGGGCTCCCCAGAACTCCCTGAGGTGTTCTCCAGCAGAGCAGTCACCTCCCTCACCTGAGAGACCCCTAGACTGGGATATGCTGGTCCAGGCAGTGCCAGTGCCTCCCTCTCCAAACCCTGCCTCCCACAGAGGAGCACCAGGCATCCATGCTGGGAGGAGCAAAGTGTCCTACTAGGCAGCACAAACAGTTTGGGGTGATTGAAGTTATTACTGGGATGCACAGAAGAGCACAGGGATGCAGCAGCTGGCAAATGTTGGATTAGGAGGTCTTGGAGTCACCATGCCAGGAACTTTGGGCCAGATGCTGACAGGACTTGGGCAGAGAGGGATTAATTGACAGCAGGGAGTGAGTAAAAGGGAAAAATCACTCCCTAAATGAGGGAAGATCCCAGGGAATCCACGGAGTGATTAGAGAAGCTGCTGCTTAGCCTTTAATTCAACAGGCTCTGGGTCTGCTCTTTATTCCTAAGGCTAAAGCCAGCCCTCCCCTCAGTCTGAACTCCCAGGAAATTAAAGCTGCCAGAGCCCCACAAAGCCCAGAGCAGCCAAAGTGACCCCCTGGGGACAGTGCAGCCCTTTGCAGGCTGGAGAAACCAGGAGAACACTGGGATTTCCATCAGCAGGTTGGGAAGTCAGAGAACTCAGGAACTGGGTCAGAAATGGCACAAGCACTGCCACTGCCTGGGGGGACTTTGCCTCAGAGCAGTGCTGGTTTGGAAAGGGGGAGAGCTGGGAATCCAGGAGCCCTTTGGAATGGATTTTTGAGCCCCTGTGGCCTCCCTTCCAAGCTGTTCCATTCCACTAGGAATTGTGTGTGTGCTGTTCCATGCTCACATGGTCTGCTTCAAGCTACTACAAAGCACAGGATAGTCCAGTCTGTACTTTTCATGGAGATCTTCCACACTGGCTTTTTTTATGAAAGATAGGGAATAGCTCATGGAAGACTCCAGTGCTGTTGTGGCACTGCATTTCCATGGTTCCATTCAATGAAATTCCAGTGCTGGGGGGAGTTTTGGGCACCACAATATAAAAGAAGACACAAAACCAGTGGAGAGAGTCCAAAGGAGGCCACAAGGATGGGGGAGGGGCTGGAGGGGGAGATGAATGAGGAGGGGCTGAGGGACTTGGAATGTTCAACTGGAACAGAGGACACTGAGGTCAGAGCTCGCCAGGGGCTGCAGCTCCTCCTGAGGCAGCTCTGATCTCAGCTCCTGGGACAGGGACAGGACCAGGGAACAGCTGGAGCTGGGGGAGGGCAGGCTCAGGCTGGAGCTCAGGGAAAGGTTCTTCCCTCCCCCAGAGGGTGCTGGCACTGCCCAGGCTCCCCAGGGAATGGGCACGGCCCCGAGGCTGCCAGAGCTCCAGGAGAGTTTGGACAGCGCTGCCAGGGATGGGCAGGGTGGGATTGTTGGGGGGTCTGGGCAGGGACAGGGGCTGGATGATCCTGTAGGTCCCTTCCAACTCAGGACATTCCAGGACTCTGTGACTCCATGACACACATTCCAGGAGTGCACACATTCAGGGCAGGGGTGAAGGGACTTCCTTGCCATCACTTAGACAATTCCAAACAAGGACTGGCTCAAGCAGAGGATGAATCTGGCTGGAGGGTTGGGTGTTAGCATGGAATTGTAGAATGATTAAAGCTGGAAAAGACCTTCAGGACCATCAAGTCCAACCTTCAAGGATGGATGTGATTCAGCTCAACCCCACTGCCTCAGCAGCCCTTCTTCTCGTTGTGTATGATCCAGAAGTGCTTTCCTCCTTCCTCCTCCCTGGGAATGAATTCCTGGTCTCAGCCAGGTGTCCTGTTTACCTATGTCTGTGGAGGTGGCAGGAACTGAGCAATGCCCACCCTGTGCTGAGCAGGGGGTCCTGGGGATGTGCACAACAAGAGGAGGCCCTGCTTCCAGCACCCCTCTTGTGTCCAGCTGCTGGATTTAGGGAGTCGTGTCCTCTGCTGCCTTCTGTTCCAGGACTTTACCGAGCATCATGTGGAAGGACTTTGCTTTATTAAACTGGAGATTTGGGTTAAAAAGACTCAAATAACTAATTCTCAAAGCTTTCTATCCTCTTACTGCCCTCCTGCCTTTAATGCCATTTGTCTCTCCCCTTCCACCCCAGCCAGGGGATCGTGGTGCTGCTGATTCCATGGGATCTCTGCTGGAGCCACCTCTGCAAACCGCCCCGGGCAGAGCTTCTGGAATGCGAAATGGGATAAAGGCAGGGATTCTTCAGTGAGTAAAAACCCAGGGGGGTTTGTAGAATACTTCTATAGAATCATGGAATATCCAGAGCTGGAGGAATTTCACAGGATCATCCAGCCCAGCCCCTGTCCCTGCCCAGACCCCCCAACAATCCCACCCTGCCCATCCCTGGCAGCGCTGTCCAAACGCTCCTGGAGCTCTGGCAGCCTCGGGGCCGTGCCCATTCCCTGGGGAGCCTGGGCAGTGCCAGCAGCCTCTGGGGGAGGGAAGAACCTTTCCCTGAGCTCCAGCCTGAGCCTGGGCAGTGCCAGCACCCTCTGGGGGAGGGAAGAACCTTTCCCTGAGCTCCAGCCTGAGCCTGGGCAGTGCCAGCACCCTCTGGGGGAGGGAAGAACCTTTCCCTGAGCTCCAGCCTGAGCCTGGGCAGTGCCAGCACCCTCTGGGGGAGGGAAGAACCTTTTCCTGAGCTCCAGCCTGAGCCTGCCCTGGCCCAGCTCCAGCTGTTCCCTGGTCCTGTCCCTGTCCCAGGAGCTGAGATCAGAGCTGCCCTCGGGAGGAGCTGCAGCCCCCAGGGAGGTCTGAGCTCAGTGTCCTCAGCCCGTCCTCATTCAGCTCCTCCACTCCCTTTACCCTCTTCCTGTCCCTCCTTTGGTCTCTCTCCAACACCTTTAGCTCTCTCTGAGTTTGTGGCACCCAAAACTGCCCACAGCACCATTTGCAAAGGCCCCTCCCCTCTCACAAAAACCTCTTTTGGAGGAAGATGACATTTCTGGACTCTGAACTGGAAGAAGCTGCACCAGCACTGGACCTCAGAGGAATCCTTAGGGAAGCTGCTGCCATGAAGAATATCCTGCTGCCATTTGGAACAGGCTGTCCAGGGTGGAGCTGCCATCCCTGGAAGTTGTAAAAAAATGTGTAGAGTGGTGTTGGGGATGTGGGTTAGAGGTGGACCCGACAGTGCTGGATTAATTTGATTGATCTTAGAGGGCTTTTCCAACCTTAATGATTCCATGAAGATTTCCTGACCAGCTGTTGGGTTTTTTTTCTCCATCATTGGCTGTTTAAACCATGTCCTTTAAGAGCCACAGGTTTAAGTCAGTGAGGTATTGGACATATTCAACTTTCTTTTCTTAACTTTAAATCCTATTTTAGATCCCAAAAAAATTACCTAATTGCTTGTAAGGGAAAAGTGGAGTTGAACAAAGCTACATTCAGCTGCAAGTGCTGAATGGGTTTAATTGCATCAAAAACCTCCTAGTGCCATTCCAAGTGGGAAGGAAGCATCTCTGAGGTGTTTGTCAGGCAAGGAAATGAAGTTTTAGTGAGTGGACAGCTCCTGGGAACTAAAAGACAGAATGGAGTCAGAGGCAGCTCAGACCATGATACCCAGGGAACTGGGATTGAAAAGAACCAATCAAATTAAACCAAACTGAACCAAAACCCCCAAAGAAATTGAAAACTCAACTGCATAAAAGTAACCCAGAGAGTAGCCATGGTCATAGCAGGTGAGAGATAAAACCTCCCTCAGGGAGCCTCAGTGAGCCAGAGGGTTTCTGGGTGCAGGGGCAGAGGGGAGCTCTGGCTCTGGTGTCCAAGGCCAGGCTGGACACTGGGGCGTGGAGCAGCCTGGGGCAGTGGAAGATGTCCTTGTCCATGGCAGGGGTGGCACATGAGGAGCTTTAGGGTCCTTTCCAACCCAAACCATCCTGGGATTCTGGGATATTGTACTTCTGGGATATTGTTCTGCCCTGAAAGCCTTTGGGGGATGAATCCCCTATATCCAGAGCTATCACTTCTCAGGGATTATTCATGTGCAACATGTGTCAGACATTAATTCCCCAAAGCCTGGAGGTTTTTCCAGAACCTCTTTGTTCTTCTCCTCACCCTCACCACCACGACCAAATTGCAGCCAAAACAACAGCTGGCATAGGAACAAAACCAAACCCCCATATTTTATAACTCTATTTCTCTCATTTGAAGTGACACAAGCAACATTTCATTAAAAGTCTGGTTCATCTGATCTTATTTTGAATTTATTGTAGCACTTTTTCTGCTCGTGTGGTTGATGCTGTTTGAAATCTGTCCAATCCTGGGAGCTAATTGGTGCAGTGACACCAAGTCTGGGGCTCTCACACCAAAATGATTTCACTGTTTGCAAGAACCACACAAATCCCTGCACACATTTCATGCTAAGGGCTGCCAATCTGCTCGCAGGGCTCTTACCTGTAGGGATTAGGGAGTTATCAGGAGATAAGGCCCATCAAATCCTTCCCTCCTGCTCCTGACACAATGGCACTGAGGAGGAAGCCTGGGAACAGAGAGGGACTGGGAACCTCTGGGTCCCTCCTCTCCTGCTCAGTGCAGGGATTGGGTTCTGGATTGTCAGCATTGCACAGGAGCTGCTGGCAGGAAAAGCAGGAGCAGAGCACATCCAACACCTCCCAGGCCATGCTGGGCTCCAAAGAGAATTCCCTGGCACCAGAACCAGACTTCCAGATGGCTGGGAAGGGCCAGGAGAACCCCACTGCTCCTCAGCCCTGTGCCAAAGGCTTTAAGGCATTCCAAGGGCATCAGTAATGAATTCCTGGAGAATCCAAAAGCTGGCCTGCCCTGTGGGATGAGGCTTCCAGGAGGGAAGTGGCTGCTTCGTCCCAGCACTTCACAGGCAAAGCTTCAGGCTCAGCTATCCCATAGGCAAATTTGGAAGGTGGTGATTTCCTTCCTTGAGCTGCAGCCCGAGGAAAAAGGGGAGAGGGCACCCCTGGGACAGCCAGGGAGCCTGGAACTCTTGGGGCTCAGGAAGTGAATGGGAGACCCCAACAAGGAGGAAGTTGCACAGTTCCCAAGTTCAGGATGTGTCCAAGCCCTCATTGCTGGATCTTCATTGCTCATTCATTCCCCAAAATTCCTTTCTTCAGCAAAGCCCTGTTCATTCCCCAAAATTCCTTTTTTCAGCTTCACTCCTATATTTAAACCAGATCTCTGAAACAGCAGTGCTCAGTTCTTCCAGCTCCTCCCTTAAATACACCCTGGTGTTCCCAGGGTTCTTCCTCAGGCTGGCAAGCCCAGTTTTGCTGCTTTTCCAGACATGGACTTTAAACTCCATGCCACATTTTCCTGCTCATATCCATGGGATTTCTGTTGTTTCCAGTGCCACCTGATCCATCATCAGCTCCATTCCTGCTTCAGGATAAGGTTTTGCCCAGCCAGGGAGAACAGATGGTCCCTGATCCTTCCACCACATCAGACATTGCTTGGTCAGAAACCTTGGCCAGACCTCAGCCTTTGGGTTATTCCATCAGGTTTGGATGTGTGTCCAATTCCTTCAATCCAGGCTGAGGCTGGATATGAATTTGAACTTTTCCAAGCAGGTTTTTTGTTGGAGCAATTGGATTTTCTGTGAGCAGGGCTTTGAACTCCCCCCAGTGCCCACCCTGTGGTTTTCCAGCTCCAGGCCTGTATCCAATCCCCCCAAAGCAGTGCCTGCCACAGCTCCTTTATTTATGCCCTGGGCATGTGGATCCTTGTGTCCTTTTCTGATTAAATGTGGGATTGCTGCTGTTTAGAAACAAGATTCCACATGCCTGGGGCATGCTTTAGGAGGGTTATAACTCACCCAGCCAACTCTAATTTCACTTACAGGATTTACACTCAGGAGTGGAGATGGATTGGGAGCAACACCAGCCTGAGAATGGGATTGGTGGGATGTGCCCCTGCATTCCCACCTCAGCATTTGGACAATGGGAATTCTCAGCAGTCTGGGTTTTTTCTCATATCCTGCTCCAGGTACAGTGATGAACTAAGTCAGACTGCTTGAGGTGACCCCAGATCAGCCAGGCTGATGTTCACACCTGCTCTGCTCACGCCTCTGGAATGGGGCAGCTCCTAATTAGTGAGGAAGTGATGAAGCTGTTCCTCAGCATCACCCAGTGGCCAAAGCTCTCCTCTACCCAGATTTTGGCTGATCTTCCCACTGCTCTAGAGGCACCTGGTGCACAACCAATCCTTGTCCTCAGTACAGAGCTGCTTCCCACTTTTTTAACAACAGATCCCCACAGTTCCAGCTCAAAAAACAAAACCAGCTCATTCACAGGCGCTGAATCTCCCTGCAGTTCAGCCCAGACTCCCAAATCTGTCACAGCAGTGGCAGGTGGTGTTTAAATCCCCCTACCCCCATTCTCTGTGCTGCCTCTCCTCTGCTCTCCTCCCTCAGACAGATGTGCTGGGAGTGACTGGTTGTGTTTATTCCCTCAGGATATCCATAAAGCTCCCAGCTGCAGACAGGTTCCACTGGCTAACCCATCATTTGATCCCACTGAAACTCTGCTGTTTTCCCAAAGAAACAACTATGAGACCAAGAACATCAATGACCTCCCTGCCTGAGGTTTGCCATGCCCTGCACTTGGAGTTTGTATTCAAAACTTCCTTTTTTATTTGCTTTTTAAAATCTTTCCACGTCTGTTTGGATTTTTTCATTCTGCTCTCTCCCACTCTGCTCTGTTCTGTTGTACCCATTCTAAACAGGACTATTCCATGAAAATTCTGATTTCCCACTGCTTGTGATTCAGCACAAGCTGCCAGATTTTCAAGAAACCTTGGGAGACTTTGTGCAGCTGAAAATATTGACAATCTAAAGCAGCTTCATGTCCATCCAGCTGAGCAGCCAACCTGTGATCCCCAGCAGGTAGATAGGAAATAAAATGGCCCGTGTGAAGATCTTAATCCTAATCCTGAGAGTTTCAAATGGATTTAAGCCTTGGAGCAAGCAGTTTTATATCCAGTCCAAAATGCTCTTAACACCAGCTGTGATAACTGGGGCTATTCTGATATTTTTCTTATTTATTCCAGGTTTTGAATGCAGTTTATCTTTTGCCTTCCATAACCTCTTGTGGAAACAAGTTCCACGGTTTAATACTCCAAGGAAACTGCTCACCTGACTAAGCCCAGTTTTTTCTGGGCTGGCTCATTGTCAGTCTTAATATCAGTGGGGATCTCATCAGCAGAGCATGTCAGGGACTCATGCCATCCCACAAATGAATATTTGGGTTTGGGCAGGATTTGCTCCCTGAAAGGGCCCTTTTCCCTATGCCACAAATGAATATTTGGGTTTGGGCAGGATTTGCTCCCTGAAAGGGCCCTTTTCCCTATGCCACAAATGAATATTTGGGTTTGGGCAGGGTTTGCTCCCTGAAAGGGCCCTTTTCCCCTCCTTGTCTCCCAGAGAAGCCTGGAAGAGCCATTTTGGGAGCAGGTGTCTATGTTGTGGATCTGTCTCATTGGTGAAGCAGAGATCTGTCTCACTGTGCAAAAGAAAATGTCATTTCATCAATTCTGGATTTGCCACCTCTCAGTTTAATTGAAAAATCTCTGCTGCCTATGTCAGGAGCAAGAGAGGACTTATCGGTGCCTGTCTGTTTTACAGACAGTTAAAACACCTTTTGTTATTCTTCTGCTCACCCAAGGAGTCACTTCTAATCCCCTCCAGCCTCTTTCAGGGGGAGTTTTTCCAGCCCTTGGTCACATTTGTGTAGCCCTGGACCCAGAGCCTTTAAAAAATCCTTTTACAACAAAAGGCACAATACCAAGGCCCTTTCAAACATCTGCTCCTGTTTTGGGTCTCAAGAGCTTAGCCCTGGAAATTTGTGTCTGTGTCCAACTCCCAGCACCCTCTTGGACTATTGGTGTTTGTAAATTCCACAAGTTCCTTCAAATCCTGGGATCACAGAACATCCTGGGTTGGAAAGGACTCACCAGGATCATCCAGTTCAACTCCTGGCCCTGCCCAGAACCAAATATTCCAGTGCAGGACCAACTCCTGGCTTTAACTGGAGAACATCTTTATATTCCAGGTGCTTTCTCTTCTCCTCCTCTTGGCTTTGCTGGGACCCTCCCACGTGTGGCTGCACCTGCTGGGTCCCCCTGGGATCAGCCCTGGGGGTCTCTGGGGTGCCCAGCCAAGGGAGAACACCAGGAAAAGCCCTCCTGAGCTCTCCCATCTGCTCCTGCAGGGCTCCCACACCTGGCTGCAAACAAAACCAGGGACGTGGTGCTGGGGCAGCCACTCCTCTCCTTAGTGAATGGCAACAGCTATTGAAGCAAAATTTATTTTCCATTCAAATATAAAATATAAAAATGCAAAAGCCACCTTTAATATCCAGTGGCTGAACCAGCAATACCCTCCTGCCCTTTATTTGCAGTCCCCTCCCTTTGTCACTTGTCACAGCCAAGTGAAGCCAGTAGAGAGCTGAGCTTTTCTTCCAGTTTCTCCTTATTCCATTTGCCAAGCATTGATTTTCTTTTCCTTCTACCAGCAGAGCTTGAAATTAATAATTTCTATTTGATTTTGTCACTTGGGTGTCATCAATACTGGCAGGGCTGGACAAGGGAGAAGCCAAATGTTCAGGGAGATGGAAGTGAGTGAGGGGGAGCAGCCAGCCTGGGATCAATGAGCAGTTCATGGAGCACATCAGGGACAGCTCCTGGGAACAGGCTGGACATTCCCTGGCTGCCAGGAAGGAGATTTACTGCAATTCCAGCTCTGTGGCAGGTACCAATGTCCACATGGCAATGGCAACATCTGCAGGGGAAGATTCCCTCTATTGCCAATGATTTTAACAGGAATTGCTCCATTCACGTCCTTGATGTGGATCTTGGAAAAGCTGACAAGGGCAGCAGGGAAAAGGGAACAGGGATTTGCACTGAGATCTTTTCCTGCTCTGCACTGCCGTGGGAAGGCTCCAGGTGCTGCTGGAGGGAACAGCAGCCTGGCTGTGGCACCAGCCTCTACCAGCATCCATGGAAAAGTCTTTTCAATCAGATCTTATGGATGTTCTGCCATCCATGAGCAGAATGTGAAGCTCCACAGCTTGTTCTGGACCAAAGGGAGAAGAGGACAGGAAAGATGGGAGGAAAAATGGAGGATGGGCTGAATGAGAACCTGGGAGAGCTGGAACGTGAAGGAGAATTTCTGACTGCACCCAGCTCCTATTCCCCTCAGCCTCCACAAACCTCAGTCCTGCATTTGAGGATCTTTAAGGTTCCTTCCAACACAAACCATTGGATAGTTCCATGATTTGCACTTTTTTTTTAGGACAGGAGGTCACAGAATATCCTTCAGTTGGGATCTCAACTCCCTGGGACAGGGACAGGACCAGGGAACGGCTGGAGCTGGGCCAGGGCAGGCTCAGGCTGGAGCTCAGGGAAAGGTTCTTCCCTCCCCCAGAGGGTGCTGGCACTGCCCAGGCTCAGGCTGGAGCTCAGGGAAAGGTTCTTCCCTCCCCCAGAGGGTGCTGGCACTGCCCAGGCTCAGGCTGGAGCTCAGGGAAAGGTTCTTCCCTCCCCCAGAGGGTGCTGGCACTGCCCAGGCTCCCCAGGGAATGGGCACGGCCCCGAGGCTGCCAGAGCTCCAGGAGCGTTTGGACAGCGCTGCCAGGGATGGGCAGGGTGGGATTGTTGGGGGGTCTGGGCAGGGACAGGGGCTGGATCCAGGATCCCTGGGGGTCCCTGCCAGCTCAGGAGGTTCCATGATTCTCTGATCTCTCCCAGCCTGAGGCTCAGAAGATGGAAATGCTTTCTGTAATTTTCTGGAAATCATTTTCCATCCCCATAAAATCCAGTGGAGCCAAATCAAAGGCATTTCAGCTTTGGAGCTGTTGCTCCATCTGCTCTTCCCACCTTTCCCACACCAGCCTCCTGTGCTGCCTCCAGCTCTCCCTGCCTGAGCACACTGCTGGAGCTCAGGTGCAATGAGCCAACATTTAATGCAGGGAAAGCCTCCCTGTGGGGCCCCTTTGTGTCAGGAATTAAGGAGTCACATCCGAGTGGGCAGCAGGGCAGCAGAGGTGCCAGAGCTCCGTGCCCTGCTCACAGCAGCTGCTGGCAGAGCCCTGCAGGTGCCCATAAACCACTTAAGTGGTCGTTAAGAGTTCAGGGAGCAACAGAAACCTGCACTGGAGCACTCAGCCCTTTGGCTTCAGGCATTTATCCAGCAGCAGATGAGCAGGTAGGAATTAAAGGTGGGAAGCACAAGCACCACGGAGCTCTGCCCTGCTGGAGAGCTGGGGATCCCAGCAGCTGCACGGGGGTGAGAGTTCCTGTTGCTATGGCAGTGGGAATCAGGGCTAACTGGGCTCCCCACACCCACAGCTCCCAGCTCTGAGGCTTTAGTTCCACATCCCAGCACTGGGAGCTCTGGAGGAACTGAATTCTGTGACGCTCTGCCATCAGGCACAGTCACACACAGGGCAAGGCCTGGGGACACAGGATTTGGCTGCTGTGCCCTGATAAACATTTGTTGTGTACTAAAGGGGAGAGCAGAAGTGATGCCCCCACTGAATCCCACAGAATCACAGAATTATCCAGCATGGAGAGGCCTTCAGGATCACCTTGACCTCCAGTCACCCCAGAACCACCATAATCCTCCCTAAAGCACATCCCCAAAGGCTCTGGGACACTCCCAGAGATGGTGACCCCACCATCTCCATGGGCAACTCATTCCAATGCCTGACCACTCTGTCAGGGAATTTTTTTTTTTCCCCACTACCCACCCTGAGCCTCCCCTGGCCCAGCCTGAGGCCGTTCCCTCTCCTCCTGTCCCTGTTCCCTGGGAGCAGAGCCCGACTCCCCCGGCTGTCCCCTCCTGGCAGGGAGTTGTGCAGAGCCACAAGGTCCCCCCTGAGCCTCCTTTTCTCCAGGCTGAGCCCCTTTCCAGCTCCCTCAGCCTCTCCTGGGGCTGTAGCCCCTTCCCCAGCTCTGTTCCCTTCCCTGGACACGCTCCAGCCCCTCCAGGTCTCTCCTGTCAGGAGGGTCCCAGAGCTGCCCCAGCACTGGAGGTGCCCCAGCAGGGCCAGCACAGGGGACAGGCACTGCCCTGCTCCTGCTGCCACCCCAGGGCTGGCACAGCCCAGGTGTCCTTGGCCTCTGGGCCATCTGGACACATCTGGGCTCATGTCCAGTCATTGTCACCAGCACCTCCAGGTCCCTTTCCTGCTGGGCAGCTCTCAAGCCACTCTTTCCCAAGCCTGCAGCATTCCACTGGTTTGATGGAGCTTTTCCTAAATCAGTCTTCTTAAGGAAAGGAAGGTGAGAAGGACCAAAGTGCCACCAAAGCTGCTCCATCACAAGCAGAGTCATCTCTGGTCATTGTCACCAGGACATCACCATTAAGATCATTTTCTCCATCCCTCCTGAGATCAATTCTCTCTTCCCAGCTGTGAAGGTAAAGGAGATGAAAGAAGATCTGTAAAGGGCCCAGCTGTGCCCTCCTGCACATCAGGGCAGCATTGCACCTCCCTGCCAGCAGCGTTTCCTTCCTTCCTTCCTTCCTTCCTTCCTTCCTTCCAAAATTCCTTCCAAAATTCCTTCCAAAATTCCTTCCAAAATTCCTTCCAAAATTCCTTCCTTCCTTCCAAAATTCCTTCCTTCCTTCCAAAATTCCTTCCTTCCTTCCAAAATTCCTTCCTTCCTTCCTTCCTTCCTTCCTTCCTTCCTTCCTTCCTTCCTTCCTTCCTTCCTTCCTTCCTTCCTTCCTTCCTTCCTTCCTTCCTTCCTTCCTTCCTTCCTTCCTTCCTTCCTTCCTTCCTTCCTTCCTTCCTTCCTTCCTTCCTTCCTTCCTTCCTTCCTTCCTTCCTTCCTTCCTTCCTTCCTTCCTTCCTCTCTGTGCCTTTGTCCCCCACTTTTACCTGCACAGCTGCCTTCCTTTTCTCTCCAGCCAAAATGAGCCCCATTTTCCTGCTACTTCCTTAGAAGGAAGGGATTTATCCCAATGGATCACCTGCATTTACTGTCACCACCCTTACCCACTTTTGTTGAGGGGCTCCCATTTAGATGAAAGATTACAGTAGTTTCACGAATACAAGCCGCACGGATTATAAGCCGCACTTCCGGTGCCTCGACAATGTTGCTGTCTTTGTCAATAGATAAGCCGCACCCCGAATATTAGCCGCACTTTCGTTCGTCGCGAGAATCCGTGCGCAGCTTTCACAAATTGGCCAATTAGTAACAGGATCGCGGCATAGCGGGCTTTACTGGCTCGGGGCGGGGCCAGGCAGGCTCGGCCCGCTCATGGTTGCCGACGGGGCCGGGTGGCCCAGCTCAGCGCCACGGCTCGGCGGGGCTGGCCGGGTGGTGCTGCCGCCGCTGCCAGGCTCGCCGGCCGCCCCCTCCCGTCTGCACCGCCGCCGCGTTTCCTCGCCCTGGCCGGCACTGCAGGCCCCCACACCGCCGGGCTCCCCCACGCTGCTGGCCCCGATTCTGCTGGGCTTCCCCCGCTGCCAGGCAGCCCCACCCGCCGGCCTTCCTGCTTCTGCCATGCTCCCCTGCACTGCTAGCCCCAGTTCTCCCGGGCTCCCCCGCCCTGCTGGCCCGGGCTCTGCCACCCCCCTGCCCCGCCCTGCTGGCTCAGGCTCTGCCGCCCGCCCCCCACACTGCTGGCCCCGCCTCTGCCAGGCTTTCCCACCTCTGCCGGGGCCGGCCGGGCTCCAGCTTGGCTTGGGGCTGCCGCGGGCTCTCACTTCCGTGTTGGCAGCTTTTAGAATTTTGTTAATGTATTAGCCGCCCCGGAATATTGGCTGCACTTCCGGGTTTCCACCAAAATTTTGGTCAAATTGGTGCGGCTTGTATTCGTGAAATTACTGTAATTGAATCTTGAAGCTTTGTTTTCCCTTTTTCTGACTTCAGTTTATTTTTCAAACAGTTCCAGGTTTTGTTGTCCAAGTCCAGGTCACCTGGGAGTGCCCCAGAAGTACCTGCAAAGGATGAGGCTGGATTAAAAGGAGACCTTGGAGGACTGAATGTGTTAAAAACCAGTTTTAAAGCTTGAGCAGGTTGGATTTAATCTGAGGCTTTTCCTTATGTTAAATCAGCAATTATAAAGTAAGGAGTTGGATTGCAGATACAGCAATTATTGTTAATAACAGCAACCCTTTATCCAGTGGGATTTTAATGTGTATTTGGGGTTGGTGTGGCCAGGCTTGGGGAGCAGGGAGGTCACAGGTGTGGCTGCTGAGAGAAGCTGCCAGAAGCACCTTCTGTGACCAAATTCCAGCAGCTCCAGGATGGACCCAGCTGGCCAAGGCCCAGCCCAGAAGAGATGGAATTATTTTCCTAAATAACAGGAATTCCAGGGGTGAGGCAGGAGCTGAAAGCGCTGCTCAGAGCATGGAAGGGACAAGGCCCTCTTCACCCCAGAGAAAATAAAAAAATAAATGGTTGCCAGGTACCCCACAGTGACTGGGCAGGGGCAGGAGGGTGACAAACAAGAGCCAAGGCATGAGGGGGATAGATGGGTGTGTGACATGAGGCTCTGGGATTGAGGATGGGGCTGGAGGACTGGGACAAGAACTGGGAGAAGCCTGGGAAGTGCATGGATGGGGTGGGAGCTGTGTAGGGGAGATCAGGGGTGGAACTTGAATGGGGCACACATGGAGCAGCTCCTCTCCTCTCCTCTCCTCTCCTCTCCTCTCCTCTCCTCTCCTCTCCTCTCCTCTCCTCTCCTCTCCTCTCCTCTCCTCTCCTCTCCTCTCCTCTCCTCTCCTCTCCTCTCCTCTCCTCTCCTCTCCTCTCCTCTCCTCTCCTCTCCTCTCCTCTCCTCTCCTCTCCTCTCCTCTCCTCTCCTCTCCTCTCCTCTCCTCTCCTCTCCTCTCCTCTCCTCTCCTCTCCTCTCCTCTCCTCTCCTCTCCTCTCCTCTCCTCTCCTCTCCCACATCCCAGAGAAGACAAATGGGATTTGCTTGTGGTTATTGTATGAATTGACACCACCCTGACACGGGGCAGAGCAAACAGCAGCGGTGGCAGCCTCTAATAGAGACAGATGACAAGCACATTCCATGAATGAGAAGGTGATGAAGTGTTCCTGACACAGCAAACCCCCAGCCTGCGCTGGCACTGATGTGTGTGACACCACTGTCACAGAGACTGCAGCAGATCAATCCCAGCCCCGCTCCCAGGCATGAAGGGCACTGGATTGGGCTCCAGACCATTCACAGGATCACAGAACCATGGAAGGGTTTGGGTTGGAAGGTGCCTGAAAGCTCTCCTCATTCCACACCCCACCAAAGGCAGGGAAACCTCCTTCTAGGCCAGGTTTGTTCACCTCAGGCATTGCCATCTTAATAGTGAGATGTTGAAATTTTTGGTTGTTTAAATGATGGAGAGACAAAGCTGAAATTTCTGCGGGGGAAACACCAGATTTTCTGATCCATCCTCAGTTTTGAGTGCTCAGCTCAGTGCAGTGCTGCTGTTGAAACCCTGGAAAAAGCAACAAAAGAAAAAAATAAAACAAACAAGAAAAAACAGCTTCATGGCTTTACTAAGTCTGGGGATTTAGGAGTGGAGTGGATTTTCCTGGACTTCAGGGTTAAAAATAAACCATGTTTGGTGCTCACATGGGGTTTCTGTGGGCTCAAAATCTCAAAATTAGGCTCTACACCTCAAAGGCAGGCCCAAAGAGAGATGGAAGGGCTGAGTTTCACTGCAGTGTGCTCCAGATTCAGCACAAACCTGGGCTTACAGCCTGATTATTTAGGCTGCAGAGATTTGGTGACAGGGCTAGGTCACATAGAAATTAAAGATTGAATCTAGGCCATGAGAGGCTTAGAGGAGATGAACTTGAAGGCCTTTTCCAGCCTAATTGATTCTGTGATTCCATGGCAGTCCCCACGTCTGCACAGCCTTTGCTGGGGCAGTTTTAGAGCTGGGGCTGGAGCCTGGCTGGGTTAAGCCTGGCTCTGTGAGTTTGGGGCTCTGCTTCAGGCTGGAGCTGCCAGGGCTGAGCTGTGCTCATCACAGAGGGATTTCAGGTGCCAAATTGGGCAGGTAAAGTTGAAAGTTTTTCGGTGAGTTAAACCCAGCCCTGGGGCTGCCCCAAATCCTCCACCCAGCCCTGCATAGGGGTCACTGCCCCCAAAAAGGCAGCAGGGCTGGCTGCAAATCAGCCTCACTGATATTCATTATTTCTTTCATGTCTTGGGACTCATCCACAGCCTGATCCACACACATCTGGGGGTAATTGGGCATAGGGAGCGTTGGAAAGGGGAGTGAGGGGTGGGCAAGCATTCGGGACAAACCCTTGTTGCTGTCACTGCTGCCACAGCTGCTGTGTCCTGAAGCTTGCTCTGGATTTCACACAGAGCCTGTTTTAGCCCTTTCTTTCCTGGATGGAGGGAGACTCTGGAGAATTTCCAGCTCCCATATTTATTGGTGGCACATCAGCCTTCCTCCCGCTGCTGCCAGCTCCGGAGAGCTCTCTGATAAGAGATAAGAGCTCTCTGCACCATGGTGAGAGCTGCTCTGCACAGGGCTCATCCCAGGCATCATCTGCAGCAGCTCCTCCAGGATTTCCAGCTCCTCCAGGATTTCCATGGACACAGCTGGCACGTTCCCTGGAGACTGCTGGAATTCAAACACTGGAAGGAACCCCAGCCAAACCCAGCCTTCTCCTCCACCCCAGAGCCACCTCCACGGGATAATCCGGCACCTTCCCCAGGACTGCCCCACCGAGGACTCACAGACCCCTCCCAGTGTCACCATTAACAGGACAGCTGTGCTGGGAGAGCAGAGCTCTGCCAGCAGGGAAGGGGAATCCTTTCCCCCCTCATTCCCTCCCCAGGAGGCTGAGGCACCTCCTGGTTTCCCACCCAAGCAGCAGCAGGGGCTGGAGCCAGAGGAGCAGAGCAGAGCTTTGGGGACAGGGCAGGGCTTGTCCTGCAGCTGCTGTGGGGCTGCTGTGCCCAGTCCCTCTGGTTTTGTTCCCATTGGGAATTGGATGTGTTGGTGACACCCCAACACACCTGGTGCTCCTGTCCCAAGGGGAGCTGGAGCCTTGGAGAGGCAAATCCACCTCCACTGCTGGGCTATTCAAACTTCCCCCTGTTATCAGATCCATGGGTGCTGCCTGCACAGTGTTCTCCAGGGGCCAGGAATCCCTGGAATTCGGAGATATCTGAGGGATTCCCGTGCTGAGAGCAGAGGGAACTGCACAGGGTTCTGATTTCCTATGGAGGGCACAGATCTTGAGCTGCTCCTGCTCAGAAAAGTCCCCTCCTGCACTTTTGTTTCTTCCTGCTCCTGATATTGTCCATTGGACCAGACCAGACCAGTTTTATGGAGCTGGGAGCACTCCAGCTGGGCTGAGAGGGCTGGGATTGTTCAGCCTGGAGATGGGAAGGCTCCAGGGACACCTGGAAAAGTGTCCCTGCCCATGGAAGGGTTGGAACCAGATGAGATTTAAGGTCTCTAGCAACCCAAACCATTGGGAATTATGATCTTATGGCCTTCCAGTGCTTAATAGGGGCTGAGGAAAATGAAGAACAGTGATTTCTCCATTTTCAGAGAATGATAGACAAATGGGAATGGTTTTAAACTAAAAGAGATTTCGGTGAGATGTTAAGAAGAGGGTGAGGGTGGGCAGGCCCTGGCACAGGGTGCTCAGAGCAGCTGTGGCTGCCCCTGGATCCCTGGAAGTGTCCAAGGCCAGGCTGGACAGGGCTTGGAGCAGCCTGGGACAGTGGAAGGTGTCCCTGCCCATGGGGTGGAGGGGGATGAGCTTTTAGGACCTTTCCCACTGCCACTGTTTAGGAATCCCTGAGCCTCACTCACCCCACAGCCACCCTGGCACTGAGTGCAGCACAGATCTCTGCAGAGGGGCTGCAGGGAAAACCAAAATCCTCTTTTGCGATGCCATTTCTGTGGGACAGGCCCTCAGACCCACCTGCACATCCCCCCACAAAGCTGGTGACCGTCCCAGTGCCAGCAGCCAGCCCCTGTGACAGACAGGACAGCTCAGCAGCTGTTCCTTCTCCACTGCTGTGCCCGCGGCTCCTCCCGGCCCTGCTCGAAGGACACAGATTGTTGCCCAGCCCTGTGATTTATTCAGCTGCCTGATGTAGGCTCTGGCAGGGCTGTGCTGTCCCTGCTCAGGCTGAACACTCAATAAAACCTGTCCATAAACACAGAGGCCAGAGGGGAACATGTCCTGACAATGGGAATAAACAAAGCCAGGGAAGCTCTGAGTGCTGGAGACAACCAGAGGCAGAAACACGGCTGTGTCAGGGCAGGGGAGCCCTGCAAGGTCAGGATCTGCTCTGGTTTTTATTAATGGCACAAATGATGGGCTGAAGATGTGCTGAACATCTCCAAACTGGGCTGAAAGGAGCTCAGAGAGCAGGTCTGGGATTCAAATCTGACCTCCCTAAATAAAGATTAACATTGCAAAATGAGCAAGAGAGAATTCAGAAAGATAAACAGGGAGCAATGAACTCAGGGAAAACTCCAGTGAAAAAGCAAAGGAAGAATAAGTGAGGAGGCCAGGCAGGGGAAAATCCTCTGTTCCTGCAGGAATTAGACCCTTGAACCCCAGGGTCAAGACTTGCAACTGGAAGAGGTCATTCCACTCACTGGGACAGGGACAGGACCCAGGGAATGGCTGGAGCTGGGCCAGGGCAGGCTCAGGCTGGAGCTCAGGGAAAGGTTCTTCCCTCCCCCAGAGGGTGCTGGCACTGCCCAGGCTCCCCAGGGAATGGGCACGGCCCCGAGGCTGCCAGAGCTCCAGGAGCGTTTGGACAGCACTGCCAGGGATGGACAGGGTGGGATTGTTGGGCGGTCTGGGCAGGGACAGGGGCTGGATCCAGGATCCCTGGGGGTCCCTTCCCACTCAGGATATTCCAGGACTCTGTGATCCCTGGTGGGAGGGAGCTCAGGCTGTGGTGACCCAGCAGGTATCCAAAGGAATGAGGATTTTCCCACTGAGTGTTTTCCCATCTGGACAGGTCTGGCAATCCAGGGGGCAAACTGAGCATCCCTTCCCTGCATCCTGACATCCTCTGTGCAGGAACAGATCCAGAGCAGCAGGAGGGGAGCGAGGGGAGGAAATCACAACAGGAGCTGTTGAGAAACTGTTGCCCCCTCGATGCACTTTTCCAGGTGCTCTGAGCAGGGAGGGCTCAATGATCCCATTTCCCCCCAGTGTCACCCTGGAAAGTGTGGGAGGCCTTTGAGAAGGCCACAGAGCCCTGTGGGGCAGACACAGAGCACTCCCTGCTCCAGGGTGATCCCTACAAACTGCTCCTCCCAGTGATTATTAGCCAGGAAAACTGAGGAAATGGATCTGGAAGTGGCTGATCACAGGATGAAGATTTCCAACATGGAACCAGCGTTTCAGTGAGCCCCAGAATGAAACAGGAGAGAATTCTCAGCAGAGCAGGGACAGCCTTTCTCTCCATCTGCCTCTCCCTGGGATTTTCAGCAGGTGTTCCTTGAATGATGAGCAATGAGGAAAGAATGGGCTCTGGATGTGGAACACTGAGAGTTTGGGGTGGCTTTTTTAAAATTCCAGCCAGGCTTAGAAGGATATTGCTCCCTATAAATCCACTGGAGAAATCAGGACAGAGTCATTTAAGCTAAAAGCAATATTATCACAAGGATGGGTGGCTGCAAAGTGACCAGAGATAAATTCAGGCTGGAAATTGGGGGAAGTCTCCAAACAACTGGAAAATGAAGGTGCAGCTTCAGAGAGGGAAGGGAAGGGAAGGGAAGGGAAGGGAAGGGAAGGGAAGGGAAGGGAAGGGAAGGGAAGGGAAGGGAAGGGAAGGGAAGGGAAGGGAAGGGAAGGGAAGGGAAGGGAAGGGAAGGGAAGGGAAGGGAAGGGAAGGGAAGGGAAGGGAAGGGAAGGGAAGGGAAGGGAAGGGAAGGGAAGGGAAGGGAAGGGAAGGGAAGGGAAGGGAAGGGAAGGGAAGGGAAGGGAAGGGAAGGGAAGGGAAGGGAAGGGAAGGGAAGGGAAGGGAAGGGAAGGGAAGGGAAGGGAAGGGAAGGGAAGGGAAGGGAAGGGAAGGGAAGGGAAGGGACTGAGGCAGTTTTGAGGATAAATGGGATAAATGTGGAGGGAATTAGGGAACACAGTGTCTGACAGAGACAGGGGCTGGAGGTGATGACACTGAAGGCCCTTTCTGTATGAGCAGAAGGGGATTTCTGGCTCGAATCCTGGCTCCACTCTCCAGCAGAGCTGCCTGGAAACTCAGAGGAGAGGAACACTCCAGCCCCAGAGCCCAAATCCAGGAGAGCTGGGAGCTGAGGGGACAGGGCGAAGGCAATTGCCAACATTTCCAGCTGTGCCAGAAGTTCTTGCCGTGAATTGAAAAGAAAGGAGGTAGAGAAACATAAATGCTCTTTGTACAGCCCAGAATTCCCAGAGAAGCCTCGGAGTGCCAGCTGAGAGAGCAGCCCCTCCCCAGGGACAGCAGGAAGGGGCTCTGGAAGCTCATGGAAGAGCCCTGAGGAGGAAAATCTCCCAAGCAGGAGCAAGATGAGGGAGGGAAGAGCTCTCCTGGGACACTGAAACACTCCCGGCCTTGCTGGAAAGTGGAACAGGAGTTTTTGGTGTTTCTGACACGGTTTGGGGCACAGCCCCAGCTCCCAGCTCCCACATCCAGGATCATCCCTGTTGCCATGGCAACAACAGCATCGCTGCTTCCCAGGGTTGGATGGGCACGGCCAGAGAGGCTCGAAGTGCTCGGTGATATCAATTATCACCATCACCTAATGAACCCCGCCAAGAAACCCTGGCTGGGCTTTGCAGAGCCCAAACAGTTCCCCTTTTTCCATTTGCTGCCTCTCACAGGCAAGTGGAGTTAATTTATGGAGTAAACCAGCCTTGAGTGGTGTCCCTAAAGCTCCCGAGTGACTTTAATCCTCAGTAGAAGCACTTGCAGAAATCCGCTTTGAAAGGAGAAGTTTTGAGTCACTTTAAGGCAGCCACTATGGGGGGCCTTGGAGTTGCTGGCTCCTCGTTTGTTCTCCTGATCCAAGAAGGAAAAGCAGCCCCTCTCCACTTGGATTTTTTCTTCACTGGAAAACAAAATAAAGACCAAAAAAACAAAACAAAAAAAGTGCACACACACACACACACACACACACACACAAAAAAAAAAAAAAAAACCAAAAAAAAAAAAACCAGCAAGAAGGAAGAGTAAGAAACAGTATTGAACAGAGAAATGAGTGCTGCATGTTTTATGTCCTTCTGCAAAAAGGATCCACGAGGAGAAAATGGCTCTGGGCTCAGCAGGTGCACAAAGGGAAGTCTGGGAGAGCTGGGAAAGGAAAACCACGGCAGTTTGGGATGATGCAGAAAAGGCTCATTAAAAAAAAAATCTCTTTCAAATGGGTGTTGAAGGGAACTCAGGGGTTTGTCTAAACCCATTTTTGTGTGTGAGGAATGAGCTGATGCTCCATGGAAACTGAGCTCCCCGCTCAAACACTGCGGGAATGCTGACCCCAGAGCTGGAGCTGCTCCTACCTGTCCTGCCCTGTGCTGGAAACCCTGGAATGCCGGGCTGGGCTCCTGCTCCTCCCCACCTGGGAGGCTGATGCCTCCAGGACCATCAGGTAACAGCCTGAAGCTCATTCCAACAGTGCCATTTTCAGGATGCACAGCCAAAAAAAAAAAAAAAAAAAAAAAAAAAGTTTAGATTTTCCTCAAAAAATCCAATTTGCAGTTGAATTGAGTCTTTTCCCTTTTTGTTCTTTTTGTCATGGTTTTTTAATGGGAAAAGGCTTCTTTTGTAGCTACTCAAATAATCAACATGATGCCTGCCCACCATATCTTGTCAGAGCTGTTTGATTTTGATTATTGATTATTGATTCTGGCAAAGCCTCAAACCCACCAATACACCGAATTCCCAGGTAGACCTGGGCAGCCCCCAGGAATGACAGACACCTGATGCACTTCCAGAGCAAGTTCAGCTTCAGGGGGCAGCACTGCAGCTCCTGGGATGTTTGACAGGCATGCTCAGCTAAACTGGGAATGGTAACCAGCATTCCACAACACTTGCAACAACCATCCCTGTTCCAGGTTCTCCTTCCCTGCTGCTCCTCCTGAAAAATGGCTTCTTAATGGATTTTTCTATAATAAACTTAACGTCTCCAGATTTTATTTCCCACTTGAGGTCTAAATCATCTTTGCCATAAATGTAAAACAACTCAGCCAATGGTTTGGTGGGGCAGGTTTACAATATATCATTCCAAGAATAATTTAGAAACCTAGGAAGTTTTTCTTCCCTATAAATTCACTCAGCTCATTACTGAGATAGGCTGTGAAATGAGTGGATTCCCACTGGAAAATGGGAGCAGTGGAAATCTGAGAGCCAGGAGTTGGTTTCGATTGCTTTGCTACACTCAAAAAAAAGTTTCTTGAAAGCAGGAGGTGGATGATCTGTATTGGATCATACAGGAGGGATCTGGAGTGGCTCTGGAATAGCCAGGATGGGGAGGAACAGCTCAAAGGGAGAGGGACCCTGTCAGCCTTCATCTTCTCGAGCTTCCCTCACCCCCCAGCATGGAGAAGGAAAACATGAGCAGTTCCACAAGTGCTGGAGCAGGGCTGGGAAACCCCTGGATAACAGCTGCAGCTCCTTTGATCCATTGCCCTTGTGGGGCTCTTAGAAGAGAGTTTGAGATCCATGAGCACAGCAAACAGGGAATCCCACCTGGAGAATCCCAACTCACCTTCCTGGGTGACCCCAGGATGGAGCCAAGACTGCCTGGATGGGAATCGTGAACCAGAGGATGTTCAGGAAAAAATTCTTCCCAGAAAGAGTGGTCAGGCATTGGCATAGTCTGATTGTGGAGTCACCACCCCTGGAAGTGTTTAAAAATGTGGCATGTGGGGACATGGTTTAGTGGGAATGGTGAGATTTGATGGGTGCATGATGATTTAATGATTCTGTGATTCTGGGAGCTCAGGAGGAAATTGAGCTGTTCTGAGCAGGGAGAACATTCTGCCTCTCTCTCCAGGGCACTCCTGGGATAAGCCAGACTGCAGGAATGGAAGAAGAGCCACCACAGGTTGGTCAGAGTTTGGATTTAGCTGCTCCTGAGGTCAGCTCAGAGAGGCACTGTCAGGGTCTGGGAGTCAGCTTTGTGCTCCCAAGCCAGACAAGGAGAACGTGGATGGAGCCTGGGCAGGTTCTTCCACCAGATTGTCCTCAGAAGTCTTTCCCAGTGAGGAATTCCTGCAGGTCAGACCTCTCCTATCACATTTTGGAGCTCATATTTTCGTTTCAGGAGGGTGTTGCAGACCCACGTCCCTTTTGGGTGTGACCTGTGAGATATGTTATAAAGTAATTCATGTTTTATTAAAGATGAATCATGTTTGTATAAATAAAGAATTTAATAAAGGAATTTTAGGTACGCTGAGCCACAGAGGAGAAAAGATTGCTTCACAGGATTCCAGCGCTGCAGATGCTAACAAAGCCGCAATTAGCAAGTTAATAGAACCAGCCCCAACGGAGGTGACTCGTTATGGGACAGTCCAGGAAACTCCCCGGCCATGAGGACTTGATAATCACCGTCAATCGAGATAACCAGGGTCCTCAGGAAAACATTTCAACACCCAGTTCCAGCAAACCAAACTCTGCACACATCAAAATTCATCTCTGCCCAGAAACTGATTTTGTTCAGTCCGGGTGGAGAAAGGAGACTACATGAATATGGGAATCCACGGCAGAAACAAAGGGACTTTTGCTCCAGGTCAGAAGAAGTGTATAAAGACAGACTGGCCAGGAGGCATTTGTGAACACAGGGGGATCTGATGGGATAGAGATCGGATCAGTGTGTGTGTTCACCCAGCACTGAACCCGGGCCCGGTGCTGTCCCTTTTGATTGTGGCTGTTGAGGACCATGTTTCGGTCACAAAAATAAAAATTGCTTCTTAAATCTTTTTAATTTGGCTTGATTTGTTTATTATCTATAACAGAGCTGTCCCCCCTCACGAGGGGCACAGACCCTCCCAGCCATGAGCTCACCCCACAAAGCCGCCCACAGTCAGACCCTGCGTGGGCTCCATGGCCGTGGGCTGGTGCAGACAGGGTTAAACCAAAGATCCAGACCTGAATCCAAGAACTGATCCCTTGAAATGCTCCTGGATCTGGATATAGGGCTCAGTCGAAGTTCTCTTCCCAAGGTAGAGCCCAGCAATGCCCTGCATGCAGAGAGTAAATCCTCCTCTGATAAACTTCCCAGCTTTCCATGACAGCAACAGCCTCATGGATTCCTGAAAAAGCAGGGAATTCCTTTAGATAATTCCTCAGAAGTGACTGTAAGAAATGGATCCAACCCCAAAGGTGAGAAGCTCTGCCATCCCAGGTGAGCAAACCAGGTACGAACACCTCTCATCCCAAAGGCTTTCCCACCTCAGCTCTGAGCTTTGCTTTGGGGACACAAAAAGGCTAAAACAGGGCCTTAACAGAGGTTAAGTTGTGAACCAAGGCGTCCTAAACCCCACAAGTGTCCAACAGAAACCCAGAATTCAGGATTAAAGTGCTATAAATACAACACAGGGAAATGCACTTGGAATGCAAAGATCAAATCTGCATCCTGAAATAGCAATAAATCACCTGGCCAAGGCCTTTCCGTCCCAGCCCCAGAATTATTCCCACTCTATCAAACAACTCCTTTCATCAACAGCTCCATCTTCAGATAATTTATGGGTCCTCCTTCCTGTCTGCTCCTCCTCATCTCCATAGAGACAAATGGATTTGGGACAGCACGGGAGAATTTCACTCCATGGATTGTTAGAAAGTTTCTAATTTCCAGCCTTGCTCCACTCAGAGCTGCTTTCTATCTATTTGATCTATTTCCATGTTATCCCTTAATAGCTTTTCCACATTGGATATTATCCCCCAGATGTGTTTCTATTAAGAGCCATCACCCAGCCCCTCCAAGTCATTTTGCAATGTTGATAAAGCAAAGCTTTCCAAGTGTGCTTTCCCAAGGCAGGTGCTCCTCTTTCCTCGTGCAACTCAAAACTCATTCTTAGGCCAAACCCATTAATTGTATAATCTGATTCTTCATGTGAATTAAAACTGAAGAAAAGCAAAACATTTTTGTCTTCTGAGAAGGGAAAGTTTGAGTTTCTCTTTCCAAAATCCTTTTGTGGATCATTTATTTTCTTTTCAATTCCTTCAAAAAAGTTTAAAACTCCCTAAAATTGGAATTAAACTTTTTCTTTTATCAAAACAGAATAGTCTGCTTGATCCAATTTTTTTTCCAGTGTGGGGAATGAAAAGAAAATTCATTTCCATTTCACTTCATGGAGATGAGAATTAAATGAGAAATGAGTTCTGGACCCTTAAAGCAGAAGTGCTCTGGTTCCCTGGTGAAGTGGAAGATGTTCCTCCCGAAGTTTCTGGAGGCAGGAGGGCAGCTGGCACTGCCATTCCAGTGGTGGGAAGGCACTGGGACCAGCACAGGCTTGCTGGATCCCCTGGGAGCTGGCAGAGCCACACTTTCCCCAGGGAGAAGCTCCTATTTACAAAAATCTGTGACAGATTCCGCAGCAAATTCAATCTTTGCCAACACATGACTCAATTCCTCCTGCTGGGTTTAGATTCCCTTGCAAGAGCCTTATTCTGTGTCCCAGGAATCATTGCTCTTCCTCATTCCCAGTCTCCCTGCAGCAGCAGGGGCAGGAGGGAGCGGATGGAGCTGGGGGCTGGTGTCTGTAACTCCCCCTGCTCCCAGGGCTTTTCCAGCTGTGCCCACACCCAGCACTGTCCCCACAGCTGGGGGGACCCCAGCCCTGCCCAGGGTGGGGAGCACTGGCTCATGGAGGGCTGGGATCAGCTGAGATGGAATTCTGTGCCTGGCACTGCTCTGGGAGCACAATCCTCTGACCCATCCTGGCAAGGCCAGGCTGTGGGAGTTACCCCTGAAAAACCTTTTCATTTCTTTATAAATTCTGCTCCTTCAGGAATCCCTTTTGCCCACATTTCTGCTCAGGAAGATCCCAGTCCCAAGCAGGGTTTTCCAGCTGGATCCTAGCCGGATCCCTGCTGTCTCCCAGCTGTTCTTGCCTCTCACCTGCACCCCAGACTGATCCTATCCCTCCCTTTTCCATCTGCCCACAAACTCTCACCTTTACACTTACAGCTTCTCAAGCTGTTTCTGTTTTGTTCTCCTGCAAACCCCCCATTCCCATGGAACAACCTCAAACTCTTGGCATTTTCCTTCCCTGTTCCTGCATTTCCCTCTTTCAGTCTTCATCTTTAGGTGTATTTTCAGCACTTATCAATTTAAAATGAATTCCTGCTCCAGTCCTTTCAGTGGAGAACTATTGAGAGATGTGTTCATCAATCCTTAGGCAGATAAAAGAATCCTTTTTACCAGCACCACAATGCACAGGCAAAGAGAAAAGGGACAACTGGAAGCTCTGATGTGGAGTCTCCCAGCATGGCCCACTCTCCATTATCCCAGGGGAAAAAAAATCAGAGCTTTCAGGCTGGAATTTGTGAGATCAGATGTAGGCAATCATTTTAATTGGAATTAATTGCACTGCTCTGGAAGTGTGGACTCCATAGAAGCCTCCATTGAGGCTCTGAGGGAAGCATGGATGGGGAGCAGAACAGATCCAGGTGTCCTGACTCAGATTCCCTGGGTTGGACTGGGGGCCACAAATGGAGCTGGGGGCAGGCCAGCAGATCCTCACCCCCAGACGTGGGCAAAGAAATGGGAAAAATGAGGGAGCAGTAAACTGCTGCTGTTAGGAAAGGGTTCCCTGCTGGAGTCAAGGACCATGTGGGTCATGGACAGACTGTTCTCCTTCATGGGAACATTTTGGGAAGATTCTCCCTGCAAAGGGGACTCTTCTCCCCAGTTTGGCATCCCCACCACTGAAGGAGGCTGGCTGTGCACCAAAGCCCTGTGCTGGCTGGCAAAGGCAAGGACAGAGCAGGAGGAATCAGCCTTTGGAAGCACTGGAATGGGGTTTTGGAGGAGAGGGTGGGGCAGGAGGATTAGGGAAGCTCAGGGAGTGTCCCTCCCTTCCCACCATCCCTGTTCACATGCTTCTGGTACCTCCTGGAGCAGAGCACATCCTCCAGCTACAGCGGGGAGGCTGAGGGTGAGGTCTGAGAGCACAAAGATGGGAATCCTTTTCTTTTGGGCATCCTTTTGCTAAGGGGATCCTTTTGCTCTGGGAATCCTCTCCCTGTGGCTCCAGAAATTCCTTCCACACAATTCTCCCTCTCCTTCCTCTGGGACAGCAATCCCACCTCCCAGGAGTAGCAAGGTGACAGCCTGAAGCTCTTTTGTGCATTGATCCCTTTGAACCCTGGGAGTCCCAGGTCCTTCACAAAGCCCATGGAGATGCCTCTGGAAGCTGCAGGAATTTTGGATGCAAGCTCTGCACAAAGTGACTCATCCAGGGTGGGCATATCAGCCCATTTTTATCACCATCTCCTCCTCTTCAATCCCCAAAATAAAAAGTCTCCTCAAGTGAGATCCTCGGGATGTTCCTCATGCTCTGCCCTTTCCTCATCCTTTCCAGGCTCCTCCCAGCAGCAAGTCCCCAATAAAGTCCTGCTCCAATGAGATTTTGTTCTGGCTTCAGGTATCCTGCTACAAATCCCAGGAAGACATTTCTTCTCTTGCCCCTCTCCTGAAGGAGAGCCTTGGTCCTGCAGATTTGTTCATGGAGCAGCAAGGATTTTCCCAATTTCTCAGGGAAAGAGCCTGGAGGAGGTTCAAGTTTGATACCAGGGAAAATTCTTCCCTGACAGAGTGACTAAGCCCTAGAACAGGCTGGGGTGGAGTCCTCATCCCTGGAATTGTTCAGAAAAGTAGCCAACGAGACACTCACTGTGTGGTTGAGTGGATGTGGGGATATTTGATAAAAGGTTGGATTGATGATCTTGGAATCCTTTTCCAACCATAATGACTTTGTGATTCCATGTCTGGTGAGGCTTCCAGTGATTCTCATGGATCTTCTGTCCAGCTCTTCACTGGCAGAGGAAGCAATTGCCCAAGTTACCTTGGAGATGAGAGCCATGGGAAAGAGCTCAGAGATGGATGAATCCAGGTGAGCTCCTGTTGGCTCTCCCAAACAAAGGGAAAACAAAGATGTACAGGATTGGAACAAAACTGTGGAAATTATTGATATAAACACTGATATCCCAGGGATATGAGGGAGGCCAAGGAGCAAAGGGAAAGAGAAGTTTCCAACTGGGAAATGGGGAAAAAATGAACTTTTTGGGGATCCATGATGGATAAAGGGGTATAATCGTGAAAATGCCTTTGGAATTTTTTTTTTCCAGAGACATTGGCTGCTTTAATTAAAGTGATTGATTCACTCCAGAAATATGCCAGAAGTCTCCTTTCCCTGGTAAAATTCTTCTTAATGGGAGAATATCATTCATGTCCTGAGGCTAATTAGTGTCAGGAATGAGTGATCCCTGGGCCTGATGACGTCCTCCTGTAAGGACAAGCTTTACCCGGATTTTCTGGGATATTCTTTCCTGTGAGGGTGGGCAAGCCCTGGCACAGGGTGCCCAGAGAAGCTGTGGCTGCCCCTGGATCCCTGGCAGTGTCCAAGGCCAGGTTGGACACTGGGGCTTGGAGCAGCCTGGGACAGTGGAAGGTGTCCCTGCCAAGGCAGGGGTGGAATGGGATGATCTTTAAGGTCCCTTCCCACCCAAACCATTCCATGACTTCATGATTTAGTCTCCTCCATTACAGCTGCTCATGAATTTGGGAACATCATTTTTAGGAACAAGGGCTTGAGATGAGGACACATGGCCAGCATGCAGCAGGACGGATCCCTGGGCAATTCAGGATTTATCCATTATGGACAACACCGTAAGAACATGGATGTTCATCCCCTAAATCATCTGCAATCCCCATTTCCCCCTCCTTGGTGTGTGAGGAGTGTCAGGGTGAGGCTCTTTTCCCATTTCCCAGGAGAGCTGTGCTCTGGGCACACCCTGGATTGTGGGAATGTGCAACTCCTGATGGCTGGGGCTGACAGTGGGACCCAGGAGCAGCACTGAGGGGTCTCTCTGGATTATGGGATTTCATAACAGGACCTAAACACCCCCTACACCAACGAGATGCCTTTGGATGAGCCATGGGAATAACAGAATATGTGAGAGTGTCACAATTTGGGATCTCAGGGGAGCAACCATTCCTTGGGAATCACCCACTAGCCTCTTTTTGCAGACAACTGGGAACTTTCCCTCCAAGGATCTCTGTATTCTGATGAGAGGCTGGGTGTGTTAGAAGGAAACAATATTTTTTTGGGAAGCAAAGGTACCCTTCGGAAAATCCCACGGACCCTTCAGGAATGGTCCCCAGGACAATTCAGGTGGGCAGGGATGGGTTTAGATGGCATCAGTGACAGATGAGTTGTGACAGCATCATTACCCTTCATGCTCTATCCCCAGCTGCCTCTCTCCCAATCCCAAAGTGCCCAAAGATTCCCTGTGGAGCAGGGGCTGTGTCTGCCCATGGATTTATCCAGTGCAATGTGGGCCTTGATCCCAACTAAACTTGCCAAGGACAGAGCAAATTGTGACAGAGAAGCCTGAAATTTCCATTTTAGCACCATCATTGCTCTACACTTTGCTGGGAAATTGTGTGTTCCCTTTTTTTTGTGGAATATTTCAATCCCTAATGATGCACAGAGTTGCTGGTTATTATCACCACTGTAACACCACTTAAATCAGTGTCATAATCCAGGGATATTAGCAATGAGAAAATCTTGGAGTTGTTAGGAGCCAGGAAAGTAGGGAAGGACTCGTGACTGGAAGAGTGATGTGTGAGGCGCTCTGCACATCTGTATTCATTACAGCAAACATCCACTGTTTTCCCAGAAAAACACAGGGAAGCCCTGAAAGGTTCGGGAGCCACATCCTGAAATGAGATGCAAAGTTTGGAATCACAGAGCCGTTAATGAGAATTTTGTTTAATGACAGAAAATGGCACAGGGAGGCTGTGCATTGTTCCCACAGGGAATTAGTGTTCCTGGGAGTGCTGTGGGGCCAAAGCCCTGTGAGGGGCGACTCGAGGAACTGCTGGATTTGGGGAGCTTCAGGATACATTTAGGAAAGTGTTTGGAAAAGGTGGGAGTTTGTGAGGAGTAAATCATTCCAGACATACACGATTCCTTCCTAATGGAATAACTCTGCGGCTGGGGAGAGAGGGACCAATAATTCCCATAAATCTGGGGAGGTTTCCCATGTGCCTTGGCTTGATGCAGTTTCTCAGGATGAATTATCATGGAGCCTTTTAATCCCGAGATTAAAACTGGAACTGAGCTTGGCAGGGTCTCTGCCTTGCAGAGCCTGTGTGAGGGTGGAGACTAGGGATGGGTATCCCAGGAAATGCCAGATGCACATCAGCTTCCCACACCCTCTGCTTGACCTCTACATGTCCAAGCCCCTGCTGGCACCACCTGGGACACCTGGCAGGTGTCACCTGGGACAGCTGCCAGGTGTCACTGCACTGAACACTTGTCACTTCAGGTAGGAGCCAGCTGGAGGACTGATTCAGCAGATTTGGGTGCTGCCATCAGATTGGTGACTGCTCCTTCCTGGTTCCATCACCAGGACAGAATTGTCACCTGCAGCCTTCAGAGGACACGAGGAGCAGCTCCTGGTGGGAAGCTGTGCCACGCTGCCATCGGGATTTCATGGACACCCAGTATTGTCTGGCCCACAGATGACCTGAAAATCCTGCTGAATTCTTTCATTTAGGACCTTGAAACCCATCCAATGACACCTTCCACTATCCCAGGCTGCTCCAATCCCCAATGTCCAGCCTGGCCTTGGACACTAATAGGGATCCAGGGGCAGCCACAGCTTCTCTGGGCACCCTGAACCAGGGCCTGCCCACCCTCCCAGGGAGCAATCTCTTCCCAATATCCCATCATCCCTGCCCTCTGGCAGTGGGAAGCCATTCCCTGTGTCCTGGCACTGACTGCCCAGGTAAAAATTCCAGGGTGTTGCTCAAGACAACTGTAGTTCCCATTGAGTGACTTTGTATTCCCGGGGCCTGAAGGAGAGTTTGGCATCAGCTCCATCAGAAGCTCTGGACCAGACTCTCCTGATCCTGATGACACAGACGGATTTACATTCCCAGTGGGAAGAAAGGACTTATAAAAAAGAGAACAGGACAAGCCAAAGCTGCTGAGCTAACCAGAGAAATGAAAAGGGCTTTAGGGAGGGATGAATGGAGTGCTCATGGAATCATGGAATTATGGAATGTGGAAATTTTGGGTAGAAAGGACCTTAAAGCTCATCCAGTGCCACCCCCTTCTGTGGTGGAACTATCCCAGGCTGCTCCAAGCACTGTCCAACTTGGCCTTGGACATTTCCAGGGATGGAGCAGCCACAGGAAAATGTGCTGAGCCTGAGTGATGACACCAAAAACCTTTGTGGGTTTTCACACTGACTCATCCCAATGCCAAGAGGAGACACCTCCCTCTCAAAAAAAAAAAATAAAATAAAATAAAATAAAAAAAAAAGGTAGTTTAATCCATTCTCCATGGTTTTGAAAGGAAAATAATACCAGGTAAAATTCTATGGAATGTAGAAGATTTTATTCCATTATGCCAGAAGACACTGCCAGCCATACATTCATACATTCATACATTTTATCCCACTCCATTACTGCTCTGTCAAGGAATCATATAAATGAATAGGATCCAATGAAGGCCCTATAAAGTGAGATAAAAGCTGGATGCAGCTCACATAGGGAAACGTGGGGTTTTGAGACAGTTTGAGACAGCTGAGAATCAAATGCGCTCTCAAAAATATATTCTCTCTGAGGAAGAAAGAAGAGAAGAGAAAATTGCTGCTTCACTGCCGCACACAGAAAGCTGGAGATTATTTTAGGGAAGAGCTTCCACAAGCTTCTCCTTCAGATGCTGCAGGATGGAAGAAATCCCAAATAACTTCTCTGCTGAGGGCTGCGCTTATTCTGTCCTTTGTGTAACGCATCCTTCAAATCCCTGCACGGGTAGAAATCATGGAATCCTGGAATTGTTTGGGTTGGCAAGAACATTGAAATTCATCAAGTGCCAGCCCTGCCATGGGCAAGGACACCTCCCACTGTCCCAGATAGCTCCAAGGCCCAATGTCCAGCCTGGCCTTGGACACTGCCAGGGATCCAGGGACAGCCACAGCTTCTCTGGGCACCCTGTGCCAGGGCCTGCCCACCCTCCCAGGGAACAATTCCTTCCCAATATCCCATCCATCCCTGCCCTCTGGCAGTGGGAAGCCATTCCCTATGTCCTGTCCCTCCATCCCTTGTCCCCAGTCCCTCTCCAGCTCTCCTGGAGCCCCTTTAGGCCCTGGCAGGGGCTCTGAGCTCTCCCTGGATCCTTCTCCTCTCCAGGTGAGCACTCCCAGCTGAACATACATTCCAAAAACTATGTCAGGAAAACTGAGACTCCAAGCCTGTTTATCCAGGCTTTTTCATCTTCAAAGGAAACCCCAGCCTCATTAATGAGTGCCAAAAAGGTGTGAGACAGCAATCACTGCTGTTCTAGGTCCCTGAATCCAGAAAATGCCAGCAGCTATGGCTGGAGCAGGGATCTGCCTGAGTCAGGAATGTGCCCACAGGAGCTGCACTCATGACCTGGAGAGGTCACTTGGACCAGTGACCTGCTCTTCCCGTGGCTCTTCCCTGTGTCCAGCAGGAGTGGAATGGGCACTCTGGGATGAGCCCCATCAGCACACAGAGCTGCTCCAACGCTCTGCAACTCGGGATAGAATTCCAGCAGAGTCGAGAGGGGTCTGTGCTGAGAGTTCTCATGTTCCACAGCTCCTCCCCATCCAGCCCCTCCAAACACCAGGGATTTGTTTTCCAGCATTTGCATTCCCAGGGCTGAGTGGGCTCTGCTGGATCCCATGGGAATGAGAGCCTGTTCTTCCCACCTCCAGATGAGACAGCTCTTCTGGAAACACTTTTTCCATGTTTAATTTGCTTCTTGTCACTGGAAAACTGCCTTTCCACTGGAGTTGGATTTTAATGGGGATTTCTTGGATTTTAATGGGGATTTCTTGTATGGCTGCAGGAATTCTGCAGTCCAAGAGCTTCCTGTGGCCTCTGGGAAAGCTTCTGGGTCAGATGAGATGGGAGCTGATTCCCAGCCTCATCCCAAGGTTTTTCATCTGGTTTCTAAATATTGCAGCATTCTTCTCTCATTTAAATTCCTCCCAGTTTGAAAGTTTTGGAATCAGCATAAAGAGCAAAAGGGAAAAAGGAAAAACAAGAAGATGAGGGAAGACTTCCCAAGGGGCTGGGCAGTGACAAGGTCCTGGAGCTGCCAGGATATATCGTGAGTATCCCAGAGTGTCCAGCTCTGCTGAAGGTCACTGACAGTGTCACCAAGGAGTTCCCTGGATCATCCCACCCTGGGTGACATCAGCCATGGCTCTGGGAGTGATGGGGCTGAAGGCTGGCACACTTCCCTGGACTGGGAATCTTTGCCCTGGGAGTGAGCACTGAATCCTGTCAGTCCTTTTCCAGAAGTTCTTTTCCATCTCCCAGAGATCTTCTGGCAGCTTTAGTGATCCCTGTGGGCACCAGCCCAGGAGTGTCACTTCCAACAAGACTTTCCCAGTGACATTCCGGGCTGGAAATCAAGGGAAGGAGGAGAGCCCTCAGAACTACTCTGGGTGCAGCTGGAAGTGGGGATGGCTGCAATGCATGGAAATGAGGTGCCATGGAAGGGCTGAAGCATGGAATGCTGCAATAACCAGCATGGTGGGAAGGTATCCATGGCTTTGCTGGCTCTGCAGCATCTGGGTGACATCAGGGATGCAGCCATTTAATAAAAACGGGAATTTTGGCACCTGGAACTCCATTTTGACCCATCTAACTGGGAGACTTTTCCTGAGAAAATCCCTGTCCAATTCCAGTCATGAAGCTCTGCCCAGTTTGAAGTTCTGGATAATCCCACCCTTCTGCCTCTCTAATTTTTTCCATTAATTCAGCATTAAGAATTAGAAGGGGAATTTCTTCCTGAAGAGTCAGGAAGGAAGAGAGACTGGCAAGACTTTCCTAGAAAGGAGCAGAATGGCGGTGGAGGGAGAAAGATGGACGCAAAGACAGGAAAGACAGAGTTAAACCTGCACCTGATGTTAGACCTGCACCTAGGCTAATCCTGCTCCCAGGGTTAAACCTGCACCCAGTGTTAGACCTGCACCTAGGCTAATCCTGCTCCCAGGGTTAAACCTGCACCCAGTGTTAGACCTGCACCTAGGCTAATCCTGCTCCCAGGGTTAAACCTGCACCTAGGCTAATCCTGCTCCCAGGGTTAAACCTGCACCTAGGCTAATCCCTGCTCCCAGGGCTAAACCTCACCCAGTGCTAAACCTGCACACAGCTTTAAACATGACCCCAGGCTTTGCTAAAGGGCTTTAAGCTGGTGTTTGCCAAGCCCTCAGGCTCAGCTTTTGCTCTGCTCTTCCCAAACATTTCCCTCAGCAGTTTGTGTTTGCTGGGATATTTTGGGAGGGGCCTTTTGCTTTTTTCCTTCCTGAATTGGCCCAATATTTGCATTTCATTATCCCTTATTTGCATTTCAGGTGTTGCTGGAGGTAATTTGCTCTCCTCTCTTCCACCTCTGAAAAAAGTTGCACATGGTATCCTTGGAAATTGGAGTCAATCCTATGGGGCAGGTGAGCTCTCCATAAAAAACAGCTGCAAACCAAGGGAGATTGGAAGAGGGAGCTCAGAGGTGAGAAATGCTCCGGGGATGAGGGCCAGAAATAGGGCAGGGATCTTAAAGCGGACTAGATAAGGGAGGTCTTTTGGGAAAAAATAACTCCAGAGGATTTGTGGGAGTAGCACAAGGAAAATTTATTGAGTTTATCAGGTCAAACCGTCCCAGTGCAGGGAAGCTGATCCATGAAAAGCAGATGGAAACTGGGCCAACTTGGAGAAAAAAAATCCCACAGAAATAAGAAGAACATTTCCAGGTGTAAAAATCAAGGGAGGGGCTGGAGAAGGGAAGCAATCAGCAGGGACATGAGGAGTGCTGAGAAGGCACTGCAGGCACCTAAATCAGGAAAAATTCATCTGCTACTCCTTGGGCAGGGAAAATTCCCAGGGGAAGGCACAAAGGGAAGTGTTTGGTGCCTTCCCTCTGCCTTTGCAGAGCTGGAATGCTTGGGAAAGAGGCAAAGCTGTGGAAATGGAGCTGGAACAGGAAAAGGCAGCGAGGAATTTCAGAAATTTGTGATTCTCACATGCTCTGAACCCACCACAATTCAGCCCTGAGTATTCCAGGCAGGTCTGAGCTGCTCCTCCCCATCTTCAAGAGCACCTGGAGAAAGAGGAGGGAGGTTTCTGGATTCTATTTCTATTTCTGGAGGCAGAAGACCAAGAAGCCTTGGGAAGAGGGATATCCATTGTAAAAGAGAGGAATTCAGCCTGGAAGGGATCTCAGGGGTCCCTAATCCTGCCTCAGGCTCAATGCACAATGAGCCACAAGATGAGGACAGCTTGGGCAGGGTTTTATCCAGCTTGGGCAGGGCTTTATCCAGTTTGGGCAGGGTTTTATCCAGCTTGGGCTTGGAAATCTGTAAGGATAGAGCCTCCCAAGCTGCTCCAGTGATGGGATCAGAGCCACAGGGATCAGCTCTGATGATGCTGAGAGGTCTCTGCTATCTCGTACCTTTGAGGGCTTCCCCTCCATCTCTAATTTGCAGGTGAATATTTTGGGGTCTCAAATTTGTATTTTGGGGTCTCAGTTTTGGAATTTGCTGCTCCTGGGTCCCACTGTCAGCCCCAGCCATCAGGAATTGCACATTCCCACAATCCAGGGTGTGCCCAGAGCACAGCTCTCCTGGGAAATGGGAAAAGAGCCTCACCCTGCCACTCCTCACACACCAAGAAGGGGGAAATGGGGATTGCAGATGATTTAGGGGATGAACATCCATGTTCTTACGGTGTTGTCCATGATGGATAAGTCCTGAATTGCCCAGGGATCCGTCCTGCTGCTTGCTGGCCATGTGTCCTCATCTCAAGCCCTTGTTCCTAAAAATGATGTTCCCAAATTCATGGAGCTCTAATGGAGGACATCAAATCATGAAATCATGGAATGGCTTGGAGTTTTTTTTATAGGGACTTTATTAGATTGGATTGCATGAAGGAAAAGCCTTTTCCAGGGGTATTTCGCAGGGTGCAGCCTCCATCCCTCAGAGAGGAGCACTCTGGATCTCTTCCAGTCTGAATTAATCAGCAGCAGACACTTGTCTGACATTAAAACTCCAACTCCAAGTGCTACATCCATCACATTTCTCTTGGGAAGGGATTAAAACACAACAGGAAAAACTGCAGGTTTCCCTCCATCCAAAAACCAGACAGGCTGGGGGGTTATTCCTTTATTTTGAAAGCTGTGTAAACAGATCCAAAGCTCACCTTGACCATGCTGGAAATAAACCTGGAAGAGCCAGGAAGCCTTTGCAAGGGGATCATTTCTTGCAGGAACCACCACACGTGTCTGGGGTGTTTTGTTTCCCCAAACATCCAAAGTTGCTTCCTTGCTTCCCTGTCAGGGACAATTTGTTTGCCAACAGCAATCAGGAAACAGGGAAGGTCTTCCCTCCTCCTGCATCCTGCTGGGAACGCCTCCAGCTGCTCCCTGGAGCAGCAGCAGGAGCTGGCCAGCTTCCAGCCCACCAGCATTTCAGCTGAAGTGAATGAGCTTGGAAAAAAATTCAAGCATCTGGTGCAGATTATCCAATTTCTATCCCTCTTTCATTTGGCAGCCAGGAGCTCTGGCAGCTGTGCCTCAGAAATTGTGGGAGCTTTGAACTCCTTTAAAAACCCTTTGGATTGGGAATTCTGGGCTTTTTCCTTGCTCTCTACCCAGCTCAGGCTGGTTTAGGATTTCAGAGGCTGCCCCAAAACACAAGATTCAAGTCCAGCACTTCCAGCTGGGACCTTCCAGAGGGAAATGATTCCTTTAATCCCTGGGGAAAACGGGGAATTTGTGGGTGTCCTGCAAACTCTGTGCATTATCCACCTGCCTGTGCTGCTCCATTAGGAGAATTAAACTCCATTTTTGGTTTGGGGTGAGTGGCTCCGAGCTCCAGCAGCAGCTGGAGCATCCATGGTGAGGTCTTCCATCCCACTTTGCTCCTCAATATCCACAGTGAACTCCAGGGAATGTGCTGGGATGTGTTTATAGGGCTGCAGCCCCACGGCTGGACTTGGGGTTAAGTGGTCCCAACCCCACCCCTGCCCCTGTTCCACCTCCTGTACCCCAGCCTCCACCAGCCTTCCCTGATCCCACTCTTCCCTTCTGAGGAGCACAGCCACAAACCTTTCAGAGTCCATTTTTCCTGTTTGTTTCCCTGTTCCTTCCCTGTTTCCCTGTTCCTTACAGTGAGACCTCCCTGCTCTGCTCCACAGCTCGATGTTGGCATGTCCCCACTCAAATCTATTTTGACATCCCCCGAGTTATTCTGTGCAAGTCTTTATTTATTTAGTGGGAGTGAAAGATTCATTCCCCCCTGGCCTGACCGAGCCCAAGGATTCCCACCCACAGCTGAGCCCCTGCACTTCATCCTCTGCTGCTGGAATTGTTTGCATCCATTCCAGAGCTATTGCACTTCATTCCTGCCCAATAGATTTTTATTTGGGTATGAAATCAAAATGTGACAGCACATGGAAAGTTAAGGAATGCAGAAATCCATAAATTACTTTTATACAGTGGAGCTGATGTGAGTGTGCTGCTCTGGCCTTAACCAGAGCTCAGCCAAACTCAAGTCTAAGCTTGTCTAAGCAAATCACCCTGAGCTTTCTCTTCCCTAAAAAAATCCTTTCCTAACAATCCTAATTACAGTAATTTCACAACTATAAGGCACACCGGATTATAAGGTGCACCTCCGGGAGTCAGCAAATTTCACAACTTTGTACATTATATAAGGCGCACCGGACTATAAGGCGCACTTTTTTGCGTAGCAAGGAGCTGCGCCACGTACAACAAAGTAATGAATTACTGGCAGGTGCTCAATTTGCAAACATTTTTCACAGATTGGTGTAGCCTTTAAACACAGCCCCAGGCGCCCTCCCTGTGCCGCAGGCCCCGGCACTCCTGCCCACCCCTGGCTCACACGGCTGCGGGTCCCAGCTCCCACCCCGCGCGGCCGCGCCGTGTCCCGGCTTTCCCCCAGCCGGCAGCTGCACCACTTCATGGCATCCCCCTGGCCAGCAGCCGCGCCGGGTCCCGGCTTCCCCTGCCCGGTGGCCACGGCTCCTGCGGTTCCCGGCTCCCCCCATGCGGCCGCAGCTCCCGCGAGTCCCGGCTCAGCTCGCAGCTCGCACTTCTGGGTTGGCAAATTTCCGAACTTTGTCCATATATAAGGCGCACTAGACTACAAGGCGCACTTCTGGGTTCAGACCAAAATTTTAGTCAAAAGGGTGCGCCTTATAGTCGTGAAATTACTGTATTAGCCAGGAATGTTTGTACACCGCCAGTTCTGTCCTTGGAGCCCTGCTGGGCTTGGGGCTCCCACCCAGTTCATGGTTCCTCCACCTTCCTGTGCAGCCACATCCCATTCCATGGCTGGAAATCTCATGGAGATGTTCTCTCATGGCAGGCTGGACAACAGGAACTTTGGGAAGTTGTGTGGGATGGGAGATTAGGCAGGAGCTGCTGCTTCTCATGGAAACACATGGACAGACCTTTCCTGGAGGCTTGCATTCCCTGCTCACCAAGACTCTTCCATCAGAATTTGTGGAAATGGAAATAGGATCATGGAATCATGGAATGGTCTGGGGGGAAGGGACCTCATCCAGTGCAACCCTTGCCATGGCAGGGACACCTCCCACTGTCCCAGGCTGCTCCAAGCCCCAATGTCCAACCTGGCCTTGGGCACTGCCAGGGATCCAGGGGCAGCCACAGCTTCTCTGGGCACCCTGTGCCAGGGCCTGCCCACCCTCCCAGGGAACAATTCCTGCCCAATATCCCATCCAGCCCTGCCCTCTAGCAGTGGGAAGCCATTCCCTGTGTCCTGTCCCTCCAGCCTTGTCCCCAGTCCCTCCCCAGCTCTCCTGGAGCCCCTTTTAAATACTGGAAAGGTCTCCCTTGATCTTCTCTTCTCCAGGCTGAACAATCCCAATAGCATTAAAAGCCATCCCTTTCTTTTTTTCCATTAAGTTAAAAATTACATTCAGTGGATTTTTAAATATTTGTATTAATTATTCCAAGTAATTTGCTGTATTCCCCCATTAATAACTCTAGCAAAGTTCTTCCAAAGTCCCTCTTTTGCTATATTTGACTTTTTTGGAGCCATTACCTTGAGGGATTTTGGTCCTCAGCTGATACCTGAGGGGTACAAGGAAGGGAGTGATTCAAGAGATATGAGGGATATGAAGACATGCTGGGACAGCAGGATTTGGGATCTCTAAGCTGTTCCTCTGCTCCATATGGACAATAAGGGATGTACTGGGCACTAATGAAGGATTTTACCCCAACAGAGCAGTGTGGGAGCAGCAATGGTGGGAATTATCCCCCTGGATTAGCTCCTGGTGGGACACACTGCCCCCTCCCTGCCACAGAGCTCCAAGCAGCTGGAGAGGAGCATTCCAAGGAATCTCCCTGCCTGGAAATCCAAGGGCTGTGGATCAGGCATTCCAACCATGGAGCATCCAGCAGGGCACGGGACCAGTGACGCTCAGGGTGTGCAGAGCCCACCCTGGGAATCCCTGGAGATGGGAAGAGGAGAGCACAACCTGTCCTGTCAAAGGGGATGGGCTGGAGATGGGAAGGAGCTGGAGCCTCCTCCCCCTCATCCTCCCTGGGTATGGGTGCTCCTGCCAGGAATGGGATGCATGTCTGGTTCTGGAGGAGTGATCCCAATTCCCATGTTGCTGAGGAGGAAAGTCAGGAGGAAAGGATTCAAAGCTGTTGGGAATTTTTGGTTTTCTCACTTTGATTTCTCCTGGTTTTTTCCCTTGTTTGCTTTGAACCAGAATCCCCGGAACAGTTCCAAGGTGAACTCATGTCAAGCCCTTGGACATCCTCCATGAAAGGCCCAGATCCATGGGAATGATCCCTTTTTTATTATTATAATTATTATTTGCATTATTTGCATTACTCTACTGGCCTGTGGGAGGTGGATCCCAGGAAAACAGCTCAGGAAGGAGAAACAAATCAGGAGCAGACCCTGGATTTCTCCATCACTCCCTCACTCTCTCATTTTCCAGTTTTACCTTTTCCCAGCAGAGAAGACTGTGAAGGAGATGAGCTTCCTCCAGCAGAACAGCCAGAGGGGGGAGAAAAGCAGGATTTATTCTGGGATTGCTGCAAAGGAGGTGAAGGTCAGGAGAGCCCTGTGGAAAGACTGGATAGGGTTCCCACCACAGAAACCCCTGGCAGCTCTTCCTAAGAGCATGGGAGGCTCCCACAGCCACAACATCCATTGACCCTGGATTTGGGAGTGAAAATCAGTGGGGGAAAAACCCCACAGTAAACAGCCCATGTTCCCAACGTTTTCATGGCTTGCTCCCCAGTTCCTGGAGCCCTCCTGCTGCCAGGCAAGTGCTGAATTCTGGATGCTGCTCCGAGCTCATGGATTGATGGATCCTGAGCCTCAGGACAACACAAGGAGAGGGAAATGCTCCCATCCCAGGAATGCTGGAGGAGGCAACCACAACCACAGAGTGTGAATTGAGTTTGTGCTTCCTTCCACACAAAAACTTTTCGGTGGTTTTGGCTAAGTTAAGATTTCCTTCACCTTAGGTTTTCCAGCATTCCTGAGGAAAGTGAGATACAGCTTTTCAGGGGAAAAGAGGGAAGAGAGTCACCAATTGAGCCCATTTGTTTTCCAAGTTTTTGGACCAACAAAATTTTTTACCAAACAGACCACATTTTCCACAAGAAAAACAGAACAAAAAGAATTTATATGGGATCAGCACCCAGCCTTTCCTCTGGAAATCTGTGCAAAGCTATCCCTGGATAAGAAATTGCACCTCTCCTGTTTGCTCTGGTTGTATGGTTCCCAAATTAAACCCTCACTTCCACCTGGGAATGTCTCCCCAGCAGGGTCTGTCCTTGGCCCATCATTCAGAGCTGGGCAGGAGAGGAGGCAATTCCAACCTTTAATTTTATTCCAATAAAAATGGAGTAAGAATCCTTTTCAGATTTTAGGGATATTAAGACAGCATATTAATACATTTTGATTCCCAAGAAAACTGTTTGAGATTTCTGTCATTCATGTTTTCATCACAAAATCTTTTTTCCCTTTTTTTTTTTCCATGTGGAAAGTTGAGTATTTTCAGGAGAAAATTAAATTGTGCTGAAAACCCAACAAAGGAAAGTTTTGATAAGAAAAACACAGCCTGGAACTTGTTGACATCCAGAAATCTCCAGGTTCCAACTTCAGGACAGGGCCCCCAGGCAAATCCTGACAGGATTTGGGGCAGAATGGGAATTCCAAACCATCCCCATGGGTGTTTTGTGCAGGGGGAAATGGGATCATCCAGTGCTCCTGGGCTGAAGGGCACAGATCTGCTTGGTTTATGTTGGATCCCAGAAACCTGGGGGTTTTGAGCTTTCTCTGCTTTCTGGCACTGACCCCTGGAGAACACTGCTTTAGACCTGAGGCCTTGGAGAAGGCTCCAAATTTGAGTGATGGAGTTAAAATCACAGGTGTGTAGTTAAATAGAAGTGTGTGATTTCACATGGTGAAGGGTTTAAATTTGAGCTTTTCATTGTATAGTAATTAGGTATGGGGCAAGATGGAGGATTTTGGGTGGTGCCTCTTTCCGTGTCCTTCCTCCTTTTTCTTCATGGTTTCAGGTAGTTTTTGGTTGGACAGTTAGTGCTGCACTCTGGGTCACAGGAGTTTGGTTATTAGCTCAAAAGTATAAATAATGTAAGTGTTAATTCTCTATTGGACTGTTTAGCTTTAAAAGACCTTGTACCTAGCTAGATTCATCTCCATTTTGCTCACTTCTAGCTGGTAGCTAGGGGTGTTGCTGAACTTTCTGTACTTTTGGTAAGATTTAATAAACAACCAAGCCTGAACACAAGAAAATCCATTTCCTTTGTGTGTTTTTTAATCCTGGCTCTGAGTGAAGGCAGAAGAGACTCCAGACAAAGCACTGATGAAGTGGTGCAAAACAGCACCACTGTTACAGGTTTCCTCTGCCTTCATCCACACTTGGGATCCCTGGAGAATCCCTTTGGATTGGACAGGTTTCCTCTGATGCTGGATTTGTTTTCAACATCAGGGGTGGCCCTGGATCCCTGGAAGTGTCCAAGGCCAGGTTAGACATTGGGACTTGGAGCAGCCAGAGACAGTGGAAAGTGTCCCTGGCCATGGCAGGGGTGAGATGGGATGAGCTTTGTGGTCCTTTCCTACCCAAACCATTCCATGATCTTACGATGCCACTGTGAGCACATCAACTCATGGAATGGGACAAGCCACAGTCCTGTGTCCCTTCACCTTTCAACTGCTCCAAACAGCTCCAAACCAAACCAGCCTGAACCAAATCAAAGCACAACCACTGGGATGCCTCAGTTCTGCTTCCCATTCCATTTCTTCCAGGGCAGAGAGTCTGGAAGCATTTGGATCCAGGATATGATTGGAAGCCCTTTATTATTTGTGTTTTCCCATGTTCTGGTTCAGTTATTCCCACTCCTCACTGTTCCAAGTGCTTTCGGGGCAGCTGGACCCACTCCATCCTGAGCCACCTCAGAGTTGTGCCCAGCAGAACTTGGGAAATGCCTTTACTTAATGATTGTCACTGTATGAATCACTGAGAACATCCACATCCATTCTGCTTGCTTCTTCCCAACATTTTTTCACAGTTTGAACATTAGATCCCAGAATCCCAGGATGAGTCAGGTTGGAGGGACCACAGAGGGTCACTGGTGCCACCTCCCTGCTCCAGCAGGGCCATCCCAGAGCTCAGGACACAGCACTGTGTGCACACAGCTCTGGGATATCCCCAGGAGGAGACCCCACAGCCTCTCTGGGCTCTGCCCAGGGCACAAGTTCTGCCTCCTGTGCAGGGGCAGTTCCTGGGCTCAGCCCCTGCCCGTGGCTCTGGTGCCACTGCTGGGCCTGGAGCAGAGCCTGGGGCTGCTCTGACCCTCCTGCACACAGGGACAGACAGACAGGGACACACAGGGACAGACAGGGACACACAGGGACACACAGGGACACACAGGGACAGACAGACAGGGCCCCCAGGGCTGAGCCCCTCTCAGCTGGGGCTCCTCTCCAGGCTGAGCCCCCCCAGCTCCCCCAGCCTTTCCTGGCACTGAGATGCTCCAGCCCTGGCTCAGCTCCAGGAGCTCCTGTCCCTGCTGTGCTGAGGATCCAGAGCTGGGCACAGCACTGCAGAGGAGCCTCCAGGGCTGGGCACAGGGGCAGGATCTGAACACAGCCCAGGATGAGCCATTTCCACCAAGGACTCTTTTGTTGTTCAGAACATCCCTGGCAGTTCTGCTCCCTGGGAATGCTGCTGGGCAGTGCCAGAGTAGAGCAGGGATGCCCTTCTTGGACAGTCCAAGAAGGAAAGTGGGGATCAGCTAAAAAGGGCAAAATGTGCTCTCTGTGCTCCACATCCTGAGCAGGGAAAGTAAAGGGCCTGATTTAAACCCAGCAAAGGCTCCAGGAATCCATCCTGGGAAGGTACAAGTGTCAACAAGCCAAATTCATAACCCTGGAGCAAAGAAGGAGCCCATCAGTTCTGTCTGAAGCTGATGAGGCCACAGCTGACCCAGGGGGATCTGGAGGATCAATAGTGCCTTGGAAGCCTTTCCTGCAGCGCTCTGCTCCTGCCTGGCACAGCAGCAGTCAGAAACCTTTCATCCATTTTTCCTCCACAGTTCCTGCACACACGTTCAAGTGGCAAAGGTCAAACATAAATATTCCAGATGAGCAAATCCAAAAATCCGTAGCTGAGGTCAGGCAGAATTCCTGAGGGACACGGGGTTTGCAGGAGATGCTGACAACATTCCTGCAGCACAGCAGGAATCTCAGCTCTGCCCCATGCAGGGGTGTGGAAGTCTGAGTTTGGGAGATTCAGGGCACTCCCTGCTGGGGGGATTTCTGCTGGAAAGCTCAATCATGATCTCCCAAGGGATATTCATTGGAATATCCCCCACTGCCACTGCAAAGGAGTGCATGGGGCATGGAGGCAGCAGGGACGTGTCCTACTCCATACAAAGAAGTTCAGGATGGCACCAGCAAGGCTCTCCCCGGTTTGGACACAAATTGTCACACCAGAGAAAGGACAGAGATGGCAGTGACACCTTACAGACCCCTGTCAGCTCTTCCCCAGCCTTTCCAAAGGTCCCACTTTTGGGGGAAGTAGGAGATGATTGAGCTCAGCACAATTCCAGCCCCCACCAGCCAGAGCACCCTGGAGCCAAACCAGCCCCCTGAGCCAGATCTTCCTCTCTCATCAACCCACAGAGCCATTTCCAGCTCCAACCACGTTTGCAGCTTTCTATTTTAGCATCCAAAATGCTTGGAACAAATATTTATCCCATTAGTAATGAAAATTAAACACTGGATGCTTGTTTGTGAACACACTGGAATGCAGCAAAGTTTGGGAGCTCCTTCATTTTCATTCCAATAATGAAGAGTGAGCAACACCCTCAGGCACAGGGAGGGATTGTTTGGGTGTCTGGGAAGGGCCAGGAGCTGGACTGGATAGTCCTTGTGGATCCCTCCCAGCTCAGGATATTCCATGATTCAGTCACCTACCCATGACCCAGAGCTGAGCATTCCACAGCAGCAAAATCCTTGCTGAGGGACACTTTATCCCAGGGCTGGCAGGCAGGGAATGCTGCTCTGCTATGACTCTAGGACATGACCATCACACCAGTTAATGCCCAATAATGCCCAGTTACTACCCAGTAAATGCCCAGTTACTGCCCAGTTACTGCCCAGTTCATGCCCAATTAATGCCCAGTTATTGCCCAGTTAATGCCCAGTTAATGCCCAGTTATTGCCCAGTTAATGCCCAGTTATTGCCCATTAAATGCTCTGTTACTGCCCAGTAAATGCACAGTTCATGCCCAGTTCATGCCCAGTTACTGCCCAGTAAATGCCCAGTTATTGCCCAGTTCATGCCCAGTTACTGCCCAGTAAATGCCCAGTTCATGCCCAGTTATTGCCCAGTAAATGCCCAGTTATTGCCCAGTTCATGCCCAGTTACTGCCCAGTTAATGCCCAGTTATTGCCCATTAAATGCTCAGTTACTGCACAGTTACTGCCCAGTTCATGCCCAGTTACTGCCCAGTAAATGCCCAGTTATTGCCCAGTTCATGCCCAGTTACTGCCCATTTACTGCCCAGTTAATGCCCAGTTATTGCCCATTAAATGCTCAGTTACTGCCCAGTTAATGCCCAGTAAGTGCCCAGTTAATGCCCAGTTATTGCCCATTAAATGCCCAGTTACTGCCCAGTTACTGCCCAAGGAGCACAGGGCAGGCAGGGCTCACACGGAGCTGCTCTGCTCCTCCTCTGGAGATTCATTATCCCGATCCTCACCAGATTCCCAGTGCACCCCTAAAAGCAGCAGCCACCTGCCTTGCTGCCACTCGTTAAGGACACTCTGGATTAATTAGGAACCATGAGAAGCCGGTGGCTGTGCAAGGGCTCTGAACATCTCCCTTTAATGTTTTACTCTCCTCATTGAGGCACAGGAGCCCTGAGCAAATCGCCTTCTTAATGACCACATCATCATCATCGTCATCATCAACACGGTGAAGTCATTAGGAGGGGATGGGAGCAGGGGGACTCGGCCATGAATAGCAAAGGGATGAACAGCCCTGCCCGGGGCTCAGCCAGGGCTGCACGGTGATGCTCCTGTCTGGGAGACACCCTCGGGGACACGTTTGTCCTGCAGGGTGACAGGTGACAAAGCAGAAACACCGGCTGGAATGGCGGGGCAAGGCACGGCCCTAAAACTGAATGATCAGCTCTGCATTAATTGATGTAATGGTCCTTTCAAAGTGCCTTTATTTAATAGCCCGGGATTGATTGCTCCTGTTCCCTGCAATTCCACCCTCTCTCCTGCCAGGAATAAAAGCAGGCAGTGGAGTTTTAAACCCAGAGCAAATGGCATTTCTGTGCTGCTCCCTGGGAGTCTGCAGGGACAGCAGAGTGGCTCTGGGTTGAGGCTCTGTGACAAGGAGCCTCCATCTCCTCCGCTGGCGTCTCCGAAGTGGGACGAGCTCCAAAGATAGCCACAGACATGACAGCCTGTCGGGAAGCACAAGCTGCTCCAGCCCAGCCTGTGACAGAGCACCACGGACAGGGACAATGAATAATTGACAGCGCTGGGGATTAATAGAAGTGTCAGAGCACAGAAACCTCGGCCAGGGCTGCATGCACGGACTCTGCAGGGATGGAAAAGCTCCACATTCCCGGTAAACTCAGAAATTCTGGAAGCTACCTGGGTTTGGGGAGTCCTCATTGTACCCCACAGAGGTCCCCCATGCCCTGTCATCACTGGAACGTGGAAATGCTGCATTGTTTGATGTCACTTTTAGACTCCAGTCAGGGCTGGGCAGGATCCTTCTGGTTTATTTTAAAATTAACCTGTGTTTCCCTGCCCATGGCTGTTATCTGGTGTAGTTACCAAAATCACACAATCCTGAACAACCTGGATGGGAAGGGACCCCCAGGGATCCTGGATCCAGCCCAGCCCCTGCCCAGGCCCCCCAACAATCCCACCCTGCCCATCCCTGGCAGCGCTGTCCAAACGCTCCTGGAGCTCTGGCAGCCTCGGGGCCGTGCCCATTCCCTGGGGAGCCTGGGCAGTGCCAGCACCCTCTGGGGGAGGGAAGAACCTTTCCCTGAGCTCCAGCCTGAGCCTGCCCTGGCCCAGCTCAGCCATTCCCTGGTCCTGTCCCAGGAGCAGAGATTGGAGCTGTCCCTGTGCTCTCCTTGGGATTTCCCCTGGATTGGCACCACTTGAGCTGTGCTGGGATAAATCTCTGGGTTCCAGTCCCAAGTGCTTTCCCTGGATGGCCACAAAACTTGACCTAAAGGTGGTGTGGCAGAAACCCACCCAAGGAAATGCTGAGGGAATTTGCTGTCCCAGCAGCAGGAAGCTCAGGACCATGGGAGAAAGGGATTTGCTCCATTTGTATCCCATGAGAAATGGGTACAGTCACATTCCCAGCTTGGAGCTGAGAAAAAAATTAAGCATGGATGTGGCCACAGATTCCACTTGGACCATGTCTCCATCTCCGTGAATGAATTGGGAGCCGAGCAGTGAGGGCGATAAAATTAAAGAGGAAAATTTCTGTAATGAAATCAGCAGTTAGAAAAAGGCAAAAGAGACTTTTCCTGGAGTCTTAAGCAATGATGCCCCAGGCAAAGGAACATCCCCTGCTGTTGTTTCAGCCTTCACTGAAGGAGTTAGTGACAATGACAGGGTGAACAAACAGCTCCGGTGACAAAGGGGACAGAATTTACTCTGCAGCAGGAGAAGGATGGGGCAGGGAGCTCTTAGGGCCCTTAGGGGATCCCAAATTGCCTGGCCCTGCCAGCATTCTCCGTGTGGTGCTTAAAAGAGGCTAAATCAATCTCAGAGCACTTGGCTTTTATCTTAGAATGTGTGTGGAGAAAATTTGGGAGGTCTGGAAAAAATAAATGCTAAGACTGTCTTTAAAAAAAGGATAAAATGGGGATCGGTTGCCTGAAATACCCAGGACAAGAATGGGAATGTATTATCTGGCAAAGTGCTTGTGAACACCTGGGAGATAACGAGGCAGGGAATTACAGCCAAGTTTGATTTGTCAAGAGCAAATCACATAAAATCAATTTAATGCCCTTTCATGGCAGCGAAAACAGGCCTCGTGCTCAGGTGAGCAGTGATGGATGGCACGGATCAGGATTCCAGCGGACAGGAAAACTCAGCTGCCCTGGGGAGAGCTCAGGGAACCCCCAGAACTGCAGGGAACATCGCAGGATGTCCCTGTGTGCTGGGGAAGGGCTGTTCCTCTGCACACACCCAAGGCTTTGCCTGGAAAGCCGAGTGTGGATGTGGCTCAGCTCAGGAAGGCTCAAATTCAGGCTCAGTTTGGAAGTGCAGGAGTGGGAGCGACCAGGAAAACAGAATTTTGGCAGGAAATCAGAACTGTTACCACTGGAAGTTGGGAGGTGATGAAGGGAGACCGGTGCCACTCGGAATTGTAGGAAAGGAGCTGCCAAAGGAGGTGACAAAGCGTCCTGTCACCTGAGCGTGGGAACAGGGTGACAATGGGCGTGTGGTGAGGCGACGATGAGGGAAAAATCCCGGCGAGCAAAGAGAGTGGGGGATTTTTGAGGTGTCTCTCAGTGGGTGTTTGGTGCAAAGGTCTGAGCTGACCACACGGGATTCGCTCAGCTCCTGGCAGGGGATGAGCAAAATTCCCGTTTCTTCCTGCCCCGTGTGCAGGAATTCCGTGATTCCCTGACACTGTTGGCACCACTGGAGCAGCACAGCAGGATCTGCCTCTGCCACAAATTCCAGCCAAGTGCGGTCAAACCTGTTTGTGACACACCACAGACTTCCCCCAGGGATCTGGGAATCCTTAGGAAACTGGGAATGGCCTTTTCTCCCTTGTGGGTGCTTCACCTCCAGGCTGTTTCCCTGTCCAAGTCCTCCTCGGGAATGTTCCTTGGGCAGGTCCAGGGCTGTGCCTGGGGTGTGACACCGCCTTTGTGCCCTGCCTCAGGGTTCCAGCCAGCAAACCTTGGACTTCAGCAATTTATTCAAAGACTGAGAGAGAAAATCTCCTCTATTGAAAGCTCTGAACTTGCAACAAATTTGGAACAAATCAGCTTTGTTTGCTGGATTCAAGAGAACCTCGCTGGAGCATGAAGGTGACCACAAAGAGCTCTGAATGTGGGAATTGTGGTGCCAGGCGTGCCAGAGGTGTGGTTGTCACTGCAGGTCTGTGCCAGTCTCTTTTCTGTCCAGTAACCCCTGGTCATCTTCTCCCCTCACAGAATCCCAGTTTGGGTGGGAAGGGACCTTAATGCCCATCCAGTGCCACCCCTGCCCTGGGCAGGGACACCTTCCACTGTCCCAGGCTGCTCCAAGCCCTGTCCAGCCTGGCCTTGGACACCTCCAGGGATCCAGGGGCAGCCACAGCTTCTCTGGGCATCCACAATTCCTTTCCTTTCTCCATGCTGTCCACCCTTGCTGACACTTCCCTCATGGCCCAGCATTCATGGGAGCAACAAAATGAAGTTGAGAGGAATTATTTCTGTGGCACAGCCATGAAAGAAGGAGTTTGCTCTCAAAGGTCCAAGATTTAATAAGGGGAAATGGATCATTTCCGAGGGCACGGCAGTGGGTGAGTCACTGCTGTGACTGTGCTGGTGATGCTGCTGCAGCTCTGAAGATGTCACCAGCCTGAAGGGAATAGCAGCCCCGAGCTCAGCTGTCCAACCACGGGATGGAGGGAGAGGGAGTGAGCGGGATGGATGTGGGATAAACAGCCCTTTGTCCTTCCCTGCAAACACAAAGTGATGGTGGAGCAGGCAAATCCAATCCTGCAGCTCAGCTGTCACTGCAGACACTCCTGGCAATGAATTGTTGTGGAAATGGCTTTTGGTGAGTCACACAAATGGGGACCTGTGAGGTCCCAGTGTGTCCCAGCAGAGCTGCAGATGCTGCTCTTGAGGGCACTCAATGCTCTGGGCCTTGGGAAAGGAAACCCAGATGGGGGAAAATTAAATCAAGATTTTACTGGGGGTATTCATCAGACTCCCTGTGCACGCCTGCAAATGCTGCATCCCTTTAGCTGATAAGATCTGATCTCAAACGTGGTGCAGGACCTTCCAAAAGCTGCAGGAATGGAGATGATGCCTGATAAGAGCCCAAAGCCATCCCTCCCCTCCTTCCCTCCCTCCCCATATGACCCTGCTCCTCTTCTCCCTATGTTTGCTCCTTTGCTCTTCTCTCCATTTTCCTTCCCTTGTTCCCTAGTTATGCTCCAGTGAGTGAGGCTGAGCACCAGCACGAGGGTGGAATCCAACCCTGTTTTTTTGAGGGAAGGTTCTGATTTGTTCTTGCCTTCTGTTGTAATTTCCTTTGGTGGTGGAAGGTTAATTGTGTGCTCCACAGAGCTCTGAGCTCCCTGATTGAGGGGGCTGTTGAGAGCTGAGTGTTGCTGCAGCTCTGATTTAGTCCTGCTCACCAGGGTGATAAATTATGGGCAGATATGAGCCCAGAATGTTGAAGTTTGCAGGCTGCTGAACCTGTGCTCACTCTCCTGCTGCTGCACCTCCCACATTGTGTCAGGGTTTCTCTGAGGCTCTGCTTGTCATCCTGGGACTTGGGGCTGGGATTGAACATCTCATTTCTTGGGATTTGAGCCTCAGGTTTTTGTGGTGTCAGTGATAACAGCCGTGGGGATAAAATGCCTCCACCACAGAGCTTCTGCCTTGGAGGGCAGGATCGCAGGATCACTGATGGTTTGGGGTGGAAAGGGACCCTGAAGATCAGGTTCCAGCTTCAACCAGAGTCACCTGGCTGAGGTTGGTGGACACCTCTGGAGTCACCTCACCCAACTCCCTGCTCTGCTCAGGCAGGGCCACCCACAGCAGTGACGAGGGTCCCCACAGGGAGGAGAGAGATTCATGGCTGATGTGGCCACCATTGGCTCAGGGGTTCCAAAACAAGAAGGGGTTTGACCAGCAAGGTCCCTCTCCTGGTGAGGGCTCATCCTGGTCTGCAGAGTCTCAGATGGAAATCCTGCTGGAGCTGAAAGTTGGGATCCTGCCCATAGAAGCAGAGCAAAGAGCAGCTGCTCCTTCTACCCATTCTCCCTGGCACTGGAGCACACCCAGCAGATGGATTTCAACCTGATGTTTACCTCCAGATCCTTTCCTTTCCATGCCAAAGGAATGGCAGGAGAGCATTGGTACCACTGCTTCCCAGGGGATTGTCACTGAGCACGAGGTCAGAGCTGCTGCTGGGTACAAACTACCCTGGGGACCTCCTGGCACTGGGGACCTGCTCCTGAGCACAGAACCCTGCTCTGGAGGAGATGTGGCTCCTCTCCTCTCCTCTCCTCTCCTCTCCTCTCCTCTCCTCTCCTCTCCTCTCCTCTCCTCTCCTCTCCTCTCCTCTCCTCTCCTCTCCTCTCCTCTCCTCTCCTCTCCTCTCCTCTCCTCTCCTCTCCTCTCCTCTCCTCTCCTCTCCTCTCCTCTCCTCTCCTCTCCTCTCCTCTCCTCTCCTCTCCTCTCCTCTCCTCTCCTCTCCTCTCCTCTCCTCTCCTCTCCTCTCCTCTCCTCTCCTCTCCTCTCCTCTCCTCTCCTCTCCTCTCCTCTCCTGCAGTGGGTGCTGTCAGGGCCTGACTGAGACTCTGAGACCTGAATTAAGCCTGGGATGTAAGAGAGAACTAAAAAACCGCTTCAGACCATCCCCACCAAGGGCTGCAGTCAGTCCATTCACCCTTGTCAGGAAAATTAATCCACAAACACCAGAGATTTTGTCCAAAAAGGAGACAGAGGAGTCCTGTAACTTTATTTGAATAAAGGGAGAGGCCGTGGGGCATTCCCCTGGGATATCTCCAATTTTTGGAAGGCGCAGCCTCCTTTTTATCCTATTTTCCCAGCCTCATGTCCCTCTTTCTTTCCCCATTGGCTGAGGTACTTGAGAGGTACATACTTCCAGAACACCTGATACCTGAGATTCCCCTCTAATGTATAACTCTCCCTTTTAATTTTTAATTCTTATAGAATTCATAGTTTTTCCCCATTGCTTCTTTCATCTTTCAATATCCAATTTCATTTCTCAGCAAACCTACAGTTTGTTTGTAAAGGCAAATATCTTTTTCCATTCATCAATCAGTGCAATCAATCCCATTCTTTCTTTTATCTCTCAGTGGTGGTTTTATCTACCAGCAGACCCACAACTAAAGTCTTTGTAAAGACAAATCCAACATTCCTCTCAACAGGGGGTCCCAGTGGGGCCAGGAAAGTGAGGGGTTCCTGGGCACTGGGATGGCTTTGCTGGCACCTCATCTCTTGCTCCAGGGGATGCTGGAAGGACGGGCTGGGCAGGCCTGGGGCAGTGCCACGTTTCCAGCAGGATCTGCTGCTCCCTCTCCCTGTGCTGCCAAATGGAAATATGGGGAGCAGCAGCTGGATCCAAAGTTTTGTGTGATTGTGCAGAGGATGTCCCACGTGTGCTGCAAACAAGGTTGTGGTGCTGTGATTGCAGCCAGAGCCTCTGGCTGCAGCCTGGACCAGCCAAGATTGGGTTTCCATCTTCATTTTCTGCTGGGGCTGTTCTTAGATAACACCATCCCCTCCCAAATGGGATTGTGGCCCTGCTGGGAGGTTGGGGTGAGCTGGGCAGTGCTGGGGTGAGCTCAGTGTCCACAGGCTCAGGCAGACAGCTCCTCACACAACCTCTGTGTCACCTCCCTCATCTCTGCCAGCAGCTGGTGCTTCTCTGTGCCCCCTCTCCCCACACCTCACTGCTCCCTGTGCGTGGAACAGGGAAGGGGAGATGCAGAGCCAGGCCCTTGGCAAATCTGCCTGATGCATTTTCAATCCCATTTTCCATCCTGACACTTCAGATATGTTCCAGTAACTCCAGAAGGGTGAGGGGTCCGGGTCTGCCCCAGTTGGATTAGAGATGAAATTAAGAGGGAAAAGTGGAGGGCTGAGATAAATGGGAAGGGCTGACTCCACTTTCGTGACTCCTTTATTGAAACAAAGATGAGCAGGGATGAGGCTAGTGGGAGAAAGGGAGCAGAGCCATGAACTCACATTTTGGGGCAAATCCCCACATCCGTACCCTGAGAAGAGCACGTGTGAGTGGCAGTGGAGGCTCAAAGCCCAGTGACAGTGACACTCCCCAGAAACAGCAGGACACAGGGCCAGCAGCTCCCCTGAAAGCACTGGAATCGTGGCAGAGGGGGAATCCTTCGTGAATCTGTGCCAGGAGGAAGGACATGGGGGATTCTTCCCTGCAAAGGCAACTTCCCTGACAGCTCTGCTCACATTGAGCAGCTCCTCTCTCTCCACATCCAACACAGGCTCAGGAAAATTGCTCCCTTTCCTGCACTTCCCTTGCCAATCCCACTCCCAGTTTTCCAACCTGAGCTCTTCACCAAGGACGCAGGTGGGCTCTGACCCTGCTGCACCCTCAGTTTGTCAGGGCAGCTCGAGGATGTTCCCCTGGCTCTGCAGGGATTTGGGAGATCTCTGCACTCCCTTCATCCCACAGACACAGCAAAGAGCAGCACAGCAAGATTCCTGCAAGATTCCTACAAGATTCCTGCTGGCATCACTGGCCTTGAAAGCTCTTGTCAGCCTGGGGAGAAGGAGCAGATCCAGGCACCCGAGTGACCCAGAGGCAGCAAGATCCTCACCCAGGGAAAGGAAGAGCTCAGGGTGGAGCTGCTTTAGTCTGTGATTTCCCAGGATCAGTGTCTGGGAGCATCCCCGCTCCCCTCTCCCTTTCTTTCCCTCTAAACACTCTGACATCTCCTTAAGCCTCACTTAGCACCTGGAGAAGCCCTGGGATACACAAAAGACACTTGATAAAAGCCTCCCTGTATTTTACTCAGCAGAACTGTGTGGGGGAAATGTGCTCAGAATTGCTTAGAGACACAGAGAGAAGTCCTTTAAGAGCCACCACTTTGTGTGGAAAGCCTGGGAGAAAAATCCCCACTGCCTGCCTTTGTGAGGAAGATATTTTTTATTTAAGATACAAAGCAGGATTGTGTTTGTGTGCTACCCTTCATCTGCATTACTCCACTTAAAATCCCATTGCGGAAATATGAAAGAACTCTGTTTTCTTTAAGGATATATCAGCTCTATTCCCAGAGGGATGAATGAGTACCAGAAAAAAAAAAGGGACAGCTTTAGTGAAACAGCACTGCCAGAGGACATAATAAATACATAAATTACTCACAACCAGCAAGGCAGCCTCACAAACTGCACAACAACATCCTGCAGTACAAGGAAATATATTCCCTGGGAATGTTCTCTTGTTGCAGAGTGCTGGCACTGCTTGTCTTGCCATCCTGGCGGTCTCTGACCCCCAAACACTCAAACCTGTTATGGGTAATAAAAGAATTAACTGAATTTAATAAAAGAATTAAGCCAAATTAAGAATGATTAAAGAAACAATTTTTATTTCATGACTGAAATACGGTTCTCGATAGCCACAATCAAAAAGGACAACACTGATCCCGGGGTCGGCACTGGGTGAACACACACACTGATCCCAACTCTATCGTTCCAGATCCCCCTGTGTTCATAAATGTGTCTCAGTCAGTCCTGGTTTTATACAGTTTTTCTAGCCTGGGGCAGAGGTCCTCCTTTCTTTTCGTGGTTTTGCATATCCAATTAGCCTCCGTTCTCTGCGTTGGGCAGGACAAAACCGTTTCTGGGAATTATTTTCTTCTTGGACCTCCTTCTCCTGTCGGGACACTCCTCCCAATGTTCTAACACCCATCCTAATGGGCTGTTTCTCGGGATTTTGGGCAAATTGGCCCCTTTACCAGCTTCTCTGGGGCTTTTCCCTGAAGTTTACTCTTCCTCTGTCCCATCCTTCTAAAAGGTTACCACACACTACCTTTGTGTATTTCCTTACCGTGATTTCACACCGGGATCCTCCAATACATCTTTTCTAAGTCTGAGCAGTACCGTACTTGAGTTTAATTTCTGTTCAAATTTACCAGTCTACTCATCTCACAGAGAACCATTCCGTGGGGTTTTTCGAAAGGTAATGAGCTCTCTTTTCCCTTCCCCGGACTTACCTAGTCCTGGATCTAAAAGGTTTCCCAGTTCCCAATTGCTGGGGAATGTACCCTCCCTTTTGATCCTCCCTGTGACCGACCCCTAAAACTTCCCAAGTTTTAAGCTTGACACGCGAGAAAGAGTTCTACCCCCTTAGTTTGCTTCCCCCGCGACCGACCACGTCCCTCGCGGGATGGTGGAACTGTGATGTTGGGGTCTGCACTCGCTCCGTGATCAGATCACGTCTCACCCACGCGCTCAGTCACACCTCACTCAACACACGATACTTACGGTTCCTTTCCCTGCATGGGTTCTTAGCGCACATCAAGTTTTATGAGTGAAAAATTTGCCGCAGTTATCCGAGAGCTCTGAGTCCGTTTTACCCCCTTTTAGATTGTGGCTCCGGCTTTCAGTTCAGAATCCTGATTGGTTCCAAGAAATTCCCCGATTCCATCAGGCCGCTGAAATCAGCGAGGCACCTCCTGAGCGGAAGAGGGGGGCCTTCCTGGAGCCCCAAATCAGGATCACGTTGGGGTCACCAAGATTGTTAGAGATAATAAACTAATCAAGCCAAATTAAGAATGATTAAAGAAACAATTTTTATTTCACAACCAAAATAAGGTCCTCGATAGCCACAATCAAAAAGGACAGCACCAAGCGCTGGGTGAACACACACACTGATCCCAACTCTATCGCTTCACATCCCCCTATGTTCATGAATGTGTCTCGGTCAGTCCTGGTTTTATACAGTTTTTCTAGCCTGGAGCAGTGGCCCTCTTTTCCCTTCGCAGTTTCACATATTCATGTAGTCTCCTTTCTCTGCGTTGGGCTGGACAAAACCTTTTCTGGAAGTGATGGACTTTGATGAATTCTTATGGGAACCAGGCAGTTTTCCCTGATGAATCTGGTCATCTTCTGCATTAGGCTGGACAAAACCATTTCTGGGCAGCAGTGAATTTTGATGAGTGCTGATTTTGGTTTACCAGGTATTAAGATGTAGTTCTCCCTGAGACTCTGGTTCTCTTGACTGGCGATACTTATCGAGTGCTCATCGCTTGGGTGTTTCCTGGACTAGCCGCCTCGGTTTGGAGCCGATTCCATTAACTTGCTAATCCCAGTTTTGTCAGCAGTTGCAGCGTTGGAATTCTGTGAGGCAATCCTTCCTCCTCGCTGAGGCTAATGTTCTAAAGTTTCTTTATTAATTTATTTATATGAACATGATTTATCTTACATAAATCTCAAATTAACACAAATTACTTTACAACATATGTCACACAATGCATCCCACAAAAGCGGTTTTCCTCTCCCTGGGATTCATTCCAGCTCCAGATCCTTCCAGCAGCACCAGTGCACCAGGTGTGGTTCAGCTTTCCAGCTGACCAAATCCAAAGACACTGAGCTAAGATTCCTTATTGGAGACGCAAAATGAGTTCCTTATATCCCAAATTCTGCATTCCCAGTGGCTGGAATTGTCCATCATGGTCATTATGCTCATTTTTATTGGTTACCTTTCTCCACAGGAATGCTGCTGTTATTTTTGGAGGATGTATTTGGATATTTCCTGTCCTGCTTATCTTTCCCCCAGGTGTCTTATCAATCCCTCAGGTGGCTTTTGTACCCCTGCATTGTCCTTTGAGGGATTACCACCATCAGTCTTGCTGACTGGGTGCTTATCAGGTGAACTCCTGCATTCCCCATTAGTTCAGGGAATTAAAAAAATAATCAGGCAATTTTCCAGCCCTTCTTCAGGCTGCTGTCTCCACTCCTTCCTTGGATTTGTGCAGTTGCAGGAAAAGACTGGAGAAAGGCTCTGCCTCATTATTGCACTAATTAAAGGGAATAAAACATGGAGAAGGAGCTAAGGAACATCCACGTGGGCCAGCAGTGTCCAGTGGACGTCGAGCAGTCCGTGACCTGTCCTGGGGACAAGGAGCCAATGGGATCCTGGGGTGCATTGGGAAGAGCATTGCCAGCAGGTCAGGGGTGATCCTGCCCCTGTGCCCAGCCCTGGAGGCTCCTCTGCAGTGCTGTGCCCAGCTCTGGATCCTCAGCACAGCAGGGACAGGAGCTCCTGGAGCTGAGCCAGGGCTGGAGCATCTCAGTGCCAGGAAAGGCTGGGGGAGCTGGGGGGGCTCAGCCTGGAGAGGAGCCCCAGCTGAGAGGGGGTCAGCCCTGGGAGCCCTGGGTGATCCTGGGTGTCCCTGTCTGTCTGTTCCTGTTTGTCTGTCCCTGGGTGTCCCTGTCTGTCTGTCCTTGAGTGTCCCTGTCTGTCCCTGTCTGTCTGTCCTTGAGTGTCCCTGTTTGTCTGTCCCTGTCTGTCTGTCCCTGTCTGTCCCTGTCTGTCCCTGTGTGTCCCTGTGTGTCCCTGTGTGTCCCTGTCTGTCTGTCCCTGTGTGCAGGAGGGTCAGAGCAGCCCCAGGCTCTGCTCCAGGCCCAGCAGTGGCACCAGAGCCACGGGCAGGGGCTGAGCCCAGGAACTGCCCCTGCACAGGAGGCAGAACTTGTGCCCTGGGCAGAGCCCAGAGAGGCTGTGGGGTCTCCTCCTGGGGATATCCCAGAGCTGTGTGCACACAGTGCTGTGTCCTGAGCTCTGGGATGGCCCTGCTGGAGCAGGGAGGTGGCACCAGGGACCCTCTGTGGTCCTTCCAATCTGGCCCATCCTGGGATTCCGTGATGTGGAGATGTCAGAGCAGCTTGGGACACTGATGTCTCCGGAGTGCCCGCAGAGAATCCAGAGGGAGGGAAGATGATGCACTTGGGAAAAGCCCCTCTGTTTCCCACTCCTGCAGGCTTGTCTGGCCCAGGGAGGTTCCACAGGAGGGACAAGCTGGAAATCTGAGTCACTCACCCTCTGAGGCTTCGGGGCTTTCTCTCACTGGTTCCTTCCATCCTGTCTCCATCCTTCCTTTTGTGTCCTGCCATTGTCTGCTCCTGCAGAATTGTTACAGATCCTTGGAATGAGCAGAGAGCTGGGATTTCTCCTCTGTTCATAACACACCACTCCAGGAGGAAGGAACAGCAAGCAGAGCATCCCCTGTCACCTCCAACAGAAATGAGGGAGCCAGGAGGATGGAAAAGATTGGGGAATAGGGGAATACAAACCTCTCCCTCTCCAGATTGGGGAATAGGGGAATAAAAACCTCTCCCTCTCCAGATGCTTCCTGCTCTCCATCCTTCCCAGTGCAGCCCAGGATTCCTCTAAACCTGTTTGTTGGAGCTTGTCCTGACATTTCCAAAGGGGAATTTTGGTTGGATTATGATGTTATATCCTGAATTGCAGAGTCAGCAATTCCAAATGTTACCTCTCAGAGAAGGAGATCTAACACCAGGAATTCCCAGATGCCTTCATTCCTTGTTCTCTGCTCTTATCCAAGTTGTTCCCTTCTCTTTCCATACCCATATTTCAAATTTGTTCACTCCTTTTTCTGGACCTGTTTTTAAGATGTTTTTCTTTTCAGCAGATTCATTTTTCAGGACTTTTGCTCAGGATCTTTCAGGCAACAGAAGCAGAGAGAAAATTCCTCATAAAATCCCCACAGTTGGAGGTTCAAAGTCCTGATGGAACAGTCTTGGGCTGGATGTGGAGCCAGATCAATTCTCTTAGAACTCCAAATCCCAGAATTAGGTTGGCAAAGACCTGAAAGATCATTGAGTCCAATTTGTTTTGGTGGAGATGTCTCAAGAACTGCTTTGCACACTGTGAAAAGTCTTCATTTAAAGGCACTTTGGGGTTATTTATTCAAGCAGAAAACTCCAAAGTCTTAAAAAACTGCAGCAACTCCATCAGCTCCCTGAGCTGAGTTCCATGTTCATACAAACAATCCTTGCATGGAGCATTTTAGTCGCGGTTAGTTTCCTCTTGTCCAAAATCCCAGATTGCTTTTGATCCATGGATGTCACACACATAGAATTTCTCTGCCATGATTCCTGTGTGGATGAGCAATTCCAACCTTGATCCCCAGATTTTAAAGGACAAAATGACAAAGGATCTGTATGGGGTAAAATTCTCCTGGATGAATGGATAAAGGGGAATTGAATTCCCATTTGAAATGGGGACAAAAGGAAAGAGGCACATCACCCTTTAGTGCTTCTGAAGGGGGGTTCAGTGTCTCCTCTAGCAAGGTTTGACTCCACTGTGTCACCAAAAACCAGGGAATAAACTCTCCAACCCATTTGATGGATTAGAAATTATTAATTATTATGTAATTAGCAGTGCTGGGTGTGGGAATTCTCCAGCCTACAGACCAGGTTATATCCATCAAATTAATACATATTCCTCACATTTCTCTTCCATATTCATTACATTTCTGTGCTCATTATGAACTTATTTGGATATGGGCAAGGGTCTTTGAAGGGTCTTTGGTGGCATTTGGAGCACTCCATTCCTCAAAATCCCCTTGTATGGTCCTGGATCCTCTGATGGATCTTCACTCCTGGAGAGCATCTCAAATATGTGACCACGGTCACCATGCACCTTCTGTTACATTCTTTACTCTGGCACTTGATCTTTGTTCTCAAAACTCAGGCATCTCCCAATCCATATTAACCATGGATATAAGGAAACAGGGAAGCCTTGGCTGGCACGAGATCTTTCAGTCACAGATGTGGGGGATTAGCACAAAGCCACATGAATCTCTGGTATTTTGTAGGGTACAAAACTCAGCATTAACCTCAAATGTGGGATCATAAACTACTGTCCTAAAGTTAAAATTTTCCAACATTTACCCCACTGCTGCATGGATTTCTTGCTGAAGTAACAGAACCTGGTTGGTTACAGGCACATCACTGAGGCCACCACTAAGCCATGTCCTCAGGAGCCACATCCTCAGAGTTTTACATCCCTCGAAGATTTAACTGCTTCATGAATTAACACAACCCCTCTCAGAAGAAATGATGAGCTCTGCTCCAAAGCCACCTGTGCTGTGACAGTCACAAAGCCACTGACCACAGCCTGCCTGCTGCATTAGTGCTCATCTGCATTCCCGAGGCACGGGATTTAACAGGAAGTTTTTTGGAGTAGAAACTCCCCATTCATCAGAGAGATCCATGGACTCCAGAGTGGGAGTCAGGTGTTTATGACTCTCCCCTATGATATTAAATTAATAGAGTGGTGATTTATCAGCCTGGCAACTCTGAGTCTAACAAAGAGGGAGAGGGAAGCAAATAGAAGCTGAGGTTTTTCCTGGGATAAAATATTTGTGCCTGCTGCTGCTGCCTCATAAGATCCAGCCCCATAAAGGTTTCATGGGCTCGCTCCCAGCCTGGTTGTGCTGTCACACACCCTGGGCAGGGTGTTTAAACCCTGAACCCTGAGTCAGTTTAATTTTCAGGCCCTGACCCTCTGATTTTACTGCAGTGAGGTTGCAGAGAACAGAAACTGTTCCTGCTGCAGGTCTGGCCCTGCATTTTTACACCTGCAGGAGGATGTGCTCTGCTGCTCAACTGCAAAGGGCACGCAGGGTTTGAAGAGACCCTGGTGGTGTCTCAGAATAAATCAGCCCCTGGGCTGGCTCTATTTATCAAGAATGTGGTTTTTAACAGGAACCCAGGCAGGAAGGCTGGAGGACAAAATGATAAAATGGCAGGAAACCTCCCCAAATCAGGCAGTGCTCCCACATGAGTTCCCAGGGAGCTCAAGGACAAACCAGCTGCTCTGGGCAAGCCTGCTATAAAAGCAGCACAGAACAGGGAATTTTCTTCAGCTTTCTGGTTTATTTAACATGTCTGAAAGTCCAGAAAATTCAGGGAAGAGTCAGAGCAGCTAAGGGGAAGCCAAATATCACCAAAGGAGCCCCAACAGCCACAGCCCAGAGGACCCCTGGGTGGTTCTGTCTGCCCTAAGTCTGAGGACAGCACAGGGAGGGACCTCACAAGGGGTTTTTAGGGGAATTGTACTGGCTTAGGAAGAAAGGGGACGGTCCTCAAGGGGTGAGTGTGGGGCTGGAAGGAAGGAAAGGGGTTGGGGGTGAATGAGGAGCATCACAGTTGTCATCCTCCATCACAGGGAGGGTGGCAGGGACCTGCCTGGGTACCTGTGCCAGGGGCTCATCTTCTCATAAGCACCCAGAGAAACTGTGGCTGCCCCATCCTGGAAGTGTCCAAGGCCAAGATGGACAAGACTTGGAGCAAAAGCCTTGAAATAATTAATACAAATATTTAAAAAAAATGTATATAATTTTTAACTTAATGGAAAAAAAATAAATGGCTTTTAATGCTATTGGAGAAGAGAAGATCCAGGGAGACCTTTCCAGTATCTCAAGGGGCCCCAGGAGAGCTGGAGAGGAACTGGGGACAAGGGATGGAGAGACAGGACACAGGGAATGGCTTCCACTGCCAGAGGGCAGGGCTGGATGGGATATTGGGAAGGAATTGTTCCCTGGGAGGGTGGGCAGGCCCTGGCACAGGGTGCCCAGAGAAGCTGTGGCTGTCCCTGGATCCCTGGCAGTGTCCAAGGCCAGATTGGACATTGGGGCTGGAGCAGCCTGGGACAGTGGGAGGTGACCCTGCCCAAGGCAGGGGTGGCACTGGATGGGATTTAAGGTTCCTTCCCACCCAAACCATTCTGGAATTCTGGGATAAACATCCTGGAGAAGAGCAGAGAGCCCAGGGAGGGGCTCCTGGGGCATCCCTGCTCAGAGGACCAAGGCGAAGGAATTATGGAATCACAATGTGAGGAAAAGGGAGGTGAAGTTGAATTAAATAAATGTAAAGTCAAATGCAAAAGGGGAAATCCTAATTAGGCATCTCCAGGGATGGACTCCAAGTGGATTATTGTCATTCCAGAGTGAGGCAGTGAGATTTTATTGGTTCCATAAATACACCAGCTCAGCACACAAAGCAAGCAAATCAAATTATGGAACTATCAGGACAAGAGAGGACAGATACACAGGAATCTGTGTTTGATACTGGGAAATCCATCATAAACCTCATGCTAAACCTGTGCCTGGATACTGGGCAGCTCTGGGCCCTCACATCTGGAGCAGGAATGCAGAAGAGGTGAAAAAGGTGGAGAAAACCACAGTGGGCTGAAGAAGGTCATGGAAGGAGCAATTGGATAATTCAGGGAATTTCAGAGCGGAGGTGACTGCAAGGAATACAAAAATCAGGGACAAGGTGAGAAGGTGACAGGTCCAGAGACAGAGCAGGCGAACACTGGAGACAGGTCAGGAATGTCTCAAGGGAGCTTCTGGACACTCCCAGAGCATCCTGCTTGGAGACATGCACAGAAAACAGAGGAAGTAGCTCCCAGCCACTGCAAATCCTCATCCAACCTGGCCCTGGAGGATAAATGCAGAATCCCATCGTTTACTGGGACCTCACATGGGGAGGGGACAGAGCCTCAGTCACAGGTGGGGGAGGCTGGGACAGCACAGGAAACAGGAGCTGGGCCTTGGAGGAGCTACAGGAGAGAGCTGTCCTAGAAAGGGGATTAATGGGGTCTGGGGTTTCTCTCAGTAGGGCAGAGCAGGGAAAAAACAAAGTAAACATTGCTGGTTTTTCTGGAGCCAGCCCGTGGCAGAGTGCAGAGAGCAGCACATGGATCAGCTCCAGTCTGGACAGAGGATGGGGACAGGATGTCAGGCAGAGGGGCTTGGTGCAATCCCAGGAAATCAACTGTCTCCTGCTCTTCTCCCTTCTGTGGAAGCGGAATGAGGCTCTGGGTGATCCCTGGGGAGGTGAGAGCAGGAGTGAGCAGCAAACACAGCCCTGCCAGCATCGGGGCTCCCTGCAACGAAACATAAAGTTCATGTCCTGCTTTCCCTACTAATTACCTTCCTCACCCCATAAGAAAGGTCTGGTCACATCCCAGAGAAGGTAATTACACCTGGAACCTGAACTGCAGGCATTATTCAGGAGTAATTGGTTCTTAATTTGCTCCCCACAACACAGCTTTGGACAGTGTCAAACTATCCTGCTCAGAGGGGGCGAGTTCCACCCGTGACCACAGCCCAGCTGAAGGCTCAGCAATAATTCCTGGCTGCTGCCAGGATGGAGCTCTTCTCCAAGAGATTTGGAGCTAGAATTTAATCCATTATGGCTGTAAACAACCCACTCCAATGGGAAGCAGGTGTAACCTGTGCTGTCTGCTGAAAATATGAAGTCATAACTCTGGAAAAATGGTGAAAAGCCTAGCATCTGTCTGGTTATTTGTCAGTGGGTAATGTCCCCTGCATCCCACAATTATTGGGAGTGGGATTCATCTGGCTCCATGTGTCCCTCTGCAGCTCTCAGCAGGATAAGCAACAGAGCCTAAGCTACCATTAATCCTGGCCTAAAGCCTAAAATAGGTCAGTGAAGAGCACCTGAAGTGTCACTTTCCCTCCAGACACTGCAAAGGGAGCCCATGGAGATGTGATCAGACAGGGGAATTAAAAATTAGGAGGAATAAATCCCCCAGGGAACTGCTGCCCATGTAGCTGAGCAGCATCATTGATCCCAGGGTAAATTCAACCCAAAAAGCAATGGAAGGAGACACAGACACTGCTCAGTCTGTCCCTAGAGCTGTTCATCCCTGGAATGTATCCTGGCGTGTTCATCGTGGTCAGCTGGGACAGGCACAGCGACACCAGCGCCGGGTCAGGCCAGGGAAAGTCACCCAGACACCTTCTCCAGATACAACTCAGCCTTTTGTGTCCCAGGGATCCTCCTGAGGGATCACCTTGCATTCCCTGAGATTTGGGGAGTTCTGGGGAGAGGGAAAACCCGGGTCAGGTGATCCTGATGGGGAAGAACTAAAGGGCAAAATGAGTGCTGGAATTTGGGAGTGTAGAAACAAATCCTTTTTGCCTGAGGGAAAGTGGGGAGCAAAAGGTGCCATCCTACAGATAATCCCAGGTCTGGGGAGCCCTGGAAGGCACCGTAGGAAGGTGCCTGAAAAGCTGGGGCCATCCTGAGTGGATCCTGGTGTGTCCATCTGGTACCAAATGGGATCAGAAAAGGCTGCTGAGCTCATTTTTCTCCCCTTCCCTCCTTCTGCAGGAGCATGTGGAGAGTCCTGCTCCTGCAGGACCTTTTCTGCCCTGGAACACATTCAGCACAATTTTACACAGGGAAAAAACGCAGGATTTATTTTTTCTCCTCCCCTGATCTCTGTGAGCACAGAACCCAGCAGCAGCTCAGGAGTGGCCAGGGAGGAGTTCAGTTTATTGTCTGGAACACAACCCAGCATCAGCAGAGCTGTGATGGAAAGGTGGATCCCAGGCAGCAGGAAAAAGGGTTCTTAGGAAAAGGAGTTGGAGCTCTCTGAGAAGCTGCTGCATTTATTTCATGGAGAGCACAATTCCCTGCCCCTCTGGGAACCCGAACATTCCAGTGCTTCTTTCTCTGCCTGCCAGGATTTCAGGGCCGTCTGTAAAGCATCACCACTGTCCTCACACTGGCCAAGCATCCAGAGTTCTTGATTCCAGGCAAGGCATCAGGAGGAACATCCAGAGAAAGGCTCCAGGTTCCTGGGGAAGTTGGGGAGGGGGGATGAGGGGGCAGTGCAGTTCAATGGGAGGATGCTGAGCACACATTCCAGGGTGCAGTAACAAATCGTCTGCAGAAGATGAAATCCCAGAAAAGTCAGAGCAAGGAACAGCTCTTTTGTTCAGTCACAACATACTACAAGCCAGAGGAGCTCACTCCAGCAGGATCTGGGGTAAAGCAACTCTTGGGATTGTATTTTCAGTAGGAATCAGGCAAAATGCATCTGCAATGTCTCAGGTAAGATCACTGTAATTCCTGTGTCAGCTGATCCTGACAGGAGGAAGCAGCTTTCTTCCCTCTCGTAGTGTGTGCCAGGGGGTCCTGAGCTGAGTGCTGGCCTGAGTGGGACATTCCCAGTGCAGCTGGGGGTTCAAGGGGATGGCTCCAACATGGGTGGCACCAGTTTTGGTTCAGGATCGTCTCCTGGGGCCTCCACAGGATCACAGGAACATTAAGCTTGGAAAAAGCCTCCAGGTCATCAGATCCAACCTTTGGCCAAACACCACCATGCCCAGATAGGCAAACTTCATCACAAGTGCCCAGACAAGGCTGGAACCTCATATTCCATCTGTTTATCCAAGTTATTCCCACACGAGTGAGGGGAGTGCCAGCTGGGAGCTGCTGCAGGATCTCTGCTCCTGCTTTGCTCTGCTCGAACAAACCTGCCAGGTTTATCTTTTATTAACCAGGGCTGTGCTGTCACATCTCCAGGGGCTGCAGGCGACCCAGGTACCTTCAGGAATTGGGGTGACAGGAAGTTTTCAGGTGGCTCTGATGGAGGGACACTCTTTTACCCCCACACTGCAGTGCTCAGGTCACCTAAGGGCCACTCCAGCAGTGACTGGGAAGAAATCAGGCCTGAAATTGTCTCTTCCAATCTCTGCCTGCTCAGCAGGGACACAGGAGCAGGAGACTTGTCCACACAGGTGGGTCCTTGTCACAGGAACCAGCGAGTGACAGCCAGAGTTATGCTGGCTCCATGTCCCTTATTTTAAAGGCAGATCCCTGATGGCCTTGATTCCTTCCTCGAGGTGATTTTTTATTGCTTCTTCCAGCAGATGACCCTGATTTCATTTGCTCCACGAGTTCCAGGGAGGCTGCATCAATCAGGCAAAGCCTGCAGAGGAAGCAGCCCCACCGTTGATTAAAGCTGGCTCTGAGGTGGAATTCAGCCTGGAGGAACCTTGTCTTTTAACAGGAACTAATCACAAAGTGAGGGGTGAGGGGTGTTGTTGGCGTTCCTTGTGCACTGAAAAATCCATCAGCAAGCATTGAGCAACTGAGCATCAATTCTTTTGTATCTTCTAATTTTTTTACCATCATCACCATTGTTATTTTCTTCCTTTTCTGTCCCATCAAACTGTCCTTACCTTAATTCAGGATTTTTCCTACTTTCACATCTCAGGGCAGGGCAGTGGGAGAGGGGCTGTGCTGGGCTGAGTTTCCAAGTGGGATTAAACCACCACAGCCCACCTGGACAATGACATTTTATTCCCAGGATTTAGCAAGGATGAAGGGCAGCACAGGGACATTCTACAAGCTCATCACCTGGCCTGGCACTCCAGGAATCTCCATCCCTGGCTGGCAGGAAGGGCTCAGAGCTGCACTGGGGTTGTCTTCCTTGAAAACTGCCTGATTTCCCAAATTTTGGCATCCAGTTCAGCTTGGAATGTTTTTCAATAACCTACAGGTGAGATAACTCTACATAATAAATCTTTTCTCAATAAAAGGGGATTTTTAATCCCTAAATATGGGCTAGGCAAGTCCTGGCTGGCCCTGGTGACCAAGATCCAGTCACGGTGCAATTTCCATGTCCCACGTGGATTGTGACCATTCCAGGGACTGCTGCAAGGCAACAGAGGCCTCTAAAAAGAATTTTTCTGTTCTCCCAACTGGGAAGCTCTCCCATCAATCCCTAAATATAACACAATTTCCATGCATCTTGAAAGTTGATATGGAAGTAGGTCCTCAGTTGCTTGGGGTGGTTCATCAGATATAAGTCACTATGCAAATGGGACAAGTGCAAATGCTCAAATGATGGCACTAGAATTTTATGGACTATAATTACAAAATATTTTTGTATATCATTATTTTGATGTGATTATTTTCATATCATTATCATGGAACTTGGAAGAGAAGAACCCTTGAAAGGTTTGCGTGAGGGAAATGAGAATATGGGGAAAGGAGAAGGGATCTGCTGCAGAAAAATCCCTGCAGTACCAGCAATCATTAATATGGATTTGGGGGATTGCAACAGCAAATTAAACCCCTTTTTTCAGTCCTCACTCAGTTCTAAAGTGGCAAATCCTTGTGGGATAAAAGCAGGATGGATATTCCCAACAATATATTAGTTCTCCTTCATCTGAGAGAAATTATTAATAAAGGCTGGATGTGGTTTTCTTTACTGTTGATGCTTCATGCTGTGAAAATAACAAAATCTGTTGATTTGCATTGCAACATCATTATCAGCTGCTTGATTATTTTCAAGATAAGAAAGGTGGCAGAGGTATTATTGCAGAATATGAAAAAAAACATCAAACATTTTGAGCTTTGGTCTATTTATCATCATTTGTAGTTTCTGTGCTAATATTTATTTTGGTAGATTTGACTCTGAGTTAACAGGAGAAGAAAATGAATGTGCACTGTATGAGCCAGCCGTCCAAAACAGGGAATGCCATGGACGGACCCAAATTTTATCCCTGGAATAGTCAAAAAGGGTGAGGGCACCTGGGCTGTGCCAACCTTGAGGTGGCAGCAGGAGCAGGGCAGTGCCCGTCCCCTGTGCTGGCCCTGCTGGGGCACCTCCAGTGCTGGGGCAGCTCTGGGACCCTCCTGACAGGAGAGACCTGGAGGGGCTGGAGCGTGTCCAGGGAAGGGAACAGAGCTGGGGAAGGGGCTGCAGCCCCAGGAGAGGCTGAGGGAGCTGGAAAGGGGCTCAGCCTGGAGAAAAGGAGCCTCGGGGGGACCTTGTGGCTCTGCACAACTCCCTGCCAGGAGGGGACAGCCGGGGGAGTCGGGCTCTGCTCCCAGGGAACAGGGACAGGAGGAGAGGCAACGGCCTCAGGCTGGGCCAGGGGAGGCTCAGGGTTGATATTAGGGAACATTTCTTCATGGAAAGGATTGTCCAGCCCTGGCACAGCTGCCCCGGGCAGTGCTGGAGTCCCCATCCCTGGAAATGTCAAAAACTCCATGAATGTGGTTTTTTGGGGATGTGGGTTGATGACTGGACTTGATGATCTTGGAGGGTTTTCCCAACCTGAACCATTTGGGATTCTGTGAGTAACCAATTCTAATCCCTCTTAATTCACGGAAGTTCTTCCAGCACAACAGAAATCTTTCAATTTGCCAACCTTAAACCTATAGAAATCCAGGTGTCTCCCCAGAAGCATTTTTTCTCTCTAATGTGCACCTAACAGGCTCATTAAATGATTTACAGTCATTAAAGGTCAGTCCTGCATATCCAGAAGGACTTTACACATAGAATTTTTAATTTTATTACATAGAAATAAAGCTGGGGTGCACAGACCCTCTAATAATCTAATATGCATGTATTTATTTATTTATTTATTTCCCAAAAGAGGTTTTTTTCATGCCTGAGCTAATTAAAGCAGACTCATCTTGTGCTCTGTCTAAGAGATATTGCAAACATTAAAGCAAGAGCTAAAAAAAGAAAGGAACAAGTGACATTATTTGGCCACAAATACGGCTCCTATTTAAAAGACAGGCACTGGGAAAGTGGAAAAAAGCCAAGAAGTTTCATTCCATCACATTTTAGGATAACGAGGAGGTGTTTGAGAGGCTTTAAGCTGATTTTATTTGACTACTTTGTGCAGAAAAAGTCAGCACAGGTTGTGTGTGATAACAGCCCAGGAGCCCTGGATGTGAAAATACCTGAAATTTAAACTTTAAATATTTCTTTAAATATTTATTTCACTACTTCTCACACCAGGGACCAGTGTTGTCCCCATATCACTGGGGAAAAAAGGCTTTTCTGGAAGAACTAAATATGAATGAGCCACAGAAATCCATGAAATATTGATCTGTCCAGGCTGGCCTGCAAATGGAAGTGAATCCTGTTCATACACCTAAGGAGTGTTTTACAAATTCATTAAAAATAACACAGGAGCCCCAGAACGCACTAAAGGTGATTAATTTGTACCATTTTAAATAATATACTTCGGCTTATAAAACCTGAATTATTTATGAGAGCAGCAGTAACATCTACTGGAAAGAAAAATAAATGTTGGGCTAAAGTAAACAGTGTTTTCCAAATGTCACAACACACACCATAATTTCTGCATTTCCAGCTGGTTGTTCCTCATTTTCAGAGAACCACAGGATTGCTGAAGGTGGAGTAACCTCGGGAGATCACAAGGACTCTGCCCAAGGAGCAGATTGTCCAGGACCAGGGTTTGGATATCTCCAAGGATGGCGAGTTCACAGCATCCTTGGACAATAGTGCTTGAGCAACCCTAAAATTCTTCTTTTTAGGTGTGAGTGGAGCCTCCTGAATTTCAATTTTTTGAGCAGTGTCCCTGTTCCTGGCACTGGGCACCACTGGGAACAGCCTGGATCCGACTCCTCCACATCCTGCCAGGTGTTGGTAGCTATGGAAAAGGTCTCCTGTTCTCCAGGCTGAACAGTCCCAGCTCTCACAAGGCACCAAAGCTGCTGCCACCCCATTCCCACTCCTGACCCACCCCATTCCCACTCCTGACCCACCTCATTCCCATTCCCACTCTCCTGACCCATCCCCTTCCCACTCCTGACCCATCCCATTCCCACTCCTGACCCATCCCATTCCCACCCCTGACCCATCCCATTCCCACTATCCTGGCCCTTTGCTGAATTCCTGCTCCCAGGACCATCTCCAGATGTGCAGGGGGAGCTGCAGCCACAGGAAGAGTGGCACAGGACACTGTGGCACTGAGCACCTGCAGAGCCAGAGCAGACTGAGCACTCTTGGAGTGGATTTGGGATCCAGTTCAGAGCCTTGAGGCATCAGCTGAAACCTCAGCCAGACCAAGAGGAAGTGAAGCTCCCCTTGGCTGTCCCAGCCCTGTCACCATCGTGACCACTCTGAGCTCCCCAGGGGGAATCTTTTCCCTGCAGTGCTGCACAGCCTGGATTTATCCCTTGCACCTCCAGCAGCGTGAGGAGAAAATGGGAAAAGGAGCCGTCCATCTTTCCCTGAGGATGCAGCAAGACAGGAACTCTGAGCATCCATTCCACTGGGAAGATGGAGAGGTTTAATTCCTCACCAGAGCCACAGAGCCCGTGATGAGCTCCACAGGGCTGTCTCTGCCACACGTCTGCTCTCAGCTCATGATGGTTTTATTATTTTCCTGTCAGTTTTCCTTTCCAGCTGTTTTACGAGCCAGACTTTTCATTTTGGTGAAAGCCCGGGAAGGCTGGATCAGGGCTGGGGTTAAAGGAGGTCAGAGGAGGAGGCAGGAGCTGCAGGCTGCAGTTTGGGTGCTTTATGTTCTCCTCAGAACTCCCTGTCAGCTCCTGCTGCCATTGCCAGGTGATGGATTGGCTCTTGGCTCCTCACACAGCCAAAACATTGGGAAAGGGATTGCATCCCACCTGGCATGGGAATTGGAGCACAAACTGGGCACTTCTCACCTCAACAGATCGCTGGGAGGGGAGTGAAAAAGGTGTGTGTGCCATGGAGCTGGAGGAGCTCTAAGGACCCTTCCCACACAGCCCATTCTGGATTCAATGACCCTGGAGAAGAGCAGAGTGCCCAGGGAGGGCTCTGCTCTCATGGGAGCCTCTGCTGGGGGGCAGCTGGGGCAGGTCCTGATGCAAGACAGAGGGACAGAACAGGGTTTGACTCTGATAAGGGCAGGAGAACAGCAGAGCCTTAGAGAAGTAGATGAAGGATGTAATTTAGGTAAAGCACAAAGCCCAGCTCTGCAAGGCTGACAAAGCAGAAGTTATGGAAAACAAAGATATTGGGCTTCCTCAAAAATGGGGTTGAGGAACAGCCACCTAAAAGGACAGCAGACATTGAAGACAGACCCAAAGAACCCCAGAAGGACTTTGATAAGGGGTGTGACTGTGTAAAATGAAGTCAGGTAATCAGGGATAGCTCATCAATGTGTGATCAGTGTGAGATAAAAACTCTGTTCACCCAGTGCTCAATCAGAGGAAGGACCCTCCCTGTGCCCAGCACTGCAATCCAGAATTCCTGATTTCTAACACTCAGAAAGTTTCCATCTGGCTGATATCGGTATCAGTTCCACGCTTTGGAGGATGAAGGTGGTGAGATGGAGAAGGAGGGAGCCCCTCCCTTCCCAGCTGAGCCCCTGTGCTCAGGAAAATCCTCCCAAGGCCAGCAGGACCCTCTGGCCCGTGGTGGGGCAGGTCAGGCCTCCTGGCCAGAGGAATGACCCCAGCTCTCCTCTCAGGGGCAGGATTCACCTGTGGGATGAGACAGAGATGGACTTGGGTCAAGAATCAAAGTGCTGGGCTTTGTCTCTCATCTCCTTCAGGACAGCATGAGATGAGGAGGGTGAAGGCACTGATTCATTCCTGCCTTGCCCATGTCACATATCCATCAGGAAGGATGTTGTGTGCAGGAGACTCAAGCACTGAAGGGGATCAGGGGCTCCTGTGAAGTCTCAAGGTCATCTGCAAAGCACCCAGAGGAAGCAGAAAACCTCCAGCACTGACAAGGGGGCTCCTCCAGACCCTCTGAACTCATTAAGTGAGAGAACACACTCATGAGAGAACTCTCTGTGTCATGAGAAAGGACACGAGTGAGAATCCTGCATTTTCCTGGAGTTCTCTAGCAATGATGTGATGGAGGCAGGGCTTTCAGAGCTGATCTTGTCACCTCCTGGACAGCCAAATCTTCAGCACCATGCCAGCTGTGAACTGGACCCTTCCACCACTGCTGGGACATGAGGGACAGCAGGATTTGTGATGCCTGAAAGGAGAATTCTTGCCAGCAGAGCTGTTTATTTGGAAATATGCCCTTGATGAAGTTGTTTTTCTTACTATGACGCAGAATTACTGTCGTTAAAACTTCCCATTTAGTGACAATCTCCCTTTGGAGACTGGTGTGACAGGAGATGATGAGACAGGAATGGTCTGAGTTCTCCCAGGAATCTCGTTATCTGGTCCAAGGAAAGTTCTTTTCATCCTAAAACAGAGGCTGCAAACCCAACAATGGCATCAGGAGCCATCAGGATCAAAATCCTGGTTTGTATATCCAGCCAAACTGGCTCAGTGGACACCAAGAAATGAAACCCTTTGGATTTTATCCCTGCAGTCCTGGTTGGATTTTGTAGGTGAGACAGGAAGAGTCAGGTAAATCCAGTTATCCCAACATTCATTTTCTCCAATTGCTGAGCACCTGCTATTGAATAAAACCCAGAGTTTCTGCTCCTGGACATGTGCTGGGACGAAGACTGGGTGAATAATTGATTTTTCAGTTCAAATACCGAGTTAAAAAGTAAAAAAAAAAAAAAAATCAATTTGTTCCAAACCCAAGCAGATGTTTTCAAGTTTCCTTGCCAAAAAGAAAAATGAAACAATTCCACTTCAGTGATTAAAAACAAAGTTTATTCTGGTTTGGGCCATTTGGAGGAAAATGAACCTGCAAAGTTATTGCATCTTTTTACACTCAACAGCACCTTACATTCAGCATGAGCGAGGTCTGGAGTGGTGTCCCCACCTCCAAACAGGGACAATGTCCCCGTGTTCCATGGGGAGTCTGTTCCTTGTTCCGTGGGGAGTCTGTTCCATGTCTCATAGGGAATCTGTTCCATGTCTCATAGGGAATCTGTTTCCTGTTTCAGGAGGAATCTGTTCCATGTTTCATGGAGAATCTGTCCCATGATTTGGGAGAATCTGTTACTTGTTCCATAGGGAATCTGTTCCATCTTTTATGGGGAATCTGTCCCATGTTCCGTGAGGAATCTGTTCCATGTTTCACAGGGAATCTGTCCCATGTTCCATGGGGAATTTGTCCCATGTTTCACAGGGAATCTGTCCCATGTTCCATGGGGAATTTGTCCCATGTTTCACAGGGAATCTGTCCCATGTTCCATGGGGAATCTGTCCCATGTTCCATGGGGAGTCTGTTCCATGTTTTGTAGGGAATCTGTCCCACTCATGCTCTACTCACTGGAACAAAAAGGAAAAGTGTCATACCTCAGAGATGCAGGATCATTCTACCCCCCAAATTAAGTATTTGGTCTTAAGTGGAGTAATCAGGATATTGTCCCAAAATCCCCCTGCACGGAGAGGAATTCAGCAGGGAGCTGGATCACCCCAGTGACTTAGAATTCAACAGAAGTGGATTTCAACACATTTAACCTTTGAATTGAAAGACAGAAAGTGGTTTCTCTTCTTGAGATTGTTTGTTCCCTCTTAACAGGCTGGTCATTTCACAGAATTACTCTGAAATGCAGATCAGAGCAAAAAATTCCAGATCAGTTTATTCTGCCCCTGAAGTTTGCTTACATGAGTTGTCAGTGCAGCTCATGGAGCCTGTCAGGGCGCTTTGCCTTTTCCATTTGGAATCTTGCCCAGAGCCCAGGGTTGTTGTTGTGGAGTTTTAATTCCCCCCAGCAGGAGCTGATCCCGCTCAGTTCTGCTGTCAGGAAAGGCAGAGCAGTTTCACTGATCCCCCTTGTAGCAGAAGACAGGACTCAAGTGCCTCCCTTGTTCCATCGTGAGGCAGGGGAATTGTATTATCCAAAAATTCCTTCTTGAACGACCTTAAAAGAGGGATGTGGGAGACAGCAGGGAGATTGTAAACAGAAGCACAACAGCAACTGTTGACACCAAGCAACCTTTGATTTTAAATCAAAAATACTCACCCAGCCTGAAGGAGTTTGGGTATTTATTTCCTTTTTCAGCACACCTTCTCCTTTCCCAGGAAGCTCTCACTGCTTCTCAAGTGGATTCTTGGGAAAAGGAAGCTGGGGGGAAGGAATAGGGTCCTCTTGTTTTGTGGAACTGCCCCCTAAATAACTCAGAATTTAGGATGTGGGATGGAACTGGAGCTGAATGTTTGTGCTGGGAAGGGCCTTTTGTACCAGCAATGGGGACTCTGTATCCCAGGATATGGGGCCAGGACACTCCCATCCCACTGGGATTGACCTGACTGGAGTTCATTCCAGCCCTGTGGTAACCAAATCTCAATAATTCTCCTTCAAGAGGACCAGTCTGGGAGTTGGGAAGATGCATGGAGGAGCTGCCTCGCATCCGTGGCTGAGAGGGAAATGAGAGAAAATGGTGTTCAAGGAGAATTTTAAGGTAAAAAAACCACAAATCCAGAACAGTCCAGAGTTGGGGCTTGGAGCAACCTGGTCCAGTGGAAGATGTCCCTTCCCATGGCAGGAGGAGGCACAGGATGAGCTTTAGTGTCTCTTCCAACCCAAACTGTCCTGGGATTCTGTGATTTCAAGGCAGCTGAGAGGGACCAGAATCCCATTAAGAGTTTTGCTGTCAATGGGGTTGCAGATTTGGGGTTTGCACCTGTGTTTCATGTCTCCAAATCATGAGGCAAAAATATTCTTAGAATGTATAATGCAGCAAATTCACCTGCAGAAGTTTCAGGATGGGTTCTCTGGAGAAGAAAAACCCACCTGGCTGGATCAAATGACAGGATCATGTCATGAAATGCAGATTTGCCACAGCCCAGCCTGCAGGAGGGTGCAGTAAGGGAGAAGAAATTCAGGAATCCTGATCTTTGGGGAAATAGCTGAGGTTCACAGAGGCCACCTCTTATCAGTCTGATTATCTAGTGTCCCTGAGAGCTGGAGAACAACACAGAGCTGCATCCTGGGAAGGGCAAGAGGGGCTGGAGCAGCAGCTCTGGATCTGCTGCTCTGAGAGAAGTCGCTGCTTTCCCGGCTGCCCGTCTATCACCTTCCATCAGCACAAAGTCTGGCTGGATAAAGAGATGGAATGTGCAGGCTGAGGATAATTGCAGGGGGGAGATTGGGATAATGGCTGTAATTTGGATTGTGGGAGCAATAAAGCCAGGCTCAATCACTGCCTGCTTTATTTGGGAACGAGCCCAAGCTGCAAACAGCGAAAATGAAATTTATGAAAAATAGAGATTTCAAGAGAAGTAATGAGCATCTGTCTGCTGCAGTGATTGCAGGGGGCTGAGTGCTTCTAACTTAGTGCAGCTAATCCAAGGGATTTGCTGTGGGATGCACAGAGCACGTGGGACACAGCTCAGCCAGGTGGGATGGATCAGAGGTGTGGCTTTTCCTTAGCAATCATTTGCTGATTGGACATGGAATTTTTAGGAAGCTGAAAGTAGTTTGGGTAAGTTTTGCTGTCATTGGATGTTTGGTGATCAGAGGCCCATCATTCCCACTGAGGGGCCATGGCTGTGCCCCATTGCTGGAAAACATTCCCAATTTTCCTGCTCTGAGGCTGACCCGTTCCATGCTGCTCCAGGTGCTCAGCAGCTCTTGTGGGTAGAGGAAGAGAAAGAAATTCCCACCTCCATTTTTTTATACTATATTTCTTTTTTCCTTCTTTTTAAATTTTATCAATCTGGATCGGACCCTAAAGCGCATCCAGTGCCACCCCTGCCATGGCAGGGACACCTCCCACTGTCCCAGGCTGCTCCAAGCCCCAATGTCCAACCTGGCCTTGGACACTTCAGGGCACAGGGTGCCCAGAGAAGCTGTGGCTGCCCCTGGATCCCTGGAAGTGTCCAAGGTTGGGCATTGGGGCTTGGAACAGCCTGGGATAGTGGGAGGTGTCCCTGCCCATGGCAGGGGTGGCACTGGATGGGCTTAAATGTCCCTTCCCACTCAAACCATTCTTGGATCCCAGGACTTTTCCATGCTCCCTGGAAGACAGGGAATGGGAAGAGCATCAGAGGCCCTGGCTAAAGGCCTGGGTCTGGGTCTGGGTCTGGGTCTGGATTTGGGTCTGGCCCTGGCCCTGCAGGAATGCTGGGCACTGGTGGTGGAATGAAGCCAAGCCTGGCAGGAGAGGACACTGAACACTGGGGGACAGCTGATCCAAGGAAGGAAACCAGGTGCCCTCCTGAGCAGGAAACCACAGGGATCAGCAGGAAAGGAGGAATAAAGCACAGCCTCAGGTCTCTGGGGTGGTTGTGGCACACGTAATAAATTCCAGCATTGTTTGAAATCCTGGATTTTCTCTAAAGCCTGCTCAAAGTCACCCCTGCCTGCAAATCTTTATCACTTGGAAGTGCTTGAATGAGCTAATAAATAATTTTCTTTGCATGGCAGGAGAGCTTGGCTTCACCTTGGTAATCCCACAAAACCATGCCTGGAGCTGCTCCCAGGATCTCGTTTGGCTCTAACCCCCCCACTCCTGAGTCACACAGAGCACCCTTCACACACACAAACCCCAAAATCCCATAGGCTTGGGAGGCACCTCTGGAGCTCATCTTGTCCAACCTCCCTGTTCACACTAGGTCCTGTGGCCAGCTGACTTCAAAATATCCCCTGGGAAGGAGACATCCAACAGGATGTGGGATCCATGATTCTGGGAAATCCCACACCCAGCATTTGGGAGAAAATTAGGGAGGAGAGTCTGCATCTGAATCAATGTTTTCTGTATTTTTTTTTTACAAAATATATACCATTTTTCACAAGAAAAAGGTAATAAAGGAATTCATAGGATTCAACATTCCTTTTTCTGACCAGTGGCACTGTCTGCACTGGGAAGCTCTCCTGTTATTGTACAGATTTTGGGAGCAGGTCCTGGCAGGGTTCCAGAGGAAACTCCATTGGTAAATCTGAGGAAAACTTGATCCAGCATTTACCAACAGCGTGAAATTTAAAATCCCACAGTCACAAGAGCAATCTCAGCCCCTTCCAGGAGTAAATTGAGGTTTTCCCTGCCCACTCTCCGTTTGAGATGCCAGGAAAAGGATAATTATCCCAAAGAAACACTGAGAAGTGTCAGTGTGTATTTAAACTCCTTCGGAAAGGGTTTAAATGGAGCTAAATCCTTCCTTAGCCTCGGATTTTGGCAGCAGTTTGAATTTAAGGAAGTGATGGAGGTATAATTGAATCACTTTGTCCCTCATGTTCTTAATGCTGGCAAATCAGATCTATTTTTAAAAATGAATTATTTATTAAGACAAATGAACAGGCAAGAGATAACCGATGAAAGATCTTAATCAGAATTAATTACTACATGGGGTAAAATTAAAAGAACTACTGGTAAATTATAGAATAACTTAAAAGAGTGCAGTAGAGCAAGGTACCTATATTAGAGTAAGAGAAATGGTATTGATTAGGGGTTGAATGTGATTTACCACTGAAATGATGAGGATATCCAGATTCCTTCACTCAAATCCTGGGAATTTCCATGAACTGAGTGTCCCTGCTGATGGGAGAATCTCCACACACTGCCAGGAGCATGTACAGGAGATTTCTGCTTTGTGGAAGTTTGGTGTGGCTTTCACAGCTTAAAATGAGTGGCTATCATCAGAAATTCAGATTATCCTGTCAGATCTCAATTCCACAGTGAGCTCTGGCCCCAGCTACAAGGGATGAGGACCTGAGGAGTGAATCCAGAGGCCACAGAGCTGCTCCCAGGGCTGGAGCCCCTCTGCTCTGGAGCCAGGCTGGGAGAGCTGGGGGTGCTCACCTGGAGAAGAGAAGGCTCCACAGAGAGCTCAGAGCCCCTGGCAGGGCCTAAAGGGGCTCCAGGAGAGCTGGAGAGGGACTGGGGACAAGGGATGGAGAGACAGGACACAGGGAATGGCTTCCCACTGCCAGAGGGCAGGGCTGGATGGGATATTGGGAAGGAATTGTTCCCTGGGAGGGTGGGCAGGCCCTGGCACAGGGTGCCCAGAGAAGCTGTGGCTGTCCCTGGATCCCTGGCAGTGTCCAAGGCCAGGTTGGACACTGGGCCTTGGAGCAGCCTGGGATAGTGGAAGGTGTCCCTGCCATGGCAGGGGTGGAGTAAATGTCCTTTCCCAAACCATTCCATGATCTCATGATTTTTTCTATGGCTGAATTCCTAATATATTCCCTAGCCCACAGTCACACAGGACAGAGGGAAGGAGGGCATGGGGCATAAATTCCATGGGGCAGGGACCATCCTGGGTAATTCCTGACGCCAGGGCTGCTGCAGAGCTTTGCTGTCACTCCTGCCCTGGGCTGGATGTCACAGGCACCCCTGGAACAGCAAAGGACACAAAAGCAGGGATGAGGAAACAGCACAAAGCAGCAAAAGAAATCTTTCCCCTCCTTCAAAGCTGCATTTGTTCCTTGCCTTCCCAGCAAGGATCGAAGGAGCAGGATGATGAAAAAGAGAGAAGAGAGTTAATCAACACAGCGGCTCTGGCAGGAAACCAAGTCACCTTTGGAGCTTCTTGTGCTCAATGAGAAACCATCAATGAGCAGGGAGAGCAGCAAATAATTTTCACAATGGACTGGCCCAAACCCTGGAATTATTCTGCAGGGAACAGCTCTTCACAGGCTAATTGGGCTCATTCAGTCTTGAACGCTGAGGATACACCAGGGGCTCTTTTAATTTATTGGCTTTAGGAGGAGTATTTACAAATCTAAACCCATAAAGCTGAGGCTTTGCAGCAAAAATGGAGCTAAGGCTGATGTTAGGCAGGACTTCACCTTCATCCTGCAGCTTAACTGCTTGATTGGGTTCCATGTAGCTCATTTAAAAATGTATTAAATATATATGGAAAGGAACACCCCTGAACTTGGAGACCAGCCCTGAATGTTTCAATGCTGCAAAAAGCAACCAGAATTCAGCAGCGGAATCAGAAGATCTCCTGCAGCCCCAAGCAAGGAGAAATTGTCCTGTCAGGAGCCAAAAATCCCAGTCTGGCTCTTGCTGAGCCCTTTTTGGGGTGGCCTCTGCTGGCCTTACCTCGATGTCACCACAGCTGGCCCAAGGTGGAGCAGTGAGAGGTTCAGCCAGGAGCAAGGTGGGACCTGGAGAAGGTTGATCCCAACTCAGCAGGGTTTGGAGGTCACAGCAAAGTCACAGTCACCAGAGCAGGGACCAACTAGACCAAGACTAAGGTTCATTAATTAGCAAAGTCCATCTCAAATGAATGATGGCACAGGGAGGAATGGAAGTCACAAGTGCTACTGAAATTTGACATAATCATTATAAGAATTAAAGTAATTTTTAAAAATGTAAATTGAAAAATCTTTTTTTTTCAAATCTAAAAAAAAAATTAAACTATTTTTTAACTAATTCAAAAATTAGGAAACTTTCTAGAAGCTGAAAAAATGGTGAAATAATCAGCTTGGAAGAGGCTTCAGGAGGTTTAGAGTCCAACCTCTTCCTCCAAGCATAAGATACCTCCAAGGTCAATGATAAGATAAGCTTTTTCCAGGTTTGTCTTAAAAACCTGCAGGTGTGGAGCCTCCATGGGAAACCTCTTCCCATCCTGTGCTACCCAGTGGTGAAAACAGGGATATGGGCTCTTGCACCATTTATGAGTGGTACTATGGAAAAGAGGAGGAGAGAGGGAAAAGAGGATAAAGTGGGTAAAGAAAAAATGCAATAACCTCATGTTGAGTAGTGATCAAGCAGAAGGAGCAGAGCTCATTTCACCTCCCATTTTCTGTCTCCATTCTGAGCTGGCCTTTCCAAGTTCCTCATTTCCCCAGAGAGCTGCTGGCACATCTGGGATATTCCATTTCCCCTGAACGAATGGCTGATATCTCAGGCCAGTGTCCCTCAGCACTTCTCTCTCTGAGAATGTGAGGACACCAGATAAAAACATCACTGGGCTGTGTAAGGCTGGATCTGGAGGCTCCAGCCCTGCTGCCTCCTCCACATCAACTCCCAAACATTCTTCTCTCCTTTCCATCCTCCCACCAGCTCGAATTTGCTGTCTGTGGAAAGGTGGAGGATGAAAATGTTCAGCATTTTCCTCATCGAGGCAGAATCCAAGGCATTGAGTGAGGCAGTAGAACAGCTTGGGGGAATGGATTTTCCTCCTAGTTGGGACTCAATGAGGAACTGTGTCCCCTCAGGAGGGCTGGTCCATGCTCTGTGTGCTTTTTTTCTGTTCCCCCCTCCAGAGGCAGAGCCCAGTGCAGCCCCTTGGCTCGGGGGGGTCCCTGTGAGCCCCAAAGGAGCTCGGAGAGCCCCAGGTTCCCCTGGGCACACAGGATGTGTTGGCACCACAGCCCAGCTGCAGGAGGGGGCTGGCTTGCTCCAGTGCCACCTCCAACATCCCTGTACCCCAACCCAAGCACGGCCTGGAGCTGATCCCCGCTGAGCTCCGTGTGGGCAGGAAAGGACAATTTGTCACCTAATTCCTGGGGACCAGAGCGGCTTTAAAGGGTCATTAATGTAACCCAGTCTCTTATTTAGCTGTTACTTTTATGCAGCCTCACTCATCTCTCAGTCAGACATTCCCATTTCCAATTCCCAATTTCACATTCCCGTGTCTCCATCTGGAGCTGCCCCCCCAGCAGGGCCTTTTCCAGCTGGCACAGACCAGTGGCCAAGGCACCAACTGGAGATTAGGACTGAGCACCAGGAATGAGCCAGCTGCAAATGTCACTCCTTGTTTTATTTCCTTCCTGGAAAGATCCATCCCAGCAGCTTTGGGAATGGTTTGCAAATGAGGACACCCCTTCTGCATCATGCACAGGAAGGATCAAAACAGGAAGAAGCTAAAACATGGGAATGGTTTGATAGAATCCTCTTTGCTTTCCAGCTCCTCTTTAGGAGGGATTGTTTGGGCACTGAGCAGAGAAAAAATTAGCATTGTTAATTTGCTGCAAGCCAGGGCACCTCAAGAAATGCAACACAATTAATTAGCGCCTAAAAAAAAAGAAACCATTTGAAGTGTTTATTGCAGGATCAAGCTCCTGGTTTTATAAGCAGATGGGGAAATAAAGGGCTGGGAATGACATGGAGAAAACAGCTGCAGTGGGAGCAGAGCCTAATTCATAATTCAACAGCCTAATCAGGGAACATCTTCCGCAGTTCCTCGCTGGAATGGCAGAACGTGAGCAGGCAAACGATGAGGCTGCTTCAGTTCTTCAAGAGCTGCTGCCAATTAGCTTGCTGTCTTCGTTAGCCATGTACACAGCTAATGAGGGGCCCACGGTATTAAAGAGCCCAACAAAAGTAGGGCAGCCTCAAATAATTGTCTTAATGATAAACACTCCTCAGCAGCGTTTCAATAGGGTTTGGTGGGAATTCATTAACTGAATAAAGACCTGTTCACGCTCCTTTGCTGATCGTTCCTGTTCTCCTGCATGGAGAGGGGGGCATGTTTTGGTGGAGCTGCTGTTGGTTCTGGAGCTGCTTTTCAAGGTGGCTGCAGCTGGTGCTGGATCAGCTGCAGGCAGATCCCATGCAGGGTGTGCCTTCAGCTTTGCACTCTGGATACCCAGTGCTGGTGGCGGCACCCAGGAAAATTCACCTCTGCTGAAGGGGACATTCCTGAGGGTCCCAACTTTCTGCAGGGACAGAGGGGGAACCCATTGGCACAGGCCTGGACATCTGTGGAGAGATTAGAGATGCTGCTCTCAGGGAAAAACGAATCCTAGCTTGGATCTGCCCATGAATCCAAGGGGAAAATTTGTTCTGGGGAAGACACCACAGAGAGATCAATGTCCTATGCTGGGAATAAGGAATTTGTCCTGGAATAGTCTTTGCTCACCACCAAGCTCTTGGCTTGGTCAATGCCTTGGACAGAAAATTGCTCTTTAATTCAATTAAAACCCATTTGTCTGAGCTGGGATCCATTGGGATGATCCTACCATCCTGAATTCTGGTCTAACCTGGAGATCATTTCACTGAAGTCTGGTCACCTGCTGGCTCCATTTCCCTGCACTGAGCATTGACTGGTTCTGTGTCACAGGACAGTGACATCCTGGCCTGGTCATCTCCAAAGACACCTGTGCAGCTCTGTGCAGCTGGATGAGTCCAAGGTCCAGGATAAATTCCCTGGATTTGGAGGCCCTATGCTGGCAGCAATCCCCGTTGAGGTTTTCTCATTTTCCTGGATTATCCAACTAAAATCTAGTGCAACTGGGAGAGTCACCACACTGAACACCTCTGCTGATGGATCTTCCCAAGGCTGGGAGAGTCCAGGTCCGTAAAAATCCTTTTGGAGGGCATCAGTCCTCCAGTTTTGGAAGGAGTGTGTTTTCCTTGGGGCAGGATCAAACCCTCTGAGCTGAGAGAAGCCTGGAGTTTGCATTTGCCTGCTGAAACCTTTTGTAAAACCAGCCCCGACTGCACGGATTCCTTCAGCTGAGGTTCTGATCCACTTGGAAAAGTGGAACGTTTCCCAAGAATGTTTCACTTCTTCCTTTCAAAACAGTAACTTCTCAGTTTCAAATGACAAAAGCACAACATTCAGTGAGACACCTTGTAACCCTTCATTTTTACACCAAACCCAGAAGCATTTTCAAGTTCTTGCCAGAAGGAGTTTTTAAATCTAATTTGATTGAAAAGTCAAACTTTTTTTCCCAGTCTGGCACGTACAAAAGTGGATGTTCAGAGCCCATTGATGCCATCAGGCTGTGCTGACAGTGGTGGAGGAAGGAGCCAGAGCCCCAGACCAGAGTTGCTACCTGAAGAACAAAAGGATGAATCCTCCCCAGTGGGCTCACTTGGAAACCCCAACCCTGGGCTAAAAGATCTCTGATCCTGTCTCAGAGCATTCTCTGCCAGGTTCTCCCTCAAATCCCACTTTTGTGACCCATTTGACTTTTTTTCTGCTTCTCCAAGTACTTGGGGGCTCAGAATGTTGCCTGGATTGGAAGCTGCTCCCTCAGGGCAGACTTGGATAGAAAATCTCTCCCACCTCCTTCCACAGAAGGAGAATGAACCCTTCCCAGGGCATTGCTCCCACAAAACTCCTCATGGAGCACAAGGCTCTGATTAAAAGGAAGAAAAGTAATTTTCTATTTCTCCATTCAAGACCTGAGCCTTTCAATAATTACTGAGCTAATCTGACATTCATGATCCTTGATTTCAGTCATTCATTCCGGGGCTGATTAACGAGATGTTCCTTAGTGGAACACAGCTTCCCTTCTTCCCTCAAGACAGGAGAATTTCAGGAAAAATATTAAATATTCCAAAGGAGGGCAGGTAATTGGCAGGAGCACTCCTTGTCTGCTCTGCAGTGCCTGGGCTTCCTCACGATTAGGAGAGGTCTTTTCCAAAGGATTGCTTGGGAATGAACTGAACAATTAATTCCAGTGCAGGAAATGAACTGCATTTCCTACTGCTCCCAGTAAGGGATCAGCTTGTGGAGGGTCCTGTCCTTTCACCCCCCACGACAGCTTCTGTTCCCTCCCCCACCCACTTCCCAAATTCCCTGCTGCCTCAATTTGCAGTTTGGAGCAATTCCTTGGTTTGCTCCTTGTAAATATTTTTGGGTGTCACCAATGCCATGTGTCCTCTCAATCCCCTTCCTTAAAAACCATTTCCAGATCAGCAGGGTGGCTCATCCCAGACTTCCAGGACAACATCCAACCTCCCTTTGGGCTCCATAATTTTTAAATTTACAGCACAGCAGGGAGTCTGTGCTTTCCACAGGAGCATCCTCAGGGATTCATGGCAGGGCTGAAGTGGGAGATGTGGAATTGGTAAAGGATCAGTCACATTTTTCTTTTATGGGGGAATTAAATTCGATATTTAGGGGGAAAAAATTGCCCCCATACCACACACATCACAGGCCACCACAGCTTTAGACAAGGTTGAAATTCCAGGTTTCCCTCTGGACTGAGCGCTTCCATAATTTACTTGGAATTTCTGCAGTTTGGACACCACCAATTCATGCCATTACATCGCAATAAAAAATTATTTCCTTTAAAAAACCCAACAAACTTCAAAATTTGAAGTGCGTTTTTTTACTCTGATCCTTGGGATTATCAGGAAGATCAGAAAAAAATGGTCTCCAAATTCATAAATACAGACAAGTTGAGGTTAAATCTGAATATTCAACCAGTCTCAGCATTTTGGGGGATTCCTCTGCTAGTTTTGGGTTTTGTTTAAGTGATTCACAGTCCTGACTTTCTGTTATCTCATTGTTTGTCATCTAAAAATTGAGGGTTGGATGCTCAAAATGAGCCTTTGAACATCAGAAATGAAGCTTTGAGCCCTAAGTGTGGAGTTTGTATCTTAAAATGAGGTGTTGGATGTTAAAAAGGAGGATTTCAAGCCTATAAGCTAAACTTCAGGCTGTAAAAATGAGAATCTAGGCCCTAAAATTTGTAAACTGCAGTTGAGGGTTTGGAGACTGAGGATGTTGCTTGGATCCTAAAAATGATGGGCAGGATCCTAAAAATGCCCTTCTGGAGGCTTTGCAGAATAAAATGCTGATTTGGACTCTTAAAAGGAGATTTTTTTAATGGAATGGAGCCTTTGGACCCTAAAAAAGGAAAATTTGGGCCATAAAAATGGGGTTTGGCTCCTAACATGAATGTTTCAACCTTTTAAATTGAGCTTCAGGTCTTAAAATGAGCATTTGGAGCATAAAATAAGGGATGGGTCCTAAAAATGTGGCTTTGAGCCCTGAGAAAAAGAGAATTTGGGGCTCTGTAAATGCTTCTGGGCATTCAAACTGGGATTTTTGGCTGCTGGAAATGAGGGGTTATGGCTAAAATTGGAAGGGTGAGCCCTTCCTTAAAATGGAATCCTCAAAGTTATTCTTTAGACCTGAAAAATGAAGCATTTATGCTCTAAAAGTTGGGGTGATGAAAATGAGTGTTTAGATCCCAGGAATGCTCATCAGAGCCTCAGAATGGGTTTCTGGAGAGAAAAATGGGACTTTCTGCCCACTGCAGTGTGGAATTTAGGGCACGTTTAGGATTTTTTCTGTGTTTTCTGAGGCTTTTCTGATCTTTCCCAGGGAATATCAGCAAGCAAGAGTGGTGGAGCTTTGGTGAGGGAAGCATCCATGAGCATGAAATGTTGTGGCACCAGTGCCTCCATCACTGCATTCAACCAGTTCTTCCTGGCCTTCCATAGTTTATTTGGGAAATCTGCTCATTTCACACCTTTTGGCTCTTCCAGATAAGAATTGTGGAATCTTGGAATGATGTAGGTGGGAAGGGACCCTGAAACTCATCCCATCCCACCCCTGCCATGGGCAGGGACACCTCCCACTGTCCCAGGCTGCTCCAAGCCCCAATGTCCAACCTGGCCTTGGACACTGCCAGGGATCCAGGGGCAGCCACAGCTTCTCTGGGAATTCCACATCCCGGGACTGTTGTGGGAATCCTGGTAATTCCTTTTGCAACAAATAGGAATTGTTTCCTGGACAGATCCCACTCTGGAAAAGCTGTCTGTGCTTCCCTCGTGTTCCCATGGGTCAGCACCGGGTTTTCAGTGAGGTTTTCCCAGCTGGAATCTCAGAAATGAAGGACAAAGATCCTGATAACAAGTTGGAAAATACCTTCAAAATCTCCTAATCCAACTGTCACCTGACAGCCCCACAGCCATCCTGGATGGGGTTTGGTGGTCCAGGACAGAGTTTGGTGCTGTCTAAGATTACAATACAGGATGTGACCAAAAGTATCTATTCTATCACCATCTATTGAGACCGGGTGGGGCAGTGATCTTTATCTCTGTGGGAGATATTCTGCTAATGGGCCATCCATTGAAACCAGGCAGGGCATTGTTCTCTATCTTTTCACAACCCATCCTTCCTCCAGTGAGTCATTTTCTGCTCATGGCCATTGAGTCCCACTGTGGGACTGATAAAATTACTGCATCCCATTGGGAGTTGCTCCAGCCAGAGAAATGAGCCAAGGCTTTCCTACCTAGATAAAAACTGAAATTCTAGAACACCAAGTTGCCCTTTTTCCACTGGACTCCAGAGGAAAACTGGACTTTTTTTCCACATCATCACTGAACCTTCAGAGGAAACCTGCACCCTTCTACAAGACCACTGTTTCAACTGAGCCACATCTGTCACTGCAGGAGGATGCAGCCACCATTTAATGGGACTGCTGCCAACACCCTGCCTGACGGGGTGTCAGGTTGTACTCTGACTTTGTCAGGGTTTGGGGTTTGTTTCTTTGTAGTACTGTATTTCTATTTTAATTTCCCTAGTAAAGAACTGTTATTTCTAATTCCCATATCTTTGCCTGAGAGCCCCTTGATTTCAAAATTATAATAATTTAGAGGGAGGGGGTTTACATTCTCCATTTCAAAGAGAAGCTCCTGCCTTTCTTAGCAGACACCTGTGCTCTAAACCAGGACAGGTGCCCAGGATGGGGTTTGGTGGCCAAGATGTCTCTGACATTTCCAGAAACCTTTCCCTGCCCCACTAAAAAGCCTTTTCCATGGTGCCAATGACCTGCCTGGCTCCACAGGATATTTTTTCTCTTGAATAGCAGGAATTTTGCAGGATTTGCAGATGCTCAGGGTCTGGGAGAATGCAATTCTCCCACCCTGGCCTACCTTTGGTACAAGCACACAAAAAGCTTGGCCAAAAAGGGAGGGAAGAGATTAAAATCCTGATGAGCCACCTGGTCTATGCAATGATTCCCAATAATGAGGAGTCGGGAAAGCGATTGTTAGCACAATTAAAAATGCAGCATGGGAATGTTACATAATGTAAACATGTTAATTAATGGAGCATGGTAATGAATGGAACAGGTCCTGATAGCCCTGGCATGCAGGGGTGGTGTCTCCTGCACTCCTCACATGGAACATACAACATAAAATGCTGTTCCCTTAATAATTGGTTAAAACCAGGAGCAGTGTGCCAGATATGGGAAGAGCCCCATGCCTGCCGGGGTCTCCACATCCTTTGGAGTTACACACAGGCACAGGTTTAAGAACATAAAAAGAAGGCTCATTTACAAAACCATGAAATATTTGAGGATGGAAAAGGAGAATCCCAACCCCCCTGCTGTGTCCAGCTGGGAATATCTCCAATAATTTCTATCAATCCATTCCACTTTTCCCAGTGGCTTCAAGACAGCTGGAAGCAGCCAAGCAGATCCAAACTGATCCAAAGTGTTTAGGGATTCCCAGGAATGTTCTCTCAGGGAATAGCATCAAACTTTAAGTAATGATGTTGTTCCAGCTGATTGTTTTATTAAAGCCCACGGAAGACACTCGAAATAATTATTCCCATTTGGAGAGACAGGCTGGAAAAATCTACTCTGATACGCAGAATTCCATCAGCTTCCACAAAAAAAAAAACAACCTGTTATTCCAGCAGGATTGTGCAATCTGAACCCCAAAATCCACTTTAGTGGCCCTAGGGAAGGGCAGAGTAAGAGGTGCCAGTCCTGGGACGTGACACCCACAAGGGCACAGAGATGCTTGGGATGAGGGGCTGTGCATCCAGCAATCCTCCCCTTGGGATTTTCCTACTATCATTCAACACACATATGGAAAAACAAACTCACTCCTGTCCTGAATATCAATTCAGGGAATGATCTTTGTTACTGAAAACATCGGGAACAGAGCCTGGTGACACCTTTCCTTATGCTGCCTATTAATCTTCCCTTCACACAAGGCGAATCCTGGATCCAGCCTTCTCTAGAGGGTTGGGAGCAGGCAGGATGGGAAGGAGGTCACCCTGCCTGCCCCAGATTGTGTTTGTGTTCTGCTAAGTCAGATTCCAGGTGCCAGACAGGAGATTCCAAATAAATTGGACATCAAAAATTGAAATGCATGGAGGAATCTCTCAGCTTTTACAAGAGCACAGCAATCAAAACAATGTAGAGATGCAAAATAGTTTTCCTGGGATGTTTCTGCTGGCTGTGAGCTCCAGCACCTCTCCCTGAGCAGATTCCTGCTGTTCCTGATCCATCTTCAGCCCCATTTCTTCATGCTCAGGAATCTGCCTGATGACACCCGACCAACATTGTGTGTCCTGAAGCTTCCTCAGAGACAAGAAACCTCCAACATTCCCAGAGTTTACTGCCAGCCTTCTCTTTTCCAGGCTCTGGGGTTTGCTCTGGAGGTTCTCCAGTTCAGTTTTTTCTGGGGGAAGGATTTTCATAAATATGTTAAAAAATACACTCGGGAATCAACCTGAGGGAGGACTTAGCTGTGTTTATTGGAATTAAAGGAATAAAAAGGCACATGATGAAAACAATTATTCCTTTTACTTGAAGGAATCTCTCAACACTTGTGTGGCAAGGTCATAGAATCCTACAATTATGGAATACTTTGGGATTGAAGGGATATGAAGTTCATCCAGTGCCACCCTGCTGTGCACAGGGACACCTTCCACTGTCCCAGGCTGCTCCAAGCCCTGTCCAGCCTGGTCTTGGACACTGCCAGGGATCCAGGGGCACCCACAGCTTCTCTGGGCACCCTGTGCCAGGGCCTCACACCCTTATAAGGAACAATTCCACTGTTAGTGGAAAACTGCCCCCTCCTTGTCTCACTTGCCTCCAAATACAGGATGTTTCAATTTTCCCTCAGGTTTTATGAGCGGAAAGTGTTGAACAAATATCTAGTAATCTCTATGGACAGGAGGGAATGAGTTCTCCTCCATGTGAGGGGGAGAATGGAATCCACACCCAGGGATGGCCCTGGCTTTGGGGATGGAGAGCTCTGAACATCCCTTCCTAGCCAGGGGACTCCCTGATCCACCTCTGTCCTGAGCAGGACATGGCCCATGGAGAAGGAGCCTGGACTGAGGTGGAGGAGGAAGCCCAGCCCTGCTGGAGCTGCTAGGTGTGATGGATCCGAGTGGGCTCAGAGCCCTGGGGTACACAGGGATTATCCTAAGCCTTTCATTAGCCTAAATCCTGCTTTTCTCCAGCACGGGCGAGGCTGTTCCAAAGAGAAAGGAGTCAGCAGTGCTGGAGCACACTCCCCCTTTCTGCCAGAGTGGAATAATCCCCTCTGTTAAACTGGGATGAATGGAATGTGATTGACACCCCTGGTCCCGCTGTTCCTCACCCCAGAGTGGATGGAGCTGCTCTCACAGCAGCTCGGGAAAGGAGCAGGGAAAACCCCAGAAGAGGTTTCTTAATTAGGAAAATTTCATTTCTGCAGATTAACATATTTATTAGAGCCATTAATCATCCCTTCCTGGGTCCTACCAGAGCACAGCTCAGCAGGAGCAGGGTGGGATTGGCAAACTCCACCAGAGAGCCAGAGGAGTGTCCCAGCACAGAGCATCCTTCTGCTCCAGGGTCCCAGGGAAGGAGCCAGGAATAGCCTTGACAAAGTTGTCACCACTGCCACAGGAGGCTAAAAAAGCTGGAGAGGGACTTGGGACACGGGATGGATGGACAGGGCACAGGGAATGGCTTCCCACTGCCAGAGGGCAGGGATGGATGGGATATTGGGAAGGAATTGTTCCCTGGGAGGGTGGGCAGGCCCTGGCACAGGGTGCCCAGAGAAGCTGTGGCTGCCCCTGGATCCCTGGCAGTGTCCAAGGCCAGGCTGGACAGGGCTTGGAGCAGCCTGGGACAGTGGGAGGTGTCCCTGTCCACAGAGGAATGGGATGAACTTTAAGGTCCTTTCCCTCCCAGGCCAGTGTGTGGAGTCAGAAGAACCAGACTGGGGTCCCATCCAGTGCTGTGAGGGATGGGAATTGCTCCAGCCCTGATTTCTGGGTCATTTCCACCTCCTGCGAACTCCATATCCCCACCCAGCAGGGCAAAATGGGTTCTCCAAAGATCTGTTTGAGGATATGTCCAGACAGAGCTGCCTCCCTGCAGCCCTCAGCCCACCCAGGCCCAGCAGGTCCCACCATGAGGGCACTGCTTTATAACTTCAAATGTGGAATATAAATAGAAAATACAAATGAACTTCAAGGGATCACTTTGTATCCCTGAGGCTTCTCCTGGACCAGCTGGGGTTGGGAGTTCCTTCTCCTCTGCTGTGACCCTTTTTGGGTCAGGAGGTGTTGGTGTGTGCTGGTGGGAGGGGACAGGGAGCCTGGCTGGTCACACTTGTCACCACCATGCAGCCAAGTCTGTGCTCTCTACCCTTCCCTCTGTGACCTTGTTCCATCTTTTCCCTTTTCCAGCACTCCCAGAGCTCACCCAGGCTTTGAAGTCCTCAGTGACTTCAGCATCCCAATAAAACAATTATTGTCCCATTGTATTTTTCCAGCTCAACTGCATCTGCCCTGCTCCTGGAGGAGAAGCAGAAGGAATTTGCTTCCCTCTCCCACATATTGCCAGGCACAGCCATCAGCAGGAAAGGAAACTCCTTGATCTCTCTGAGCTGCCCTAATTTCTGAGCCTGGGAAAGGGCGAGGAGCTGCTCCAGTTCCAGCCTCCAAGGAGGATGTGCTCCCAGGAAAGGGGACACCACGACAGGCAGGAGAGGGAGCAGCTCTGGGCAGAGCAGGAGGACTTGGCAGCACTTACAGACACTCAGGAATAAGGATTTTTTTACAGGGACATTTCCTCTGAGCTCCAAAGGAGCAGATTCTGGCTGGATTTGCAGTGATGAGCAGCACAGAGCTCATCCATCACACTCAGAGGGTTCCCCTAATTAGAGAGCCCCTTTTGGAGATTCAGACCCATCCAGCCCCTGACAGAATCTGAGCAGGGCCCTCCTTCTGCTCAGCTCCAACCAGGAGATTTTTCTTCATCTGCTTGTGACAACTGCTGTGCTTGTTGGGAGCTGATGCTGGGAGCTGCTGGCCAGCAGCCAGACCCAGGAGCAGCTCAGCGGTACTGGAGCAGGAGATAAGAGCTCCCAGGAGATCCAAGGCCACAGTGGCACGTGGCACTGGCTCCCCCCAGTGTATCCCAGTGCTTCCCAGTTCAGCAGAACTCAGCTGGATTCAGCCTCGGGATTTCCTGACAATGACTCAAACACACCCACCCCTTATCTGCTCCATGGATTTGTGCCGAAGGCAGCAACTCCAGCAGCTCTGCCCATCCCAGCCCAGGCTCGGGGACAGCTGCCCTTCCTCTGAGCAGATGTTTGGTGGTTATTTTGCCTCTGAGCAGATGTTTGTGGTTATTTTGCCTCTGAGCAGGTGTTTGTGGTTATTTTGCCTTTGCCCCCAGAGCCATCACCTCACCTCGATCTGCATCCCACAAACATTCCAGCTAATCAGTCACTAATGACATGATTGAACACCTCTGTGGCTTTTAGGACTATCACACCATGCCCTAGCAGGAGTCAGGGATGAGTCAAAGATCCTGAACAAGCCACCAGGGAAGGGAAATGTTTATCCAAAGGCCAGGCTGAGTCACTGTGGCTCTGGTCTTGTCAGTGTGTCCAGCTGCTACTGTGGATGTCCTTGCTCCTGGAAGGAGAAGTGGCTGGAACTGGTGTGGTGCACAGTCCCTGCAGAGGCATTTCTGATCTCCCTTTCTGATGGAGAAGGTTTAGAAAGAAATCCATTATTTTCCCTGAGTCCCCAGTGCCTCACAATTCATTTTGTCCTCCCAGAAAAGTCCAGTCACCTGTCCTTGGTAGGTAGAGGTGAGGTGAGGTGGAGGCAGAGGTGACAATCTGTGAGGAAAAAGCTGCTCTTTTTTGCTCACACCAAAGTCCTGTTTGGCCTTTGGCAGCCCCACAGCAGAGATGTTTGTCCCAGAACTCCTGAGAACGGGATCCCATGGATCAGGACAGGGTTCAGGGGTTCAGCACTTTCGACCTCCTGGACCCTGGCAGGGAGATGTCACCTCAAAATGTCAGCAAGAACTGATCCCAGCCAAGAGCTCCATAGCAGGAGGATGCATGGGCAGAACTGCAGGGGAATTTATTTTGGGAATTTCTTTCCTGCGTCTGACATCGCAAAACTTTTCTCTCAGGATTTGCTGGAGGTTATTGTCAGAAACGCTAAGTTAGATGGACCTCTCGTGGTTATTTACCTTTTGGAAGCATGGAAATATGGAACAAAATATCCAGGATTTGTTTTGACCTCCACATCCATTAAATATTAACCTCATTTGCTCGCTAAGTAGGGAAGACAGGACACCAGGTCCAGGGAGAGAATCTCTTCCTGTCTCCTCCAGAACTCAGCTAATGATGATTTTGGAAGACCAACTGTTCCAGGGAGTCGAATCCCAGGCCAGGGCACGGGGCTGGCACAGGGAATGGCAGCAGATAATCAGGATGTGCTGGAGCAGATGCAGCAGCAGAGGAAGATAAATGGGTGGGAGTTAGAAAGGAAGCAGCAACAATGAATAGGGGCTGTGAGACCTGAGAGATTAAACAAGATAAAAAGCAATAAATATGTACATTCCTGGTAAACAAGGATTAATGGGGGTGGGGGATGCTGCCAGGAGAGGTCTGCTGGAGCCAGGAGAGGGTGACAGGACTAACAAGACTCTGAGGAGACAGAAGAGTGCAGGAAAACCTTGAACCATTACAGAGGGGAGGAAAAGTGGAGCCCAGGATGGGGTTGGTTGGGAGAGAGGACGGGGGACAACAGGAATGTGATGACCACAGTGACCAAGTTGGTGTCACCTGGCATGGCAGAGGCTGGGGGTGGTGGCGTCAGTCAGGCCTGCAGCAGCTCGAGCCCCTTACACCAGCTCCTGGGGTAATTTGAGAACCAAAGCTTCTCTCCTAAGGAAGGATGAAGCCTCATTGAGAGGATGAAACCTCCCAGCAGCTGCTCCATTTTATTGCCCACAGACAAGCAGAGTTCAGACCCTTTTTCCCTTTTCCCTTTCCCTTTATAGCAGGATGTGCAAGGCTCCTTCTTCAGAAGGTTTCAGCCTTGATCCTCCTGCCCAGAGGATCCAAACACCTCCACCCCCAGCTCTGGGCACTCCCTGCCCTCGGGTGCCATTGCAGAGGCCCAGAGGGGAGGAAGAGGAGGGTGAGGCAGGATCATTTGCCCACCTTGGAGAGGATTTTGGAGAAGAGGAGCTGGGGATGTGGCAGGAATTCTGACCAAGGACAGGAGAGTGAGTGCTAAACATTCCAGCAAGTGCTGAGAGAAGAGAGCCATGAATTAAATGGAATTTCCCTTTTCCCACCAGGCTGCAGATTCTACAGTAATAAAATTAATTAATAACTGCAATTAAACCCAAACCACCCCTGCTTTTTCAGGACGAGCTGGGGTTTATAATGGCTCCAGCATCCAGGGGAAGGCAAGGGTAGGAAGTTGAGATCCTCTGAGCCCTAAGTCACTTTGATCTTGTGGAAAAATTTATTATTGGATTCGGGAAGGCAGGACCCAAATTCCCTGAGCATCCTGGAAAATGATGGATAGGAGAGCTCCAACTCTGAAGATGGGCTCCAGCTTCAAGATCTCAGGGATCCTGGATTCATGGCAGAGACCAGAGGGTGAGGAAGGTCCTGAGTGAAGAAAGTGTGGATGGCCAGAGCAGCTGTGGCTGCCCCTGGATCCCTGGCAGTGCCCAGGCCAGGCTGGACATTGGGGCTTGGAGCAGCCTGGGACAGTGGAAGGTGTCCCTGTCCGTGGCAGGGGTGGCACTGGATGGGCTTTAAGGTCCCTTGTCCTAAGCCCCTCTCAAACAAAAGTGCTGGCACTGCTGATGCCCAAATTTTCCAGAGTGTGAGTCCTAACTTTGACTTCTGGGAGCAGCAATCCCACCTCATCCGTGCTCTTAATTAAATCAATTATCAGAAGTAATTGAATTAAGAGCCATTTATACAGACCCTGATTATTTCATGTCTTTGTAGAGCCCTTAAGAGAGCAAAGCTTTCAGGCAGGACCTGACTGCAGCCAATCTACCCAAGGAATACAAACGCAGCCAGAGCAAGGAGAGAGGAGAACTCAGGGAAAAGCTCCACATTAAGACATCAGCAGTGTGCAGGGGAGGAGTCTGGGAGGTTGTGCAGCCTCTGACTGTGGAGACTCCAAGATCAGATGGAATAAAAGCCCTGAGCTGCCCTGTCTGACCTCAGACTCCTCCTGCTGTGAACAGGAGATTGGTCCAGAGCCCTCCCGAGGAGTCTCCAGGCTGAATCCTGTGTGACCATATCAGTCCTTCTTGGGACATTGGCTCTCCTGGTGCTGCACAGTTATTAATTATCCATTGGATAACTCCTGTTAGCTGCCAGCAAACCTCTCCAGCCTTTTTCACCCCGTTTTTAGGGATTCAGCAATGCAGGAGGCACAGGGGCAGCAAACCCAGCAGCCACAAACAGCAGCGTCTCAATTACAGCTCCCTGCAAGTACAAGGAATCACCTCAGAAGGAATAAAATATTTGGATTCTTGGGTTGGTGTTTTTTGCAGAGGCATTTCAGGGTGTTCTAGGCTTGGATTTTAAATAAACGTGGCAGAATTCCCTGGGAACCACAAGGGCTGTGCCACTACAGCAATAAAGGAAAGATTAGCACTTGGAGGGGAACATTTCAATTTGCCTACAGGTGGCATTTAAACCTTCTTGGCTGTGCCTTTCCCGTCCTCATTCCCTCGAATGGGCTGCCTGCCTGCCTAGCTGGGATAATAAAGTGGCAGCAGTGCAGGAATGATAATAAAAAAAATAGAATTAATGCCTTTTAATTCCATTTTAAGGGAAACAAGCAAAAGGCTGCGTTTGGATAGACACAGAGCCTGGCGTGGAGCCTGGAGCTCTTCTCCTTCAAGGATCTGCTGGAATGCCAGGGAAGGAAAAGCCTTTCTGGTTAAAAACTTTGCATTTCCCTCCTCAGCTATGCCCCCATGGCTACACCACAGCCAGAGGAGGAACCAATTTCCATTGTTAAGTTCCAAAGGCTGAGCTTTACAGCAGTGATTGGGGTTGAATAACAGGGTTTTAATAGAAATCCAGAACATTTGCCTTGCACAAAATGGGGATCAAAGGGAAGCCAAACTCTGGAGAAAGGAACAAACCTTTCAGACACCCTGGCTCCAGAAAGAGGGGAGGGATTAATATTGGTTGGATCCTGCGGGATCGTCCCTGCTTGTGGATTTACTTTTTATTTGGAACATCTTAAAAAAAAGAAGTGATTCCATGGCATAAATTCTCCAACATATTTAATTGTCACATATTAAAGAATGACCTTGTAATGCCATTTTTGTCTTATTAAATGGATCTGGAGAAGAGATTTTTCTTCCCCCAGTTTTAGAGACTTGTGAGCACCATAAAATGGCAAATGAAGCACTAATGAGAGGGAAAACCCTGTGGGAACAAAGTCACCTTCTGCTGGGAATGCTGGGATGAGCCTTTGGCTGCCACAGAAATGTCCTGGTGGTGTCCCCTCAGCATCACACAGAGTTTCTCTCCCAGCCTCCTTGCTTTTGGGCACCACCTAATGGCTCCTTCACTGCCTCACAGATCAGGGAAAACTGAGAAAAAGCATTCCCAGTGTTGGTGGCAGCACTAAAAGCAGAGAATTGCCTTAAATCCCACTCAGCTCCTGAGGCAGTGAGGTCTGTGTGTCTGAGCCCCATCCTGCTTCCCACCCTTCAGCTGGGACAAATTCCCCTCCCAGCTGGGATGGGAACACACACAGAGTGAGGCCAGAAATCCAATCCTAATTGAGTTTTAACTGTGCATGGAATAATGAGTTACAGGAAAAACCTCCTTATGGATCATCCAGATTTCTTAGAGAAAGTGTCCATGGAGCTGTGCACAGGGAAGGGTTGGGGCTGCACAAACGTGGAATTGTTTGGATTTTTAGGATTGATTGCAAGTCTTTACCTCAGGGACAGATAATATTCTTGTGGGAAGGAGAGCAGGGACAGAGCAGGTCATGATGGAGCTCCTCTGACAACACAAGAGGTCTCCTAACAACTTTGTCCTTCCCAAAGCAGAGGAGCACTTGGGGAACACAACATCCCAAACCTTAGCCCTGAGCAGGTGCAGGGATTCAGGAATGCAGGGAAGAGTGTGGAATGCCCATCCCAGAGCACCTGGGGAGAGGAAGTGAAAAGCACTTGGATCATGGATGGTGTCTTGTTGAGATGTTTGTAACCCTTTTTTTTTTTCCCATTTTGGTTTTACACCTACAGGTGGTGTTTGTCTTCACCAGCAGGAAAATGAGACTCTCCTTCCTTTCATGGAATCATGGAATGGTTTTGGTGGGAAGAGACATTAAAGGTCATCCCATTCCACCCCTTACCATGGGCAAGGACACCTTCCACTGTCCCAGGCTGCTCCAATCCCTGTCCAGTCTGGCCTTGGACACTTCCAGGGATCCAGGGGCAGCCACAGCTTCTCTGGGCACCCTGTGCCAGGGCCTGCCCACCCTCACAGGGAGTGACCACCCCAGCATGTCCACCACAGAGTGCCCACCACACCCTGCCCACACAGAGTGACCACCAAGCTGCCCAGAGCTCTCCTGGGCCGGTGCCAGCTCCAGCAGAACCTCCCCAGCCCTGCCAGAGCCACGCTGTGATGGCCACGGGAGGAGGAGGATTCTTGCAAGGATTTGTCAGTGACACTGGGAAATCATTTGGGGTTTGCTAATTGGATAACAAGGCAATTACAGCCTTGCATGTGTAATTCCCTGCTCTGAGTGTGCTCAGACCATGGGATGAGGATGGCTCGGTGTGGGGGAGGTTTGGATCAGCCCCTGAAGGATCTGCTCGGCATCAGAGCTTTGCTCAGGCTCAGGGAGAGCTCCCAGCTCTGTCCCAAAGCCTGGAGAGCTCTGCCCAGCCCCTTCCCTGCTCTGCACTTTGTCCTGTGGGGCTGCCCAGGGATCCCAGCACTCCTGGGAGCGCCAGGAAGCTCCTGAGGGATCCACACAGCCCAAACCCCCCACCCACTGCCTGCCACCCCGGGATGGGCTCCTGGGGCCCCCTGCCCTCCTCTCCTGCACAGGTGAGAAATGTCCTCTCCTCTAGCTCCTCCACCCCTCTGAAGGGCCAAGCTCCCCTTTCCAGAGCAAAGCACCCCAAATTCACCTTGCCCTCACTGCCCTCCAGCTGAACCCTTGCCAAGGTGAAATTTGTGGGGTTTGCTGCCTTTTCTCAGCAGTCAGAGACTTTCAGATCCCCCTTTTCCCCCTCCCACCATTGCCACCAGAGGAGCAGCAGGGGGACACCAGGGCAGGGCTGTGGCAGCACCTGGCTCAAGGAAGCTTCTCCCTTGAGGTTTCACAATGTTCCCACCTCTCCTTATTGTTTTATTCCAGGGGTTTCATTAGGAAGAGCTGCCCCCCTTCCTCTACTCCTGCAGGTTCTCTGTGCTCACCCACAGAACTTCTGACCCCTGAGATGGTCCCCACACGTGGAGGTTTTTCCAGAGTTCCTCTGCTCCTGGATTGCAGGGGAATCCCATCAATGTGTGCAGGACACTTCAGTCTTTCCTCAGTTCTGGAAAGACACTTAGTAAAATGTTAGTAAATCACGGAATCCGAGAATGGTTTGGGTTGGAAGGGACCTTAAAGACCATCCACTCCCCCCCTGCCATGGGCAGGGACACCTTCCACTGTCCCAGGTGTCGCCAAGCCCTGTCCAACCTGGCCTTGGACACTTCCAGGGATCCAGGGGCAGCCACAGCTTCTCTGGGCACCCTGTGCCAGGGCCTGCCCACCCTCCCAGGGAACAATTCCTTCCAAACATCCAAAATTTTGCCAAGTTCTGCATCTCTCTTTAAAACTTCAGCCCAGCCCCTGAGGCCTTTTCCTTTGGGAAGAGGGGATCCAGCCTGGTAACTCCTCTTCTGGCATCTTCTCTGCAGATCCTCCTGTTTAAACCTTTGAGCTCCTGGAGGCCCAAAGTCACTTGGGAATATCAAAGTAAAGCAAGAATTATTGCCTTTAACAGCACAATAATTATGGAATATCCTGAGCTGGATCCATAGGGATCATGGACTCCAACTCCTGGCCCTGCACAAATCCCACCCTGGGATCATCACTCAGCCTTACACCCAGGGAGACTCTGGGATAATCAAATCTTTATTTACTCCATTTCCTCCCTCTGTCTACTCTAAAATTTCACTCTTTTATTTTACTGAAGGAGTTTTATACCCTGCATCTCAGATTTAGATGTAATTCTGACAGAACTGTCTCTGACTGTGCTCATAAATCTGTTCTGTGTCAAAAAAACTTTGATTTTTGCTTTGTTTTGCACTGGAATCAGGAGCACTGTCACTGCTAGGTGAAAATGTCACAAAACTGCATCACTATAATTTTTATGTCCCTGTTGCAAAAGTCCTTTGTGCTGTGTTTGCATTTTGAATTTGCTGCTGGAACAGTAACATCCCATTTAGGTCACAATCAGGGGCCTTGAGCTAGGATAAAATTTTATGCCTAATCAGAATAATTTGGGTTGTTTTGTGGGCATTTGGAGGCTTGTGATGTCCCAAACCATTCTCTCTGTTGCTTTTAAGTGGCCAGGTGTGCTAAGTAGGGGCTTTACTGTCAGTCAGCCACCCATAATTGGCTTTGAAGCAGGGACTTGTGGTTTTCAGAATATTTACAAGCAAGTGGTGACATTTTTGACAGATCAGGCAAAGATGCTGACACAAAGAAGCCTCATTTCTGTGACTATCAGCAACATGGCCCCCCTGGTTTGGAAGGAGAAGGAAGGGGCTGTGCTGTTTAGAGCTGACAATGAGGATTCACAGCTTTTCTCACATTCACAGGATTTTCCTAATGCAGCTCAGTGGTGGAAACTGCACTTGGAGGGATGGATTCCAGCCTGCACAAGGACTCAAACTCAAAGGTTTTGCCTTAGGGAATGTTTGATTAGGATTGCCTACTGAATCATAAAATCTTAGATTGGTTTGGGTGGGAAGGGACATTAAATCCCATCCAGTGCCACCCCTGCCATGGCAGGGACACCTTCCACTGTCCCAGGGTGCTCCAAGCCCCAGTGTCCAACCTGGCCTTGGGCACTGCCAGGGATCCAGGGGCAGCCACAGCTTCTCTGGGCACCCTGTGCCAGGGCCTGCCCACCCTCCCAGGGAACAATTCCTTCCCAATATCCCATCCAGCCCTGCCCTCTGGCAGTGGGATGCCATTCCCTGTGTCCTGGCCCTTCATTCCTTGTCTAGTCCCTCTCCATCTTTCCTGTTGATTCCCTTCAGGTCCTGGAAGGCCAAAATTGGGTCAACCCAAAGTTTCTCTTATCCAGGCTGGACAATCCCAACCCTCCCAGCCTTTCCACAGAAGCCCAGGGAGCTGCACAATTCCCACTTCTTATCAACAAAATACATCAAGCAGGGATACACTGTCCCTCATCTCATTCCCAGTGGGAGTTCCTTGTAGGGGCACAGTCAAGGTCTGGCTGAAATTCATTAAAATTCAAGGTTAATTCTAAAATAGTCCTAATTCTGTCCTTCCCGAGAGCAATCCCAGAACCTGGAGTCAGAGACAACCTGATTGGACTGGGAGAATCTTTCTGTGGCCACGTCTGCAGCATCTTTGTGAGCTGCCACAGGTCACCACAATCCCATGAAATCCATTATATTTTGTCTTTTTCTTCTTAGACTCAGTTCTGCATTGCTCTTGAAGTTGTGACAGTCACCACAAAACTGGTGACACATTCCTGTCTAAGCTTTACACCTCCAGCTCTTCAGGAGGCTTAAATTCAGCACTACAGTCGAGCCCAGATGAAAAACCAGCTTGGATTTAGGTTCCAAGATGGAAATAACCCAATGTTGGCAAACTGGTATGGCAGGAGGTAACCATAGAAACATTCCCAGGGATGGATGGGGGAGAATCAAAGTTGCAGGAAGGCAGGAAAAGGCTCTGGATCTGTTTTTGTTTGTGTGAGGGCATCACCCTGGTGAGGGATTATTGATTGCATTAAGGAATTGCCTCCATGCAGCTGCAGGTGATTCCCACATGGACAGAGCCCCTCTTCCCAAAGGAACAGCAGCTCCTGTGTGTGCGCACCTGCAGGGGGTGCAGCTCACATTTCCATTATTCTTCCATTATGGAGTGTGAGCACAGGGACTGGAGAGCTCTGAGCACAAAACTGGGACCAAATTGCTGCTGCCCTTGGAGCCAGTGCTTGGATGTTGTGGGAAATGCTCCTGCTTTTAAATTTGGGAAGAGTCCAATGAGTGCAGGGGAGAACTTCCCAATTTGGCACAGGGCTGAAACTCCTCTAAGGAGCAGCTGAGTGAGATGCAGAAGAGAAGGATCCAGGGAGAGCTCAGAGCCCCTTGGAAGGCCTAAAAGGGCTCCAGGAGAGCTGGAGAGGGACTGGGGACAAGGGATGGAGGGACAGGACACAGGGAATGGATTCCCACTGCCAGAGGGCAGGGCTGGATGGGATATTGGGAAGGAATTGTTCCCTGGGAGGGTGTGAGAGAAGGGGTTCCCAGAGAAGCTGTGGCTGCCCCTGGATCCCTGGGGGTGTCCAAGGCCAGGTTGGACATGGCTTGGAGCAGCCTGGGACAGTGGGAGGTGTTCCTGCCCATGGCAGGGGTGGAATGGGATGACCTTTAATGTCCCTTCCCACCCAAACCATTCCATGGCTCCATGACACAGCCCTGATTTAAGACCAGCAGTTGCCATCCCCCAACACCCCCAGGAGCTCTCAGCCCTCCTCAGGCAATCCAGGAATGGCAGAAGCTCCAATTCCCAAAATACAGATTTGCACCAGTCCTTGTAGGTTTGAACAGCTCATTATTTATTGCATCCTTTTGCTTTTAGAAACTCAAGACCAAACTCTCTGTTTACCAAAAAACTGTGCCACTTGTGTGCCACAAAAACACCTGGGGACACTTCCCATCCACTTTGCAAAAGCAGGCACAACATTTTGGACAAGTCTCCCTATTGATCAACTTCCACACACATGAAAATCCAAACTGAAGCCATCAAACTTGATTGGCTTTGGGAGTGTAGCCCTGTGCTCCCCACACTTCTTTGGATAATCTCCAATGAATCATTAGGTGGGAATTGGAAGTGCAATCAAGGTTTAATTTGTTTAAAGATACTCCTGCAGGATTCCCTGTTTATTTTAATTCTATTGAAAAGCAGGAATCATTCATGGAAACTTGTTCTGAACTGTGCTGCTGTGATTGTGAAAATAAAATAAAGGGAGAAATAAACCCATGAACTCGATAAAAATACCCAGATCCTAAGATATTTCTCCACTTTATCCTCCCTGCCTGCCACTGGACCTACAGAATAAGCAAAGCCTGGGCAGAGAATCCCAGAATTGTCACAGAATCATGGAATGGTTTGTGTTGGGAGGTCCTGTAAAGCCCATCCAGTTCCAGCCCCAGGCTCAGGAAGGGCTCAGCACAGAGATCCCATTCCAGAGGTTTTCCAGAAAAAGGATGTGGGTTTAAGGCCATTGTTGCTTATGGACATCCCTCCATGGAAATTACATTTCATACATCTTCACAACAAAAGCATTGCTGTGAGCCCCAGGTACCACAGGTACTTCTCCCCCCAAAAAACTCTGAAAACACTACAAAAGAGCGAGGCTTTAATGGTCCATGGAGATTTTAATGTCCTTGTTTGCATTTAATTCTTGCTTTAAATTCAGTACAGCTACTTCTTATTTGCATTCCAGAATCATGGAACCACTGAGACTGGAAAAACCTCCCAGGATCACCAGTCCAGGCTGTGCCCAGCCCCCACCTTGTCCCCAGCCTGGAGTACTGAGTGCCCTTGGGCAGCAGGGATGGGCACTCCAAACCTCCCTGGGCAGCCCCTGCCAATCCATGACCACCCTTTCCATGGAGAAATTCCTCCTGATGACCACCCTGAGCCTCTCCTGGAGCAGCTTGAGTCCTTCTCCTCACATCTGTGAGTGTCCCCAAGGAGTGAGGACTCTCAAGGGTGAATCTCACAGGATCACCCTCACTGGAGCTGGCACAGCTCTTTGTCACAGGCTAGAAACCCTGCTTTCACCAGGACAAAAAAATATCTGGGAAAGCAAATCTCCTATTTCTACCCCAGCCCTGATGTCTTGCTAATGGTGCAACACACAGCTGAGCCACAGCTGAGCTATTTGTCTTTTCTTTTCCCTGTGTCAAAGGCTAAAATAAACCCAGAGCAGAATCCAAACCCAAAATACCAGCCCCGTTTCTGCCTTTCCAACGAGCTCCTGTTAATAAATTCGGGCTGATGATCTATTTGAGGGGGACATGCTCCTGCCCTTTCTTTGTGGTATCTGGACAGCTTCTCTATAAAATAAATAACAAGAATTAAATCCCCAGTGAGCTCCAGGCAGTATCTGATCCTTCTCCCTGCCAAGGACAAAGCTCTGCTTCGTGTGGGTTTAACAGGGCTCTGATAACCAGAGCAGAAGAGAAGAATTGGGTTTTATCACAAAGAATTTTAGAAATTTTCAAGTATAGTCCCAAAAGGAATGTGAAACCAAACATTGATATTTTCTTCCTGGGTAATTCTTGAGGGGGAAATTTCAAACAGCCAATGAAAGGATTTAATTTGCACACAATGCAGTGGGATTTTGATTCTGAAATTGGATAATCAATTACAATATATTATATTATAAACATATTGGTCTCTGCAGTCTAGCAGGCAACAATTGGAAAAGAAAATGGGGAAAGCTTCCATTGCAATATCCTGCAGGGATCAAAAATCCTCCAGTTGGAGAGGAGGGGGCCAAGGAAATTCCTGTAGGCTTTTGGAGTGGAAGGAGCTGTGGTCACATGGAATTTGTTGGGTGTGATGCAGACCCCTCTGAGAGTGGGGCTGGCCCAGAGCAGAGGCAGTGGGCAGCTCCTGGGTCACACTCACGGCCAACACTCCAGGGGCAGCTCCTCTGCCTGGGATTTCAGCTCATTTCTGTCACTGAGACACAGAATCGCAGAATCATGGATAATCCTGAGCTGGGAGGCACCCAAAAGAGCTGCAGAGGGACTGGGGACAAGGGATGGAGGGACAGGACACAGGGAATGGCTTCCCACTGCCAGAGGGCAGGGATGGATGGATATTGGGAAGGAATTGTTCCCTGAGAGGGTGGGGAGGACCCACCAGGAGTATCAAATCCAGCTCCCAGTCCTGCAGAGACTCCCCAGCAATCCCACCAGGACCTGATGGAACCAAAATTCTCTGCCAACACTAAGGCCCATCTTTCATTCCCTGATCTCCATGTGAGAACAGAGGGAAGGAAAACACAGTTTTTTTATCCCTGTACTTGGAGCACCTCGTGGTGACTACAGCTCAGAACTCAGTCTGAGGGCTTCAAGTTTGTTTTTACAAGTAAAAAAATGAAGAAGAAAAGGAAACAAAGAAAAAGAATCTTCTGAGGGCTTCAGGTGCATCTTTGTGCTCAATAACACCTCCTGTCCTTTCTCTAGGTGTTTCTTTAGGCACAGATGGAATTCTCCGATCCTTTCAGACACCAAGGACAAGAGTTGTGCAATTCAGCCTTATGTTGAGGGAAAAAAACACCAAATGAAATTAAATTTTGAATGAAAAAGCCCAAACCATTACATTGAGTCTGGTCTATACCTGTTCTCACATCATCCTGTTCACTGGCTGCCCTTTCACTGGATGATCTCAGGAATTCCCATTCCCCCTCCATTCTGGCATTTAGGATTTGCTCCTGGATCTCTGTTCCAGCTGAACCAGCCCAGCCTCCCCTGTCCATCCTGGGGGCCATTCCAGGTCTCCATCCCTCTTGTTGCCTTTCTCTGCTCAGATTTCTCTTTTCCAGCCTGTTCCTGCTTTTCCAGCACAGGGATCAGGAGTGCACCCTGGAGGAGCAGGAGTCCCTGCTGTCCTCTCCATCCCTTCATCCTGACATCACCTGAAGGATCTGTGGCATCACCCAGCCTGGATGTGCAGAGGAATCCTGGGAGTGGCTCCAGGATTTCCCTCCCAAGCAGGAGCAGCCGCTCCAGGGCACACCTTGCTTGGTTAAGCTTGGCAATTGTTGCATTTCCTTGGAATTTCCTGGCTGGATCGTGGAGCATGCCAAGCTCTGCAGCAGCTCTTTGCCATCAGCTGCCATTCCCCCTCCCAAGGTGGGAATGACACGGGAAGAGCCCATTTTGCTCAGCAGATTGGATTTCCCCTTCCAGCTGAACTGAGGGAAGGAGATGAAGCTGACTTTACTCATCCTAGGTGGAAAAAAACCACAGCAGAAAATTAAAAGTTCTGGAGAACAATTTTCCTAATTAACTCCCAGACTCCAAGCCCCAAAGCCCGTGTATTTATTAATCTTATGACTCAGAAATGCATTTTCCTATACGTGGCTCATCTGTCTTGTACTTTAACTGCTGTTCTGTGTCCATCATCAGGAACATTGGCTGAAAAATATTGGATATAAAAAAGAATAGATGGATGAAACCTAATACATGTAAAAAACTCCTGGATTTTACTGTTTTCCCTAAATTTTTGTCATGTTGAGGAATGCAAGGAAATTGCCAGCACAAGAAGGCAATAACACTGAGCAACTTAAAGATGCTGTATAATAACCTGGAATATTAAAATTAATTGCTTAATTGAAAGGAATTGGGTGAATTAGTACAGCAATACAACTTCCAAAGTGGAGAAAGTGCTTAAAAATTCACTATTTATTATTTGTATTTTATTTTTTATATTTTTTTACAACAGAAAACAGAAAGGCTCCCTGCACTCTCCAGACATCTCAGTCTACAGATCCACATAATTCTAATTCATTCCATCGAATCACGTGTCACACTTCCTGAATTAGTGCATACATGGATTGCTTATCAAATGGACCTGATCTGGAAAATGCAAGGAAGTGGAAATGTTAAATTCATTGGGATAAAGGTTCCAAGAAAATATAGATCTCTTCTCTTCTCTTCTCTTCTCTTCTCTTCTCTTCTCTTCTCTTCTCTTCTCTTCTCTTCTCTTCTCTTCTCTTCTCTTCTCTTCTCTTCTCTCTTCTCTTCTCTTCTCTTCTCTTCTCTTCTCTTCTCTTCTCTTCTCTTCTCTTCTCTTCTCTTCTCTTCTCTTCTCTTCTCTTCTCTTCTCTTCTCTTCTCTTCTCTTCTCTTCTCTTCTCTTCTCTTCTCTTCTCTTTTCTCTCTTCTTCCCTTCCCTCCCCTCCCCTCCCCTCCCCTCCCCTCCCCTCCCCTCCCCTCCCCTCCCCTCCCCTCCCCTCCCCTCCCCTCCCCTCCCCCTGGTTTCTCTCCATGAATTCTCCATGCTTTATGCACCAAATGCATTTTTGTGTCTCTGGAAACCCATCTCAAACCCCAAAGTGAAGAATCATCCAAAGGGACCTGGGTGGGACCTTCTGAGCAGCAGAGGTTCAGCAGATGATGCTCCTAAAGCTGCCCCTGCCCTGGATCCCTGTGCAGGGATGAGAAGAAATCCAGTGAACTGCAGCAGGGACAAGACAGAAATTCAGAATTTTTTTTGCTGTCCCAGGGAGGATCTTGAAATCTCTGGGAGAAGATCCTGAGGATGATGGAGAGATGAGTGTGAGGAGCTCTCCTGTTTGCCAGCAGCTTTCAGGCTGTGCTTGGAAGGCATCTTCCAAAAAAAAAAATGAATGCAAAAGGCTTAACACAGCTTTCCTGGTTATCCTTTGGGAAGGAACAGATCCAAAGGGAAGCTGGGTGTGAAGGCACCACAGTGCCTCCATCCCCTCCCCACCAACCTCCTGTGAGAAGCTCCTCTGCTGCTCCTGTCACATGAGCACCCATCACTCCTTCCTGGATAAACCCTCATGTCCCTAAAAATATTTATTCTGAATCCCCAAATCCTTGCTGTGAGGCCCATTCCCTTGGGAATCCTGCAGCTGGGAGTTTAATTACCCAGCACCTCATTAGTGTGTCCTCTGCACTGCTCAGCCTCGGAACCACTGCTCTGACCACCAGCTCCAATCTGGACAGACTCCAGCAGGTTAATTGCTTTATTTAAAGAAAATTTATTTAAATTGCTGCATTTCCAATTAATTCAGCTCAGATTCCAACTCCTTCAACTCAAACTCATGGCATTGGCAGAGTTTCTTTTGGAGAGCAAAATCACTCATTCCCTGTCTTTAGGGATAAAAGTTTGGGGTCATTATATTCTTCCTCAGTCCACTGGGATTACCCAGCACATCTGAAATCCAGAGCTTCACCACAAACACACATGGAAATGTGAAATTATTGTCTGGAGCATTCCAGGATTCTGTTACAAACTGGAGATCTCCTTGTCATTACCAACTCTTTCCATAGGCACTTTTTTTTCCTGGGAAGCTTTGAACCCATTAGCATAATAAGCTGTTCCTCAAATCCTGATTGCTAATTAAAGCCATATATTATTGTCAGCTCCCCCATTGCTGTGTGGGCTCAGTTTTCTCTCATTAAAGTGTAATAAATGTTTCTTTATTTTCCTTTCTTTTTGTTTCCCTTTTTCCATCTTTCTTTTAACTTGCAAAAACAAACTTGGAGTGAACTTACATAAACCAGATTGGTTCATTCCTTGCTTTCTGGAGGGAAACTCTACAGCTTATTCAGCATATTTTCCATGTGTTTTCCACAAATAAAGGACTGTATTGACTCCCAAAAATATCACACAGCTTTGGAGCTAATTAAAAGTCAGCCTCTGTGCAATTATCACGGCACAGGGAGAGCACAAACAGGTAAAAATTCACAGATCTTCTTTGAAATTCAGCCCCCGAGTTACTCTGTGCAAATACTAAATGAGGAAGTCAATTTAAAAACAAAGAAAAAAAAAACAAAAAAAAAAGAAAAAAAACAGGGAATAATGTTCACAGCACAGAGGGGGTTTAAACAGCTCAGGAGTCCCACGAGCATTCCATGACCCAAAATTAGGAGACAAGAGGAGATGTGGGATGTTAGATTGGAACCCAGCTGAGACAGGCTGAGCAGCCTCTTCCCACAAAGGAAATGTCACCAGAAATACCATGAGATTCCAGAGGAGAGAAAAAACAAGGAGGAGCCATGAAGGGAAGGAGAACAAAGTAAATCCACAAATAAAAGGTTGGACTTGGTGATCTTGGAGGTCTTTTCCAGTCTCAGTGATTCAAAGAACACATGGCTGGAAAGGCTGGAAGGATTCCCCACTCCTGAAGCTGGATATCTGTCCCAGGGATGGATTCCAGAACATTCCACAGGTTGTCTTTAAACATTCCTGAGTTTCCCAGAGAGGGAATCACCCCTTTGTGGGTGAACAGGATGTGCTGGGTTACAAAACCACCTGGAACTGGCTCAGTGGGTCAGAGCACAGTGCTGATACACCAAAATTGTGGATTTGGTCCCTGTATGAGCCACTCACTTCAGAGCTGGACTTGATGGTCCTCGTGGACCCCTTCCAATTCAAATATTCTGGGATTCTGTGTGAAATTTAATCCTTTCAAAAGAGTCTGAGCCTGCCAGAGGGCAGGGCTGGATGGGATATTGGGAAGGAATTGTTCCCTGGGAGGGTGGGCAGGCCCTGGCACAGGGTGCCCAGAGAAGCTGTGGCTGCCCCTGGATCCCTGGAAGTGTCCCAGGCCAGGTTGGACACTGGGGCTTGGAGCAGCCTGGGACAGTGGAAGGTGTTCCTGCCATGGCAGGGGTGGCACTGGATGAGCTTTAAGATCCTTCTCATCCCAATGCAGTCTGTGGTTCTACCATTCCAACATGGAATTGCAGGAGTCACACCCAAATGTTTAAATCCTGGAATTCTGAAGGCCAGCTCAGGGCTGAAGAGAAGCCACAGGCCAGGCTGTCCCTGCTCCTCCCACAGCGAGAGATGTGGGACAGGATCAGTTCTGGGCTTTCCCAGCTCCTCCTTCTCACCTTCTTTCATGAAAAATAACTTTTCAGAGAAAGGAACATCCCAACCAAAACACGTTAGGATTTTGGAGTCTATGGTCTTTGGGAAAGACTCTTCCATGGCAGAGCAGGAATCAGGGAAGAGATTTCTCCTGGGAATAAATGCTCATCCCACTCACTGCAGTGTTTCTCAGGCATTGATACAATCTCCTCTGAAAACCAGGATCCCACTGGAGGCTTTCCACCAGGAAGGTCCTTCTCCCTGTCAGGGTGGGCACAGGAGAAGGTTAAAAGTGGAAGAATGGCAAGGAGGGGGAAGATTCCAAGTGACCTGGCAGCTGGGAATGTCAAGGCTGGAAAACAAGGGTGGGAACCCAACTCTTATCCCTCTTGCTCTGTTTTGGGAAGCAGAACCTCTGTGTAGCATAAGGGAGGTGTTTGGAAAGACATGGAAGAAAACTCCTCCTCCTCTCCAGAGGATTAAAAGCTCCATAACCATGCTGTGGTATCCCAAAAAAACAACCTAGAGACTTTCACAAGTGTAGGAAAAGTCCAGCAGTGTGGGGGAAATGCAGGAGTTGTGCAAAAAGCCCAAAAGAAAAAGTCTCCCTGAGAAGTGCCTGCAGTGCAGTGTTTCCATTTCACTCCCTCACCTCCCCAAATTACATTCATTTAAAAGTATTAGCTGGAGTTATTAATCTTTCTATAATTGCTATCTCAATAATAAGGAATTGATTAATGATTGCATTAGGAATTATAATAATAATTATTAAAATTTATGCTGGCCAGTAATTACCAAATGCCTGCTAATGGGGGGAACGGAATCATTGTGCTTTCCTTTGGAGGAGCCAGGAAAGTGAGAGGAAAGCCAAAGTTTTTGGGAGCTGTGGGAATGAATCCTGATGAGAATCATCCCAAGCCTGTCCTGACCTCGGTGCTGAGGTGGATGGGATGTTCCCAGAGTCCTGTGACCCAGGAGACAAAATTCCTGCTACTGGATCATCACAGAGACCCCTCTGGTGCCCTCCAGACTGATGGAGCTCAGAAAATTTCTAAATGGAGGAACCCCTCAGAAGAGGGCTGAGCTGCCCTTGGCAGTGCTCTGGTGAAGGAATTGTGATGAAGGTGAAGAAATTCCACAGGGAATTGTGGAATGATGGAATCATTACGGTTGGAGAAGCCCTTTAAGGGCATTGAGTCCAACCATCGCCACAATACCCCCATAAGAAAATGAGACATGCACTTATTTTATTTCACTTTCATTAACAACATCTACAAAAGGCTCCAAAAGGAGAGGAACCAGAGACTGTGGAATTTGTCTTCTGCTCCCACCAAGACCTGCACTGGAACATTTCCTTGTACCTTAAATGGACAATTTCCACTCTTCCAGGTTCCTCCAAGCCCATCCAATGTGGGATGGGACAAAACCCCTAGGAAAAAACTGAAAGAAAAGGGGGGCCAAGAAAATGAGGAAATCAAATTTTCCTTCAAGAGGGCTTCTACTGAAGACCCAGAAACCTGGATACTTTTTAAGGTAATTAGGTCAAAACGAGGTAGTTAAGAATATCTACAGTGGAAGGAATCTTCATATGATGATTTTACAATTAATATTTAATAATGGTCCTAAAAATACCTGCCTGAGCAAAGTGGAAATTTTGGAGCCTCCAAGAGGTTGTTGGGCAAAAGTCCAAGAAGATATTTTTTATTTTCTGAGTTTTCATGGGTTTCAGGTCCCTCCCATCCCTTGCTGCTGTCATTTCTGGGGTGCCAGGACTTCTTTCCCATATTTTGTGGTTTTTAAAAGCTGTATTAAAAATTCACCTGGAACAGATCAAAAAATGTTGCAAAATTGGTCTTTGCATCCTTGGAAAACTCTGTCAGCTCTGCTTCCCTCCTGCTGGATATTCCCTGGATGTGGAGAAGTTGAGGCCAATGCCAGCTGGCTCAGTCAACTCTACAAGGTCTTGAATTTGATTTTTTGGATCAAAAGACCTTCCACCTCATGATTCCAAGTTTTCCAGGCAGGCAGAGATGCTCCCCCTGTGCAGAAGGAGATGGGAAGCACAGACATCACTCTGTGAACTTTGAGGCACCAACAGTTCCTGTGAAAAGGCCACACATGGAGCACTCTGGAGAAGGAAAGAGCACATTTGTCCACCTTGAAGGAAGAAAAAAGCCCTGGTGGCTCCATGGAGGTGTCATTTTCCTGGCAGTGCAATATCCCACAGGATTGCTGCTTTCCTTAAGCTCTTCCATGTTATCAGCACATCCCTGTTACCAAAGGGAAAACTGAGCCCTGGGAAAGGCAGTGGAAGGATCACATTTCCCAGTGGATATGAGTAGGAAATCCTGAAAGATGCACAGCTCAGGCCTTGCTCCCACTGGTTTTAAGTCCAGACTTTCACCTTAGGCCTGGGCTCAAGCTGTTTTTCCTTGGGATTTTCACATCCGTGTTTTACCATCCCTTCCACATCCTTAAGGAGATGGTTGGTCCTGGCTGCTGTGGGAAGGCAGAGCAACCCAGGGACTTATTTTTTATTTTCATTTTCATTTAATATATTTTTAAGGAATTCTAATGTGACAAATCTTACCAGCCAGCCATGGCTGAAATCCCTATGGGAATCAGAGCTATCCCAGGACCAAAGACTGGGATTTTCCTCTTTCCTAAGCTGCACTCTCTCATTTTCTCCTGTGAAGTTCAAGAGAGCTGTGAGGATTTAGGACAATCACTCAGCTGTGTTGCAGGACATTCCCAGGGCTGAGTTCTCCCCCTGCTCTCCAGAATTCCATGTCTCGGTGCCATCTCCTCACTGCCTGTTTTCATGCACATTCCTCAAGGAGAACATTCCCACAGCATGGACTCACAGGGAAAATCCTTCCCTTCTTGGGACACTGGCCACAGAACTCAGGGAGAAAGGCATAAGAGAGCAACTTAGAAAAACAGTGGAAATGACAGAGTAATAGAAGAGAGGTGAACCTAAATCTCTGCTTTATCCAGGGGTGAATCAGCAGGACACACCCACCAGCCCGGCCTAAACAGAGGTTTCTGATGGAGCACAGGGGGAGGCCACCAAAAGAATCATGGAATGGCTTGGGTGGGAAGGGACCTCAAAGCCCATCTTGGGCAGGGCCAGCTCCCACTGGGCCAGGATGCTCAGGGAGAAAGGAGAAGGGATCACCTGGGCCAGCGGGAAGGTCCTCAAAGACACAGCTGTGATGAGCACTCACATTGATCTTCCCAGGCCCCCCCATCCATTTTGGGCTCCAAAGGACAGTTAGTCTTCCTGGGGAATAAATACCCTCAATTACTGCACAGGGAAGAGGAGCAGTGTATTTATTGGGAGAAAATCGAAAGTAATTACTGTGGGAAAAGTTATGCTGTGGCCTGGCAGTGTAATGCATTATCTGTCAGGGATCTTAACGCAGCTGGCAGAGCCCATTCCATCACACCCCTCACAACAACCCAGGACAGGCTGGAGGAGCAGCACTGAGGGATAAAACGCTGCTGCTTGGGCAGGATTGGCTTTTCTGTACCTCAGTCACCCAATGTGTCCTGGCTCACCTGGCAGGAGGGTCGCTGCTGGCTGCACATCACTCCAGGCTGCCTTTCCACCCTCTCTCCATGTCCCTTTGTGCCAGACCTGTAGTCCCAGGTGTCCCCAATCCCACAGCAGTCTCCTCTTCTTTCTCCTCCACCTTTCTGAACCCACCACCACCTGCTGTTTTCCTGCTGGGCCTTCCCTCCATCCCCAGGCTTTTCCGGGAACACAAATATTTCTGCTGCAGAGGCTCTGATGTCACATCAGCTGAGGACACCCCTTTCTCATGCTGCTGGGAAGCTGATCCCCAAAATTCCATGGACAGTCCAGCTCAGCAGATCAACCATTACAGTCCTCCTTAGCCCTCCTTCTCTTAGATGAGAACATTGAAGGTTTGGAGGAGTTCAGAAATCTCAAAATATCCCCATTACTGACTCCAGTGACCAGTGGCCCATCCCAATGTCACACTTGCCATAGAAGGTGTTGGACACTTGCCCTGCTTGGCAAGAGAAGTGCCTGGAGCAGAGATTTGGGGAGCCAGGAGTGCTGCCCTCTCCTAGGTCATTCCTTCAGGCATCATTAGAAGGATGCCTTAAAGCAACCTGAGCTCAAACGGCTCCCAAGGAAAAGCCCAAAGGAGAATCTGTTTGCCAAATTCAAAATGCATGGCAGAGTTTTCTTGGCTATGAGGAGATAAGCTCTGAGTAGCTGGACTGAACCGAGTTTATGTTTTTCTCCCACTCCAGGAGTAATTCCTGGCTGCAGTAGTGCACTCACAACTCACTGGGTGTCTCAGCTGGAATGTGGGGGGGCTTCAATGTCCCCAGTGTGTCCCCATGGAAAGAACTTCTGTATTAAAAACCTTTCCATGTAATCCCATAGGCCCATCTTTGATATTTATCCAAACTGGACCTTCTGCACCTCCCACCATCCAATTATTTCTCTGCAGTGAGGAAAATTGGCCTTTCCTGTGCCTGCAAGGTGATCTGCCCCTGCTGGCTCTGAATGAGGCAGTGTCCCTTGAGCCTGAGCTCTGCTCTCTGTATTTGCTGTGTAAACTGCCTGTTAAATCTCTTCCCGTGCTTTAGGAAGCTCTCAGCAAACTGCCCGAGGAAAATACTCTTTCCAGGAGTTTTGGCAACCTTTACACAGAGTTAAACTGCTTAGAACCACGTGAAGCTGCTGGGAAGAGGTAGTGCTGATGTTCCAGCACCCTCTGCCACCACGTCAGGGCTTTCAGGAGCTTCTGATGCCACCAAGGCACAGGGTGGGGTTGTTGGGGTGTCTGTGCAGGGCCAGGAGCTGGACTGGGTGATCTCTGTGGGTCCCTTCCACTCAGGATATTCTGGGATTCTCTGAACACTTCCTCAGCGTGGGTTGAGTTTTGTGGCTTTGTTGCCACCCTGGGGTGGAATCCAGATTTGTGTCCACCAGGGACAGTGCAAAGGTTGTTTGGAGAGGTGTGAACCTGCCAGTGACCGTCCCAGACACACAATATTGGTGTGGGATCTGTCCCCAGTGTCTGGGATGCTCAGGGACAGTGATTCCCTGGCTGACTCCCTGTGCTGCCTGTTCCTGTGTCCTGGGAACAGATCCATAAAAACAGCTGAGAGAAACCTTTTCAGCCCAGTTCCTCTTATCAGACAAATCCATTGCAAATAAATGTGTTCCCCTTTCTCTTCAGCCACCTGATAGTCCTTGTAAGGCAAAGTCTCCTCAGCAGCCCCATTAATCACTCAGGATAACATTTGCTAATAAGGATTTCACACTTTCACCTCCTTCAGATCTGATCAAATTTCTGCTTCAGAGCTGGGCTTTAAAATACTGACAGAAAAAAAATTAATTCCTTCATTTCTCACCCACTTTTCCACAAAGGAAAAAAAACCTCACAGGTAGAAAGATAGAACAACCACCGTGATCAACTATAAACACTTTTCCAGAGTGTTATCTGTGTTTATGCCTCTTCCAGTCTATCTGTAGCAAAATTTGTTCCTTTAGGAGAAGAACAAAGGCTAAACTGAAAAATGGACAATCTCAGTGAACAAAAACCAGCTTTTGGAAAGGTGTTGTAGTGATGAATTATCCCTCATTGCCCTCAGCTATTTCTCTCTGAGATTATTGGAGCAACCTGGGATAGTGGAAGGTCTCCATGCCCATGGCATTTTCTGGGAAACCAAATCCCTGGAGGGTGCCCTGCTGACATTTGGGGTCTTTCCATCCACCCCCTGTAGATCTAAGCAGGGAAAATATTCCTACACTCTGGAGATGCTCAGACTGGGCAGCTCTGCTGGTCTGTAACCAATAACACAGCTCCAGAATTCCCCTTGGGCACGAGGAGAATCCTGGAGCTCTGAATTCCAGCTCAGCAGCTCTGGGAATGAACACTGCAGCTCCTCAAATTGTGTCACTTGTGGTGCATGGATTATTTTTGGGGAGCTGTCTAAAGAATGAACTCCCAGGCTGTTGTGTGCAGAACTGCATCTCTCTGGAATTCTGCTCCTCTTCCACATCCACAGGCAAGCTCAGCTCTCTGGCCAAGGTGAAAACTGGATCTGGGCATGCACGGGCTGGATTCATCCACCAAATTTCAACCAAAATTCAAATTACAGTAATTTCACGACTATAAGGCGCACCCTTTTGACTAAAAATTTCCCCGGAACCCGGAAGTGCACCTTATAGTCTGGTGCGCCTTATCTGATGGACAAAGTTCAAAAGATTTGCCTACCCGCAAGTGAGAGCTGCGAGCCACGGGGGGAGCCGGCAGGGCCACGGCAGCCAGGTGGAGGCAGGGCGGAGTGGCGGTGGGCACGCCCCGGCCCCGTGGAGGCGGCATGGCCCCTACACAGGCACCTCCCGGCCCCGTGGATAGGGCACGGAGGGGCAGCAGCCATAGCCCGTCCCCGGAGAGGCGGCACGGAGGGGCGGCGGCCATGCCCCGGCCCCGCTGGATACAGGCAGGCCTGGGGGCCCACGGCACCACCCCTGCTGGGTACAGGTGGGCCCCGGGGCCAATGGCTGCCGGCTTTAGGTGGGGCCTCGTCCAGCAACTGTGCGAGGGGAGCTGGGGGCGGAGCCTCGCTGCGAAAAAAAAGCGCGCCTTATAGTCCGGTGCGCCTTATCTGATCTACAAAGTTGCGAATTTTGCCATCTCCCGGGGGGTGCGCCTTATAGTCCGGTGCGCCTTATGGTCGTGAAATTACTGTAACTGGCGCCCCTCATGTCAAAACTACATCTCCTGCTGCTCTCAGGCCAAGATTAAAGTCTGTCAGAGGATGGTGCCTTTGGAAAATTCAGCTTCTGCATGTGACTCTCAAAAGTGAAATTTTTCACTCTTGTCCAGGCTCTTGCAAAGCCCCCTTTGGGGGGCCACCTGAGCCCTGCTTTGGAGAAGCTGGAGAGGCACAAGGAAGAGGAAATTTGTCCTTTGAATATCCCTGTGGTTTTTCTCCCTGCTCCACAGCCTCTTCTGCAGGCAGAGAGCACAGCCAGCACCCTGATCCCGAAGCCCAGCCCAGCTACTCCGTTGTTCAGTGGCTCCTTCAGTGACAAAGTGACATCCTGCCTGGATGTCCAAGCACACAACTCCCCTTCACTTCCAGGGAGAAGCAATCATTCCCCAGCCTGTAAGCTGAAACTTGATAAATCAGATTAACCTGTCCCAACCCAGTGATGGATTGGTGCTCCTGCTCTGGTACAACACTCCAGGGCAGGATTGGAATTTAGATGTCCCCAGAGCCACCTCCTGGCCTGGGAAAGCCACAGTCCTACTGTGTGCAGTGGCTCAGACAGGCTTGAGAGCATCTCCAGGACTGCCACAGCCTGGAGACCTGGTAGGGCAGGTCCCCAACAGGTGGAAAAGGCAGGGCTGAAGGCACAGCAGCAGAACTGAATATGTCACCTTGGATGAGATTTCCCTGGAAGTGTCCAAAGAATAGCAGGACATGGCTCTCCATGGTGTGGTTCAGTGGGGATGTGAGTAATAGGGCAAAGGTTGGACTTGATGATCTTGGAGGTTTTTCCAACCTTGATGAATTTGTGATTCTGCAAACCTGAGACAGCAGAGACAGAGTCAGTGTTGGAAGGGATGGAAAGGAAGGAGTGGAGCCCATGCCTGGGAGTTGGCTCTCTCAGGGTACTTTTCCATCCCTACTGCTCCAGGTCCTTCCACTGCAGGAGCAGCAACAGCAGAATTTTGATTTAGATTTGATCCACACACCATCAAGCCCAAACTCCTCAGCCCACCCACCACACCCTCCTTTCACACAAGCCCTTGGCCAAGAGCCTGGAGGCACCTGGAGAGCTCTGGAGTTCACAGATCTGTGTTCAGAGGCAGCTTTAGCACTTCTCATGCTCATTAATTCCTCAGGGCTTCTGCTAAGAAGAGCAAAATGGGTCCAGTTATCACTTTTAATGAGCTGGAGATCATCAGAGGAGCTGTGACAACAGAGTCCAGCAGCTCCAGCTGCTCTCAGCTTTGTGGGGTTTATCTCTCCACAGACATCTCCCTGGGCTTTGGACAAATGAAGTGCCTCACTGAGCATCCCTAGGACACCAAAATCCAGTGCAGGTTTTGCAGGAAAAGTGGATGTGTGTAATAATTCACCTGCTCCCAAATTCCCTCCTCCTCTACCCTGGTGTCTGCAAAGGAAGGGAGAGAGAGGGGGCGGAGATGAACACATTCCCAACTGCCCAATAATGGTTCTCAGCCCAATTAAAACAAATCAGCTGAGTTAATGGACATTGCTCAGAGGTTGGTTGTCTCCCCAGTATTACCAGGTGTTAATCAACAGAGAAGAATTTTGAAATAAGTTCCCAGTGAGCAACTGGAAGTGAAGTGATGCCACATCTGCATTAGGAAAGGTGATTTATCCCAAAGATAAATATCAACCAGGTTTTGGTTACACCGACGTGGTGGCAGCTCCTCTGATTTCCAAGCTCAGAATTGTGAAATGGTTTGGGTTGGAAAGGACCTTAAATATGATCTCGTTCCACCCCCTGCCATGGGCAGAGATGGATTTGGATCCTGATTGCAATGGGTCCCATAGGATGGATGGTGTGATTTATTTATTTATGCTCAGGTAGTGAATTCCTTTCCATGATCAAGTCTGAGCAGGTCAGCAGGGATGAGGGGAGGGGTGGAGGAAGGGATGAGGGAAGGGATGAGGGGAGGGATGAAGGGAGGAATGCTCCTTCCCCAGGAGTGATGAAATCCCCCTTCTGCTGAAATTTCTGGGGTCAAAGCTGTGGGCATCAGGAATTCATTCCAATGGATGTGAGCCCACAGACTGCAGGGAGCTCTCCCACAAATTACTGTGCTCAGGAAGAAGATGGAGGAGGTCACAGATGAATTAAATATAAATATTTGCCTTCTGAGAGCTCTTTGTTTGCTTGTTTGCTTTTAGAATAGAAGTGAGCTTCAGGATGGCACAGAAGAGAACAAGAGCCCCCTGGACCAGCAGAACCGAGGAAGAGATGATCCTAAAAATGTCAGGAAGTGGCTTTAAGGGAGATGTTTTTCAGGATCAGCCTCCCAATCTTTCTGGGGCTGAATTTCAACAGAATCCCTCTTCTCTACTCCTTAGCAAACGTATTCAGCTGTTTCTTCCCAGCTCCACAATTTTTGTGCTGCTTTGATACCAAACTTACACATTAAAAAGTGTGGAATTGGGGGTTGGATCTGCCCTTATCCATTGCTTCCTCTCCATGGAGTTGCAGATTTACAACATTTTAACAACTTGCCCTTGTTTCCTGTGAAAGTTTCTTCAGTAAATTGAAGCAATTACTGCTGTAAGCGATCAATACTGCAGCCAATAGAGCTGTGATAAGGACTGGGATTGGCAGCATGGAGTTTATTGGTGCTGGAATACATCATGGGATAGTCTGTGGAACAAGCAGGCCTTCCCTGAAAAACACTGAAATGCAATATGTAGGTTTAATTCTCCCTAGGATGAGTTTAGGGCTTTACCCAGGTGGACAGAAGAATTTTCCCACTATTTGGTGTTCCAAACACAAGGGAAAATGCAAATGTTTTCATTAACATGTAAATAGAAGAGTTGGAATTGTCACCCCAAGGTGTGAAGGTTTTCCCTGGGTGCAGAAGGCTCAGAATCCCGAAATTCCAGGAGATGGGGATGGCAGCAAACCTGAAAAAAGCCCCCAGGAAAGACGTGGGTTCCAATCCAGCACCAGTTCCAGGCAAATCAAAATGCACAGGGAAGATCCAGATGGATGTAATGACACAACAGAACATTTGTCTGCTCCCAAATTTCCAGCTCATGGAGAGGATTTTCCATCACAAGGCGAGGGTGGGTCCCCCAGGAAAGCTCCTCTGGCTCATTCTTCACGGCAGCTTCTGCAATGACCTCTGGATATTTGTTCCTGGGGAACTTCCAGAAATATTGAAAAGTGACAAATTGAAAAGCACCTGAAACTCTGTCAGGCTTCTTTTGGATTTTGCATTTAATTGAATTTTCCCCTGGATTGTCCCAAAGTGTCACTGAGACATGATGTGTCTTTTCTAGCTCCTGAGAAACGTTTTTTTTCCTGGGACAACAGCTCTGTGTGGACACTTCATTAAAACTGCCTGAGCTTCCTGATCCATGGGCACTTCCAGAGGAAATGGGAGCACTGGTGCCACAGCCCATCCCAGCTCCAGCTCTGCTGCCACATTGAAATGAGACAGGAATTTTATCCAACCCCAAGGCAATGCCTGGGGGAGAAATTTTTTGTCTCCTCTGAGGGGCCAGAGTTAGGACTGTCCCCATGTGCAGCAGGATCCTTTTCTGTTCTGTTCTCTCCTGTTCCACATCCCTTCTTATTTGGGGCTGATTTTTTTCCGAAGTTGTTGGTCCTTCCTCCATAATAGGAAATTTAAAAATTCCTTTTTCCTCCCAGGAGAGCAGCACCATTCAGCAGCCGTCCCTGTGACACAGCACCCCTCCCAGGGAGAGGTGCAGGGACTGGACCAGGGAACCGCTGGAGCTGGGCACTGCCAGGCTCAGGCTGGAGCTCAGGGAAAGGTTCTTCCCTCCCCCAAAGGGTGCTGGCACTGCCCAGGCTCAGGCTGGAGCTCAGGGAAAGGTTCTTCCCTCCCCCAGAGGGTGCTGGCACTGCCCAGGCTCCCCAGGGAATGGGCACGGCCCCGAGGCTGCCAGAGCTCCAGGAGCGTTTGGACAGCGCTGCCAGGGATGGGCAGGGTGGGATTGTTGGGGGGTCTGGGCAGGGACAGGGGCTGGATCCAGGATCCCTGGGGGTCCCTTCCAACCCAGGATATTCCAGGATTCTGTGAGAGGAGGGATGCAAAATGGTGAGAGGACTGGAGCAGCTCTTCTGCAAAGACTGAGAGAGCTGAGAGCTGGGGGAGGCTCAGGGGAGCCTTGTTGTGGCCCTTCAGCACTTGGACGGGAGTTATGAAACAGTGGGGAGTGACTTTTTACAGGGGCAGACAGCAACAGGACAAGGAGTAATGGCTTTAAATTCAAAGAGGAGTAATTTAGAATAAATATTGACAAGGAATTGTTCCCTGGGAGGGTGGGCAGGCCCTGGCACAGGGTGCCCAGAGAAGCTGTGGCTGCCCCTGGATCCCTGAAGTGTCCATGGCCAGGTTGGACATTGGGGCTTGGAGCAGCCTGGGACAGTGGCAGGTGCCCCTGCCCATGGCAGGGGTGGGGCTGGATGGGCTTTAAGGTTCCTTCCAACCCACACCAATCTGGAATTCTGTGATTCCACAAGGACAAATCCCTGGGGGAATGTGGGGGGCACAGTGTGGGACAGGGGAAAGGGAAAGGGAAAGGGAAAGGGAAAGGGAAAGGGAAAGGGAAAGGGAAAGGGAAAGGGAAAGGGAAAGGGAAAGGGAAAGGGAAAGGGAAAGGGAAAGGGAAATGGGAAAGCTGTTGAGATCTAGAGTCAGATTCTGAGCTCTGGTGCTGTACTGGTGTGTTTGGTGCCCCAGCAGAGTCCCAGTCCAGCAGCAGTGTCTCTCCAGGTGACTGAAGGTGTCTCCATGGACAAATCCATGCCCAGCCCCTGGTTCCTTATGGAGAGGAGAGGTCGGACAGTGGTGCCCAGCCCAGCACACACCTCCCCATCTCAGGTGAGTCAAACTGCCCCAGGTGCAGCCCCAGAGGTGCCAGTGCCCAGGAGAAGCCCCAGGAGGGTTTGCTCAGACACTGTAATTCCATACCCACAGATCCAAGTCCCAAATTAAGGATGTGCAGCACCAAACCACTGAGCTGAGCCCAGCTGAGGGAAGAACAAGCACCCAGAAATGTCAGTGCTGTTTCAGAACTCTGTCTTCCTTCTTCCCCAAGTTCTCCACATCCTTCCCACTGCTTCCATACATTCCTGCCCCTCCCAGAAGAAATCAGAGATCTTGGAATTCAGCTTTAGCAACCAGCTCAGTTTCTGTAACAGATAAATAGTAATAACAATAACAATGATAATGATAATAAACCAGAGTGGAGCACTTCAGAATATTCTTGTTTCAAGCCAACTCTCTGTTCTCACAGACTGACAGATATTCCCTTTTTTCCCTACTCCAAGCCCTGTCACAAAGGATCATTTTGCTGCTCTTTCACCCTATAAACAAATTGTTTTCTTAATTTGTCGCATGCTGGTGCCCACAATTGTCTCCTCATTATTCTCTCAGCAGATGATTCTCTGCAGCTCCTGGGAAGCAAGCTCCCAGGCAGAAATTTATGTCTATTCTTCCCTCAAAAACGGGTGCTTGGATGTTTTCCTGGTTGTCTGAGCTGGGGGAAGAGCTCCTTTCATCAATGAAAGGCCTATTCAGCATGGACCGAGCCCACAGGAGCATTGCCATCTCCAGAATATTTTTAATTGGTTCCATTTCAAAAACTGGGCTGCACAGCTCTTGAAAGGGTCTTAATTCTTATTAATTTTCCTGATAGCAGACGTGGCCTCCTTTTGATGTGCAAATTTGAAACTATTTTTCCACACACAGCCCCCCCTGCTGCTGTGCCATAGATTGGGATCTGTGGGAAATGAATACAGAGCAGCTCAGGGGGAAGGGATGGAGAGGGATGGGGATGGACAGGCCCAGGGATGGTCAGGAGGAGGAGGAGGAAGCAGCAGCCAGGAGATGTCTGAGGGTTTAGAGATGAAGAGCAGGCAGCTCTGGCCATGGAGGCTCTGCTGGATGTTCCTGTGGATGCAGAGGTGCTGCAGCATCCCAGGGACAGCCAGTCCTGCCAGCACCAGGTGTCCTCTGTCCCCAGGGTCTGCCTGAGCCCAGCACAGGCCAGCCCTCATGGTGGTCACTGCTTCTACCTGAAGCTCTGCACTCACTCTCCCTGTCCAGAAAGGAATAGAAAATTCCCCATTTTAACCAGGATTTTCATTTGTCCCTGTTTCCCAAAATGGAGTTTGTGTGTAAGGGAGCTTAAAACTCATCCAGTGCCACCCCTGCCATGGCAGGGACACCTCCCACTGTCCCAGGCTGCTCCAAGCCCCAATGTCCAACCTGGCCTTGGGCACTGCCAGGGATCCAGGGGCAGTCACAGCTGCTCTAGGAGACAACTTCTGGGGCCAAGCTTGCAGGAGTGGTTTCCTGGCGAGGTCTCCTCTCCTCCTGTCTCAGCAAAGCCCCCCCTGCCCCTCACCTCACTGTCCTGTGGGACTGGAGAGACCCTGGAAGTGCCCAGGACAGGGCTGGGAGCAGCCTGGGACAGTGGGAGGTGTCCCTGCCCAGGGCAGGGGTGGAATGGGATGAGCTCTAAGATCCCTTCCAATCCAAACCACTCTGTAACTCTGTGATTTCATGATCTTCCACTTTTCAGCAATTTATTTCTATTTATGGGTTGAGGGCACTCATCTGCTGCCCACAATAAAGGAAAATAGCTGCAACATTTTCTGTACAAGGCCATCACTGTTTTTCCCTGTCCTTTTCCCCATCCTTTTTCTTGCATTGCTGATCCCCACCTGCATTTTCATGGATCAGGTCAGTTCTGCAGTCCCTGCACTGCACAATTTTTGGGCCTCAGCACCCTGAGACCCCCCCCTCAGTTTTTTCTCCACAGGGCACAGTCCCCCTTCCCAATGATAAACTTAATTCCCAAAAAATGGTAAAGGCCTTACCTGCGTTTACCAAGATTAAAATCCATGTTCACCACTGCCCCTTTTCTCACATAATTCCAATTTCTGTACAAACCTCCTTGTCCCTGAGCACCAGTTTGTGCCACGTGCAAAATCCATGGGATGATTTAAGGCATGCCTGGCTCAGGATCGTGTAGGAGGGTTAAGATTTTCCCAGCAGCCTCCCAGGAGCTTGTGACAACTTGGCACAACTTGATGACCTTTTGGGGACGTTCCATCCCCAGCAAACTATTCCAGGGAGGGGTATCAGAGATATCCAAGGACTGTAGATCAATTCAAGCAGAAGAGAGGCTCCATTTGGGAGAGGTTTACCCAGCCTCACTATGGAAATTGTTTCTGTCACTTCTGCCCAGTGAGAATTAGGGACCCAAAATGGGAGAGAAGCCACCCAGTGAAACTCCCAGGAGTATTTTGAAGGAATGCCACTTAAAATTTATCCTGTATAGCCAAGTGACAAATGGAGAGTGAGGCAATGCAGGCAATGTGGAGAATCCAAGCTTGACTGTAATATGGAGTATATGTAAAAAAAAGGGGGATAATAAATGTGATAGGGAAATAATTAATTTTCTGGTTCAGGAGTTTTGCTTTAGAACAAAGCACAGATGCCCAGCCCATCTCCAAATAAACTTTACTGGATTCCACTCTAGAATCAGCTTCCTTCAGTGTGGGCACTGTGGGATTTGGGATGAAGGAAGGAGATCCTGCAATCCCAGGCAGGTGGGGGGTGTTTCCCAAGCATTTTTCCCACACCAGGATCCTTTGTTTGCACTTTGGCATCTCCCAGCTCCAACTGGAATGTGCAGCAGGGAAGAGCACGGGCATGGATAGGGATGGGACAACAGGACAAGTGTCTGTGGTGTGCATTTTCATATTTTCACCCCAGAGTCCCAGATTGCCCTCAAGCAAAGCCTTTCCTGCCTTTCCAGGGATGGAGAAACAGGATGGTGGAGTGAAAACTTGGCTCAGTGGGGAAAACACAGCTTGGGTGGATCCATGAGAAAAGATTTATCCATTTAAATATAAAAGAGGAAAACTCTTAACTCCAAGCCCAAGACTTTGCTGAGGACAGTGGGAAGAAAGGAAGCTACAATTAATAAACATTTTAAACTTTCCTATGTGTTAACTGAAGGAGGAAGGATGAAAAATTTAACAGGAAGATCCTGTTCCCAAATTTAATTGGATATTGGCATAGAATATGTATTAAAAGTTTGTTTTAATGCAATAGTCCTGAAATACAACCAACAGCCAATCCAGGGCCTGTCTCCACCCTGCCCCATTCCCAGGGACTGGGGCTGCTGGGGGAACACTTGGCACAGGTGACCAAAGGCTTGGGTGGCTCCAGGGACCTATGGCACAGGCTGTGCCAACCACTGGGAATGTGCTCCAGAGGGGTTTCCAAAGGATGAATGTGTGACTTTCCATAAAAAAAATTGTCTGAGGGTTGTAAATGTTATTATGTTACTTTTAAGAAGGCCTACAATTTGTGAAATCAAACCTTACCACCTGGAAAAATAATTCCCACCTCTCTGGTGCCTTCACCATCCATGGTTCAGGTCCCAGAGCATGGTGACAGTGACAGGACAGCAAAAACTGGGAGGAACTGGACTAAAATATAATCCCACATGTGTAAAAGGAGCTTTGGAAATGTGAAATCCTGAAGGGAATGGACACGAGGCTAAAGGGCCATTTTCTACCCCTTGGTTTCTCCTTCACCACAAACCAGAGAAGCAACCCAAAGGTTTATTATTTCTGTTTAATTCCATATATTTCTGATTTGGGGGTGGCTAATGCCAGAGGGAGCTGATTCCCAGAAAGCATCAAGCCCTTACCCTTGAACATTAGCCCAGTTTGAGTTATTAAAGCAGCCAGGACACCTAAAACTTGCACCAGCCTTGGCCTGAGGCCACATCTGAGCCTAGATGAACCTTTAAAAGACGAATCTTCTGGCAGAGGAGCAGAGGAGAGAGTGTGGAAAAGAAAAATGAGGCCATTGATGGAGCCAGGTCATGTTAGAAGACTTTTGCACAAAGCCTACAATGGAGTGTGGAGGTTTTCCAATTTTTTTTCTGGATATTTGTTGCAGAAACTGCCAGGTCACCCTGTGCCAGCACCCAGGGATGTGCTGAAGCAAGCAGAAGGATTCCATGGGCAAGAGGGACAATTCTTCAAGCACAGCCATGAAAATGCCATTAATGTTTGATGAGTTTATTCTCATTTGTAGCCCTGTTGTTTTGATGACACCCATTGGAATAAAACCACTCTGGGATCCTGGGATTCTCCAGCAGTAGGAAACAGCAAACAGCACTTCAGGCTGCTGGAGCAGGAACATCCCTGCATGTCCCAGAGCAGCTGTGGCTGCCCCTGGATCCCTGGAAGTGTCCAGGGCCAGGTTGGACACTGGGGCTGGGAGCACCCTGGGATGGTGGAAGGTGTCCCTTCCCATGGCAGGGGGGGCACTGGGTGATTTTTAACCTCCCTTCCAACCCAAACCATCCCAGGATTCTGTGGTTCCTGGTTTTGGGGTGGGATGGGGAAAGGGGTACCCACTCTGTGCTGCTTTCTATGGACATATGGGTTTGGGAGTAAGAAAATCCAACCACTACATTAATTTCCTCAGCATGGAGAAGGAAGAGACTCCTGTGTGCTCTCAACACCTGCTGGGGATTCTCCCTGAGGAGAATCAGGATACATTTAGGGAGGAAAACACTGAGTGAAAACAAACAGCCTGGGCTTAGATTCCACTTGAAAGGGATGCTGGCAGGATGAAGGGATTGGTGCTCCTGGGCAGGACCAGTGGGGTGGCACAACTCACATGGCTCCCCCTACCCCAGCAGCTTATCCAGGATATTTTGGGCAACACAGATGCAGATTCCAGCTCTCAAATCTTTCAGGCTTATCAAAGAGTTTGTTGCTTTTTTTTTCCCTTCTTTTTTTCCCATTTTCAGCCCTGTGGATTCTTAATCGAGATCTTCTTATGTCTAATAAACACAAAAATGCTTCTCTTTCCAGCTTTGCTGCTAAAGCCAGGATGATTATAAAGCTAAATCCTGGGCATATGGCGTGGGTGCTGCTCCTGGAAACTTCTCCTGGGTCTGGCGTTGAAGGGGGAATTAACCCTTGGCAGGAAAACAGGGAAAACAGGGCTGTCCCCCACAGCTCCCTGTGCCAGAGAGGGAGAAACAGCTGCCCACAGTGTCACAGAGGGGTGGGACACACTCAGGACTGTCACATTCCCTCTGCGTGGAGGAATTGCCTCTGGAAGCACATCCCCAGCACTGGACAGGGAGTGGGAGGGAGGGAGGGAGGGAGGGAGCAGAGGGACAGAGGCAGGGAAAGCTTTAGGTAACTGAGCACCTGAATCATTGCAAAATTCTGGCCCTGCCTCGCTGGAAGCTGCTGCATCCCAAAGCTGTGCCAGTCTGGGATGATCCAGCTCAGGATGCTGCTGGGATGCCATAAAGCAGGAAAGAGAAGAGAGAGCAGGGAGAAGCAGGATCTCGCTGGGAAGTCCAGAGGGGGCCAGGGCACAGGTGCCATCCCAATAAACTAGGATCACCTGAGCCCAAATCAGTGCCAGGGATCATTCCAAGGCACTGGGAAGGTGCTTCTTATTGAGGCCACCTTCCAAAATCCCCAAAAACCCCCCAAAAAGGCTCAGCTGGATCCTCCACAGGTGGGGCTGAGCAGCAGGCAAACCTCAGCTCTACTGGAATCCAGTGGGATAACCAGCATACCTCGAGGGAGTCAGGAAGAGCTGCAGATCAGGAGGTGCTCACCACAAAATGGAGCTGCAGGAAGGGTCCAGCCAGGGTCAGCTCTGGCTTCGGGAGAATCCTTCCACGGGAGCCCCACTGTGTGGATCCACAGGATCCAGTGCATCTCCCAGCAGTGCAGGAGCAGGAACAGGAACAGCAACAGGAGCAGGAGCAGGGCACTGCCAGCCTTGGCAGGGCAGGGAACACGCTCAGAGCATCCTTTGGAGCTGAGCCCCACAAGGCAGGTACAGGAGAAACCCTGAGAAGTTCCTGGTTGGGTTTTGTGTGTTTATGTTTGAATACAATAGTTTTTTCCATATTATTTCCAAGTTTTGCACTTCTCAAAGTGATCATGTTTTCCAAAAAAGGAAAAATTCCATGTTTTGACACCCTGTCTCCCCCATTAGTTGGAACTAGGCTTCCAGAACAAGGATTGTTAAAAAGAGAAGGGGCACCACAGACACTTCAAAACCATTGGAAGTGTATCTGTAATTTACCTTGCAAGGTGATGCTGGTCCCTACGGTTGCCTCTGGTGGCCCTGTGTTCTGCAGAGGGACAGCCCCAGCCCTGGGGTGGCAGCAGGAGCAGGGCAGTGCCTGTCCCCTGTGCTGGCCCTGCTGGGGCACCTCCAGTGCTGGGGCAGCTCTGGGACCCTCCTGACAGGAGAGACCTGGAGGGGCTGGAGCGTGTCCAGGGAAGGGAACAGAGCTGGGGAAGGGGCTGGAGCCCCAGGAGAGGCTGAGGGAGCTGGAAAGGGGCTCAGCCTGGAGAAAAGGAGCCTCAGGGGGGACCTTGTGGCTCTGCACAACTCCCTGCCAGGAGGGGACAGCCGGGGGGGTCGGGCTCTGCTCCCAGGGAACAGGGACAGGAGGAGAGGGAACGGCCTCAGGCTGGGCCAGGGGAGGCTCAGGGTGGGTATTGGGAAAATCCCTTCATGGAAAGGGTGGTCAGGCATTGGAATAAGTTGCCCAGGCCAGTAGCAGAGTCCCCATCCCTGGCAGGATTTAAAAGCCACATGCAGGCACTTGTGGGCAGGGGTCAGTGGGGAACATTTGGTGTGAAATCCCCCAGTCGCAGCTCAGACAGTCTGACCCCAGTGCCTTCCCTGGGAAATGGCTCTGGGGACTTTATGGAGAGCTTTGATCTGATTGTTCAGAACCAGAACTTTAATTTAAAGGTGAAAACAACACACAAGAAGGAGCACACAGTACCAGAATTAAACCAGAAAAAGCTGGGTCTGGGGTAGAGCAGGGATATTTATTCACTTGGGTGCAGGGAGGGGTTAAGGCAGGGTCTGAGGGAGAGATCCAATGGGAAAGAGCGATTGAGAATATTATGATTTCTGCAGCAAAAAGTAACCAATAGTAACAAAGAGAACTGAGAACTTTCTAGTAACAATCTACATAGCTGAACAGGGGGATCTTGGGGGTGAGCCTTGTGCTCACCATGACCGAGGGTGTTCCCACAGCCTTAGGCCAAGGTTTTCTTCTTCTCCAGCTGAGCTGAGCCCAGCAATGGTGCTTGGTTTGTGGTTGGAGTGATGGTCTCAGAGGGTTTTTTTAATCCAAACAGCTTGATGATTCCATGTGGAGCAGCACTGCCTTCTCTCCCAAGGTGGGTGAAAAACCTTCTGTGTCTTGGTCACTGATGCAGCACAGCCCCTTGAAAGGTTCAGCCAGAGCTCCACTGCTGGGAGAAACTTTGCCATAATTTTGTGGCTCTCACACTGGACTGAGCCAGGACAGCTCTTGCTGGCCAGAGACACAGGAGTTTCCTCTGAGTGTTCCCACAAAATACCAAACCTGAGTGCTGGAATGAGCTTGAACACAGAACAGCTGCAGATGCACCGTGGTCAAGCCCCAACCTCTCCCTGTGTGAGACTGAGGGGGCAAAGCCAGGAACAAACTGCAGCTCTGAGCAGTTCACACACTCCATGAGCTTTGGTTGCTGAGAAAAGCCTCGGTCCAAAGTCAACATCAAGGCTCTGCTGCAGTCATTAATGAGGGGACGGCTGAGTGCACAGGTTCAAATGTGAGTTTTTGATCCCATCTCAGGAGAGGCTCTGTGTGGTCAGTTCAAGGGGCTCCCTGTCAGCATTTCACACGTGGCTCCATAAATCAAACCTTCTTGCAGGCAGCTCAGAGCCACAGGGCTTGATTTGGGAGCATCCTCGACTTTGAAAAGCAGGAGACTGTATCCATAAAAAAGATAATTTCAGTAAATGCAAGCCCTGGGTTCTGGGCCTTCAGGATCCTTTGGGTCTCTTTTCCCCCCATGGATTTTGTGCATATCAACAATTTACCTCCTATAGGAGTGCTCTGAACAGTGACCACGTTCTGTTACATGAGTTTTTTCAAATATTCCTTAATGATGGACAAGGAGTTTGATACATAAATGGTCTGAAGGGTCCCCTCCCTTCCTGCTGTGCTCCTGACCCTGAGGGGTGACACAAAGGGGGGCAGCAGGAGCAATCCTGGTCCTAGGGAATGAGATTATCACGATAAACTGCCAAACTCTGTCTCCGTGGGCAAGGTGCCTGCTTTTATCTCCATGTTGGATTCTCTCAAAAACAAGGAGTCCTGGAGAGCTGCTCTCTCAGAGGAATTACTAAGACATCTGAAAATCAATTTTCTGGCTCTGGGAGGAGCTTTCAGTGAAATATTTCACAGGTCACTTGGTAAGGAAACCTCCATTCCAAAGGTTCCAAAGGAGCCATTACCAGTTCAGCAGGGAGGAAAAAAACACCTTGAGGATGGAAACAGAGGTTGCATTCACTTTGTAAAGGGTGGCAGCTCAGCCCAAACAGTCCAGATATTCTTTTCATCTCTTGCAATATTAGATATTAGAGCCTTATTGCATCTCTTTGCACCTCCTCAGAGCCAAGTGCCCAGCACAAATCTCCTCCAGCCTCCTGTGAGGGACCATTTCCTGCAGCAAATGAGCACTGAGATCAGGCACCACATAATGCAGCATTTGAGTGTCCCCTAAAAGGTTACCTGAGCCAGAACACGACTTGTGGGCGTCGTTCTGCTCTTGTGACTGGGATGTGATTTAGGGCTTCACATCCTTCTTTTAAAAGTGCCACAATTAATAATGAAATCAATGCATTTCCTAAATGGAGCAAAGCACCTCAGTGGACAATGCTGCAGACTGGTTTGGGAAGAGAACAGGGACCTCAAAAGCTGTAAAATGATGAGGGAAGGAGAAGGAGCCAGGGAGAGGAACAAGGAGCACTAAATCATAGGATGAAATCATGGAGCAGAGCCAGGAGGGGAACGCTGGGGGTGACAAGAGAAGCCCAGAACTCCCCAAGGGTGGAGGGAGATCCTTGGTGAGGGAGCATCTCTGGCATCAAACCAGTCAGCAGGGATGGCAACAAAACCAGTGGTGGCTCCTGGAGAACCTCATAGGGAATGGTGGTGATCTATGGGAAATGATCTGACCAATGGAAAATGATCTGATCTGTGGATGTGATCTGATCTGATCTGTTCTGATCCACAGAAAATGATCTGATCCATGGAAATGATCCGATCTGATCAATGGGAGTGATCTGATCCATGGAAATTATCTGATCCACAGAAAATTATCTGATGCATGGAAATGCACTTCCAGAGCTATGTAAATCCATGGCTGGACCATGCCCTTGGCCTCTGGTGCCATTGTTGCTTCCTCTCCTCAGACACATGGAACCAGGTGGTTTTTAGGATCCCTTCTATCCCCTTCCATGATGCCTCAGAGCCAGGAAAACAGGGGCACAAGGAGGTGGTCAAAGCTCTGGAATAGTTTTGCGTGATGAAAATGGGGGATGAGATTGTCCAGTAGAGAAAAGGGATTTGCTGTAACAAAGCTATGGAAGAAGTCAACAAAATCACAAGAGAACCTCAAGGACTCAGCTTTTGATTCTCTTCCTGAAGAAGAAAAAGTGGAAACAAGCAGGAATCAAGGTCAAAACAAACAGAGATCCTCTTTCTTCATGCAGCAGGTATTGGATTTGCTGAGCTTCTTACTGAGGAAAACTGAAAGTGCTGAAATCCTGTTTGGGCCCATGGGAAAAGTGGGAGAGGAATTGGGGAAAGTTGCACCAAGGGGTTCTGAACACCTCCTCAGGCTCAGGAATCTGCTGCTGGAGCAGGATCGTGGTCTCCCCAAAGCCTTGGAGACAATCTGAGATGGTAAGAGAATTTCTAAAATGGCAAAAAAAAAAAAAAAAGGTCTAAAGACCCTAAAAAAGTCCAAAAGAGCAGGAGGCAAAGAACAGGCATAAGTTCTTGGTTCCTGGAGTGTGAGGAAGTGGATTGTGAAGGGATCTCTGCTGAAGGCAGGACACTTCTGCACGGTCTGGGAAGAACAGGATGGAATCATAACCAGATTTTCAGGGCTAAGTTACTGAAGGTGGAAAAGGCAGAAGTTGCCTTCAGAGAAGTCTGTGAGGAGCTCATAATAGTGAGTGAGAGGGTGACAGAACTGCAGCTGGAATTCAGTGGAGACAAATGGAAATGGATGCACACAGGAAAAACAAACCCTGACTCCAAATGAACCATAATGGGCTCTGAAAAATCCCCACTCAGGAAGGAGGGCTGGAGTTATGAGGGACGTTTCTGAGGAAATGTCAATGCAGCTCTTTGCAGGGGTCAGAAAAATGGGAAAACTGAATGGTGAGGACAGGCAGGGAATGAAAAGGAACCATCCTGGTAAAACACAGAGGTTCAGCTGCAAGCAGGAAATTGGGAGTCTTCCCTGTCCTCACCCCAACTTCCAGAAGCACAGGGCAGAGGATTTACTGAGAGGAGCAATAAGGAAGGAAAACCAGACATTAGGGTGCAGAGCTATTAAAGAGAGGCCAAAGGGAATCCCCAAGGCACAGGCAGAGGGAGCCAAGGAATTCTCATCTCTACAGGCTGGTGCTGCTCTCCAAGGCTTCCCTGAGCACTGACCATGTTGTTATTGCTGCTCCAGGGAATGAGATCCAGGGCACAACTGTTTGGGATAATCCAGGAGCCAGAGGGGTGCAGAGATCATGGAAGAACCAGAACATGGACCCAGGTCCAGGAGCTCTCATTCCAGCCTTGGCCTTGGTGTCTCCTCTTCATCACTGGCTGAGGCTGTCTTGGCTTGGTATCTCACAGGCTCTCACTCAGAATTAATTCTGTTTTCTGTCCAAACGTGGGACAGTCAGGCTCTGGTTTCATCTTCTGTCATGTGTCAGTTGTGAGCTCAGTCTGGAGCTTAGACCTTCAAACATTGTGAAGGTCAAGCCTTGTGGAGCTCATCCCTGTGCAGCCTGAACCTTTTCTCTGCTTCCCAGACTTTACCCTGATCACCTCTGGCAGAGCTTTCCTTCTCATTCGCAGGGACTTTGGGATTTTTCAAGATTTCACAGAATCATGGAATGCTTTGGATTGGAAGGGAGTTTAAAGCTCATCCAGTCCCACGCCTGCCCTGGGCAGGGACACCTCCCAGGCTGCTCCAAGGCCCAGTGTCCAACCTGGCCTTGGACACTTCCAGGGATCCAGGGACAGCCACAGCTTCTCTGGGCACCCTATGCTAGGGCCTCCCCACCCTCACAGAGAGGAATTCATTCCCAATATTCAGTCTAAACCTTCCTTCCTTCACCTTAAATCCATCCCCCTTTTCCTGGTCTCACCATGCCCCTGTGACAATGTGTCTTTGATTAGAGAACTTGGTAAGAATATTTAGGAAAGTCAAGTAGATTTTACCCATTGGATCTCTGGGCCCCTTGATCTCCTCCCTTGCTGTGCCCCTCAGAAACTCCAGGACAAAAGCCTGGTTGCATTTCCCAGGAACTGGTCTCCCATGCTCCTTAATTCCCCTCCTTAGTGCAGTTCTACCTCATTTGAACATCACTTTTAATAATCTGCCATTTCTGGAGCAGCTCAGGAGCATTTTTTCCAATCAAGGTCTCTCTGCTTTCTTTCCCTCTGATGGTGAGGAAATGTTAAGTGAGAGCTTTCACAGCAGAGTTAATGCTGTTAATAGCTCAGCTATTTCATCCTTGAGTTCCTTTGGAGCTCTGGAATGAGAACCTGCTGGCACCACCCGAGTGTTACCGTTTATGTTGTCAGGTTGTTTTATAACTTCACCCACTGCGACATCACTCTGAGCCACATTTTCTGACTTGTCCCCCATCAAGGTTTCCAGACTGAGGATTCCTGGAAACTCCTTTTTCCTGGAAACCTGCAGTTGGTTCTCTGCTGCAGTTTGATCGTCGTCATTCCGTGCTTTGGATTATTCCAGCTTCCTTCTCAGGGGTGTTTGGGAAAGAAAATAGCCCTGGGGGCAATGCCTGAACTTCCAGTGGGCACTGGAGGGATGCAGGGTCCTATGGAAGATGTGGAGGATGAGCCTCATGGAGGATCCAGGACTTGAAATCATGTTGACCCAGTCCTCCTTCCTCTGCTGCCTCCTTTTCCCAGGATAAACACCAGGGTAACCCAGATCCTGCAGGAACAGCAGCCAAATCTTCATGGAGCAGTAATTTTTACATGGGCAGAGAGTGATAGATCAAGTTTTAAACTAAAAGATGAGAGATTTAGAAGGGATATTGGGAAGGAATTGTTCCCTGGGAGGGTGGGCAGGCCCTGGCACAGGGTGCCCAGAGAAGCTGTGGCTGCCCCTGGATCCCTGGCAGTGCCCAAGGCCAGGCTGGACAGGGATTGGAGCAGCCTGGGACAGTGGAAGGTGTCCCTGCCCATGGCAGGGAATGGGACAAGATGGGATTTAAGGTCCCTTCCAATCCAAAGCATTCCATGTGCTGCTAACCAGGCAAGGCTGGAGGCAGCAGTGGCCAAGTGGCCAAATGACCCCTGGCCTTTGCCACTTCCAGGGATGGGGCAGATCCAGCTTCAACTTCCCTCACACCCCCTTGCACTGCCCCAGGCAGATCCAGATTCTCCTCCATCGTGTTCTCCTTCAACAGCCTCTTTGTGCTCCCAAAATCTCCCTGCCCTGTCCCACACTCACATTCCCCCCAGCCCCTCCCAGCTCAGAGCTGCTCCCTGTCTCCCACAGCTCCAATTCAATTCCAGCCTCGTTGAGCATTTCACTGAGGCTTTGGCTGTTTGGTGGAATTTGTATCCAGCAAAAATTGGATTTGCCGTGCTGTTAGAAGCACTTCCTGCCTGGGAGAGGGAGCTGTGCCAGCATTAACATTCTGGTCACTGTGTCACCCTCACTGAAGGTGCCACTGCTCCTTTAGTGCCTCCCTCCCCCTGCTCTGGAGGACAGAGCAGCCTCGGGTTTCTCCTTGGGCTCTGTGTGAGCAACCCCTGAGTGCCAGTGAGGATCAGGATTAATACCTGCAGCGTTTAACACTTTTCCAGCCCCCTTTTTCCAGGTGCACAGGAGCCAGCAATGCCCCGTGCCTCTGGAAGAGGAAACACCTCAGGCAACTCCTTCCATGTATTGTAGGGATGAGGATCTTGGAGGTGGGGTAAAATTCCCTGCTCCTGGCTTTGACTCCAGGCAGGATTGAGCCAGGTACAGCAGCCTCTGTCGAGCAGGAGTGGTCCAAGGGGTGCAACAAGGATGAACACAAAGGACAGGAAATGTCCTGCTCTCAACCCCCCAGTGAGGCTGGACATGGAAATCTCCTGATTTGTGGAGGAGGTTTTTACTCATGTTGCTTTGGCTGTGTGGAGTTTTCCTGGGATGGAGGATGTGCTCTGGGGTAAATCTGCTCTGCTCAAACCTGCCTGAGAGCCCGGCAAAGCTGCTCTGTTGGAAGTGGTGAATGGGGAGACACCTGCCCAGGGGAACATGGAAACACCGGGGAAAAGGGAAAGCTGTTCCTTATCCCTCCTTTGGTGATTACAGGTGTCCAGTGCTGGGCACTGCCCAGGCTCAGGCTGGAGCTCAGGGAAAGGTTCTTCCCTCCCCCAGAGGGTGCTGGCACTGCCCAGGCTCAGGCTGGAGCTCAGGGAAAGGTTCTTCCCTCCCCCAGAGGGTGCTGGCACTGCCCAGGCTCCCCAGGGAATGGGCACGGCCCCGAGGCTGCCAGAGCTCCAGGAGCGTTTGGACAGCGCTGCCAGGGATGGGCAGGGTGGGATTGTTGGGGGGTCTGGGCAGGGACAGGTGTGGGACTGGATGATCCTGTGGGTCTTTTCTAATTGTGATATTCCATGACTCTATGACAAGCCCAGGCCTAACCTTTGGCTTTAGGTTGTTTCATCCAAGCTCTGCATCTCAGACACGGAGTGTGGGAAGGATCCTGTGGCTCTGGACCTGGCAGGGGCCATTTCTGCACCCCCCACTCTCGCAGAGACCCCCTGGCTCAGGCTGGCAGAAATCCCAAAGGCAGCGTTTGGGAAGAGCAGCTTTCCCAGGGGAGGGATGCCGGCAGCTCTGGGACGTGCTCGGGACGCTCCCGGAGCCCTTCCCTGCTCGCAGAGCTGTCCCTGTGCCGTGTCCCGCTGCTTTCCGAGCAGGAAACCCCGCAAGTCCCCAGGGAAGCGGGAGCTGCTGGGTTTTTACCTCTTTGCGGTTTCCCGAGCGCTGCGCAGAGCGAAGTTGCCATCTAGTGGGACGGAGCATCCCTGCAGAGCTGCCGGGGGCTGTCCCCGCGCCGGGACCCTGCCCCAGCGGGAATTACCCCGAAGGAGAAGCTGCCAGGTCACCCTCGGGATGAGCACAGAGCCTCCCACAATGCGTCACCCTGCAAATTGTGCAGAGATTAAATGCCTAGCTTTAACCCCCGCCTTGCTTTTAGCCCCAAACTTGGCTTTATTCCACTAATTTTAGGCAGGATGGATCCTGTGTGTGGCCATGGGAAGGAAAAAGCCACAGGATGCTCTTCTGGGAATTTTCTGCCTGTCTGGGACTTGGTTTGGGCTCTGAGGCTGCAGCTGCGGACCCAGTGCAGCATTCAGTGACTGCAGAGCTGTTCTGACTCCTTCCCTAATTGCCAGATTTTCCAGGGTTCTAATTAAAACAGGAGCTCTGCGTGATTCCAACGCCCACTGGATGCAGCTCCTGTGGGGAATTGGATTTTGAAAGCATAAAAAAAGGTAATAAACCATTTTTTTTCCCTATAAATGGCAAGTCCTACAAATCAGCAGCACACAAAGGGTGCTCCCCTGGGCCTTAGGGGAATCCCTCTCCAAACACCCCCAAATGCCCCCAAACGGCCCCAAAGGTGCTCAAGCTGCAATTCCTGTGGGAATTCCACAGCTCTGCGTTCTGTGAGGATCCCACATTTTGAAAAGATTTGACAGGAGTTCCGATTTGCTGACCTCTGTCCAGTAAGCATCAGGAATTCTCCAGGATTTCACAGAACCATGGGATGGTTTGGGTGGGAAGGGACCTTAAATCCCATCCAGGGATGGGACATCCCCCTGGACAGGGACAGGGCAGGGACACCTTCCTCTGTCCCAGGGTGCCCATCAAAAATCCATGTGTAAGGCCTGGTTTGGGCAGGGAAAGGCACCAGGATTTCCCAAACTGCTCCATTTGTTGGCTCCAAGCATCTTCCACTCCCCCAGCCCCTCCCTGCTTGGCTTTTCCATTGGGAATTCCCAGATTTCTCCCAGTCCTGCTCAAACTCAGCCCTGTGTCCTGGTTTTGTGTCAATGTTGTTGTTAAACAGATCTTGCTCCCAAAGTTCCATGAAATTAATTTTTTCTTATTTCCACAGTTTTTCTAATTGATTCTCACACTTGTTCCCTCATCTTCTTCAGACTTTCTTCCTTTTTTCAGTAAAGTGTGGAAAAATTTTTTCACCAGATTTCACCTTTTTTCTGCTTTACTTTTTCGGGGGTGGGCAAGTAAAGGAATTTTTCCCCTGTTCTTCCCCTCTGGAATTGGGAAGGGCGACAATTTCCTTGCTCTGCTGCTCCCTAAAAGGAGATGCTGTCAAAATCCTAAATCCCAGCGGGGCAGCAGAACTTTCATCTCCTTTCTTATAATTTATTCCCCAACAAAATGGTGGCAGATATTGCTTTACATTTTTCTCATTTCTTTCCCATCATTTTCCATCTTTTTCCGTTGATTTCCGTGGTTTCCTTTTGTTTTTATTTCCTTTTCCCATTCAATTTTCCATCCAGTTTCTCACACCACCCAAGTGGAAAAAGATTTTCTTTGCTCTTGCTTGAGTGGGTAGGTTTTCTTTGGGTTTTTTTCCATCTTATTCTCCTTCCACAAGGGATGAAATTACAGATCTGATGGGAGGACCTAAATCCTATGCAGTGCCACCCCTGCCATGGGCAGGGACACTTCTCACTGTCCCAGGCTGCTCCAAGCCAAATCCAGCCTGGCCTTGGGGGTTCCAGGGATTCCAGGATCAATTCCAGGGCAAATTTCCTCCTTTTCCACCCAGTGAGGAAAGGTGGGAATTTCTCACCGTGGGCACAATCAGCTGGGAGCATCCACAGAGAACGGGAATGAGAAGAAAACCCCAACAATTGGCTACCAGAGCCATAAATGATGGCAGGGCTTGTTCAGTGGGAGTACAAAATGCACCTAATAAATTTAATTACACCGAAATTAAGAGAATTAATTGGCCCTGCTTAATGGGCAGTAATGGACAAGGGCTGAACAGCAGTCCCAGCCATTCCATGAAAATGATGGGATTTCAACAGAACACACCTGATGGAGCTGCACTCCTTGGGGATGGGCAGCCTGAGGAGTGGGAGGAGTGGAATTCTCCAGGCTGGGTGGGAATTTTTCCTGTGGGACCTCTAAAATCCCCTTCCAATCAGAGTTACCCTCTGGAGTAAGACACTCGTTGCCACTTGTGCCTTTCAGAGAGGTTTAGTTACAAAATGTCTTAAAATGGGAATAAACGCTCTGCTGGAACAGCATCCTGCAGGAATTCCTGGAATTAGAGAGAAGACAGCAAATGCACCTTCAGTTCAGCACTGCTGCACCCTCATTACTGTGGGTAATAATTAACCAGGAGAATAAAAATGTCTTTTCCAGGCTGATACAGCTTTGGAATAGTAGGGATTAATCAGCTTGTGGCCAATATCCCTCCCTAAAGCCACCCTGTTCCTTATGGCACGGCTGCAGTGCATCATCACCATCAAAGGAATCGAGGGGATCAACCAGGATTGTCCAGGGAAAATGGGAATTAGGGAGGTTCATTTTCATTTGAGGCTGATGAGGCTGTTCAAGCTCAGCCAACCTGGCCTTTGACACCCCCAGGGATCCAGGGGCAACCACAGCTTCTCTGGGCACCCTGTGCCAGGGCCTGCCCACCCTCCCAAGGAACAATTCCTTCCCAATATCCCATCCAGCCCTGCCCTCTGGCAGTGGGAAGCCATTCCCTGTGTCCTGTCCCTCCATCCCTTGTCCCCAGTTCCTCTCCAGCTCTCCTGGAGCCCCTTTAGGCCCTGGCAGGGGCTCTGAGCTCTCCCTGGATCCTTCTCCTCTCCAGGTGAGCCCCCCAGCTCTCCCAGCCTGGCTCCAGAGCAGAGGATGAGGAATTCTGTTTTGCTGGAAGTGCTGCACTTCAGAGCCTTTAACAGCAGCAGCAACACTTCCCTTGTCCAGGGAGCAAAGCAATCCCAGTCCTCTGGATGGCTCCAAAACAAAGCAATCCCTGGGATGCTCTGGATTGCTCCAGAGCAAGGCAGTGGCTGCAGGTGTCCATCCTGAGCACATTCCAACTCCATCCCAGGATGGGAATAAAGGTCCAAAATGGGAGTGGAGAAAGCTGAATTAATGAATATTTTTAAAAGTCTGACTCCATCTGCTGCTTTATGACTCCTTTAGAGGTTCCTCCATGGGTTCCAAAATCCCAATGGCAGCACAGGGCTGTAAAAATCCATCCCAAGAGCGTTCCCAGCTCACTTCCCATTGGAAAGGACATATCCCACTCCAGAATCAAACCCAACTAAAGGCCTCCATGAAATCACATCCTTTTTATTCTTTTTTTTTTTTTAATTATTCCTGGGGAACCATTTCAGGTTCTTGTGGCACTGGGAAGACTCCAAATGAGCCAGGACCCTGCACAGTGCACCAGCACCAGGACCTGGCACCCAAAAAATGGGCACTCAGCCCTGTCTGGGACCCTGCACCCCAACACTGAAACCCTGTACCCCTACACTGGGACCCTACAGCCCAAAACTGTGTCTCTGCACCCCAAAATTGGGTCTCAGCACTGTGAGACTCTGCACCCCAGTAGTGGGACCCTGCACCCCAACACTTGGATCCTGCACTCTTTGGGACCCCAAGCACTTCTGGAGCTCTGAGTCCCTGCTCCACCCCCCAAGCTGTGTCCCTGGAGGTGCCCCCAGCATTCCCTGGTTCTGTGGCACCACGAGGGAACACCTGGGACTGGACAAGGTGGAAAATCGCCCAGGATGAAATTCTGGCTGTGACCATTCAGGGATTTGGGGAGACATTTCTCCAGCAATCTTCTGCTGAAAGGTCAGTTTTGTGTCCCTTGGTGTCATCCTCATGTCCAGGAGCCCTGAGCTTGGCAGGGACATTCCTGGAGCCTTGCAAACATTTGGGATTTAATTAAAAGCTCTGCATAAAAATGTGTTTGTGGCACTGTTCTGGTTGTGAAACTTAAAAGGAAAATAATAAATCCTGAACTTCAGCCATGGACTGGACGAGCATCCTGAGGGATTCCAGATTTTCCCTGATCTCACACTTCAGAGAAACATAATAAAACCCATTTATTTTCATTGGAAAGAAAGCACACAGATATTTCAATCCTCATCCCCTCCCTCCCCCTGGAATGAGGCACAGCAATAAAATCCTGCAAACTCCCATTTTCTCCTTTTCACATGGAGAAACTTTGCTTGGATATTCTCCTGCAAATTAAAACCAGCATTTCCCAAGACGTGCAGAGATGGAGGAATGGGTTTCTCCTTTTCCAAATTAAATTAAAGCATCCAAACAGAACAATTCCTCGGGTTTTTTCCATTAAACCTTCCTATCCCAGGGTCAGCAATCCCAGCCTGGCTCTGTGGGGAGATCTCACTTGTCCAAGGGCACTTGGCAGCTTCAAGATCTGTCACAACCTCGTGGTGCTTTTTGAGGAGTTTGCAGGAGCTTTGCTCTGTTCAGTGCATTCCATAACTGGGACCTCAGTGTCCAAGGAGAAAACTCAGAATCATGGAATTGTTAAGGCTGGAAAAGACCTCCAAGATCACAAAGTCCAACCTTTGACCACATCCCACTAAACCCATCCCAAAGTGCCACACAGACCCATTTTTTGGACGCTTCCAGGGATGGTGGTTCCACCACTGCCCTGGGCAGCCTGGACCAGCGTTTAACCTCCTTTTCAGCTTGGATTTTTTCCCAAATATCCAACCAGTATCTTTGTGGTGGAGCAGAAAAGGGAATGTCACCTGGCCCTGTCCCAGAGTGGGAGATGGGAGCCTGGACAGAGGAGGAGCTGCAGAGTGGGAAGAGGATGTGGGAGCCCTGTGCCTGACCCAGGGGGCTCTGGGGAGGGTTCCTGGCATTCCATGGCCATCCCTCCTGATTGCCTCGGGATCAGCAAACACCCCCGGGGTCACTGGGGCCATGGCACAGACTGACGGTGGTGGGACCTGCCTGAGGTCACAGCCCCACTGCAGGGCCGTTCCCAGCAGGAATTGTGCTCCATGCTGGAGCTCTGCCCCTCTTCCTCCCCTTGGATCAGCGCCAGGGCTGTGGTAGAGGGGGGGTCCCCACCCCGGGCTGTCCCTGTCCCTCCTCTCTGCTCCTCGTGCCCAGTTGTCCCCCCAGGGGTCCCCGAGTTCTGTGTCTTGTCCAGCTGCAGCTCCTGGAGGTGGTGCAGGAGCCCCAGGGAGCCCCGGGCACGCTGGCAGAGCCCGGGCGTGGAGCTCAGGGACGGGGAGGGATGGGGATGTTCCCTCTGTCCCTGCACAAGAGAGGGAAGGGTCAGGTCAGCCCAGGCCTGGGAGCTCCAGGCAGATCCCACACAATCCTGGCTCCTCTTGGCCTGGAGATCAGCCATGGACACATGGGGCAGCTCCAGGTGGCAGGACACACATCCTGTCACCTGACGGACAGTGCTGGACACGGAGCCTCTGGAGCTGATCTGGGGGTCCCCGAGGCTCCCTGAGACCCCAAGCCCCTGAGACCCGGGCACCTGAACCACAGCCCAGCCTCGGAGCAGGACCTGGGGCATTCACCTGGCTCAGGGGCTCCCCGGGGGCTCCTGGAGCTGAGGTTTTCTCTGTCTGCTGCCTCTGCTCACCGTCCTGCATGGGGACAGAGACACGGCTGGTCCCTGTCACCCTGGCACTCTGTCCCCGCACAGGGGCTGAGCGGGGCTGGCATCCCCCACCCTGCACCGCAGAGCGGAGGCTCCAGGGATGGGGAGCGCGGGCTCCTCAAGGGCTGATGCTGTCACGGGCTCCATGTCCTCCCTCCCAATCCCCCAGTCACCTCCTCCCTCTGTCCAGCGGCTCCCAGGGCTCCCTGCACCCTCTGCCACTGCCCGAGGCGCCGCTGGATTTGCTGCCGGAGCCCTCGCAGGACGAGGAGAGCGCGGCTGGGGGAGGGCAGGGATGAGCTGGGGAGCACAGGGAGGGAGGAGGGGCACGAGTGGGACCCCCTGTCCCCCCGGGCAGCTCCCGGGAGCCACCCGAGAGTTGCCGGCGAGGGGCCGAGTCCCAGGGCACTGCTGGGGCGGGGGCCGTGTCCCCAGGGGGGGGTCCCCACGGCCGGGGAGCCCCCGGCCCGCCCCGGCCCCGCCGGATCCCGCGGGCGGATCGGGAGATGCTCCCGCCGGGCGCTCCTGCCGGCCCCATCCTGGAGGAGCAGGAGAGGGATCAGAACAGCACCAGCTCTGCCCCCCGAGCCCGCTCAGCCTCCCCTAGGAAAGCTCTGGAGCCAGGTCAGAGCTTCCAGGGAACATCTGGAACATCTGGAGCCCCGAGGGCTGAGCAGAGGCTTGGCAGGAGCAGAACAAGCGCAGAAACACCCGGGGGACCCTGTTCTGAGCCCCGCGCCACCCCCAGCGCAGTCCGTGCCCCCGACACCGCTGTCCCCACCAGCCTGGGAGGACAAAGCCTCGGGGTGGCCTTAGAGGAGCAGCAGCACATCTGGGCTGGGTGCCCCGCTGGATCCCGCTCCCGGCTCTGGGGCTGGCTGTGTCCCGGCAGCTCCCTCACATCCCCCCGTCCTCTCCTCCCCTCCCTGACCTGCTCCAGGGCCTCCTGGAGCTGCCGAAGTGTCTCCGCCTCGTCCCTCTGGAGCAGCCCCCGGAGCTGCTGCATCACTCGCAGCCGCTGCTGCAGGAGGGAGCGGCTGCCCCGTTCCAGCTCCCGCAGCCTCTGCAGGAGAACCGGAGTCACCTCGGGCTGCCCAGGGCCACCCTCCAGCTCCTGCAGGGCTCTTCCCAAGGACAGTGCCCAGGCAGGTCGCCCAGGTCCCTCCTGCCAGGGTGGCACTACCCCAGCCGTGATGCACGTTGGAAAAGAGCTGGGGTTTGGTAGGTCAGTGCCCAGGAATTCTCATCCCAGCATCAAGCCCTGCCTGCTCCTCTGCCTTTCCCAAATCCAGCTCTCCCTGTCTCTGCCGGGGCTCCCCAGGGACCTTCTGGCCTGCAGACAGTCACCCCAGTCTGCCTACAGCCACAAGGGGTGGCTTTCCCAACAAATTCTTCTAAAAGCCTCAGTCCCTCAATAAAGCCTCCCCGTGGATAAATGCAGTTTGGCTCTTTAGGAATTTGGGCAGCACAGAATGTTTCCCTGGATGTGTGTGGCTGGAAAAAGGGTTGAGCTGCTGACAGGGCAGTGAGTGATGTGTGTGCTCATTCCCACGGCCCTCGGGTGTGATCCTGGCCCCTCTGGGAAGCCGGGAGTGCACTGACCTCCAGCAGCTCCAGTTTCTGTTTGAGTGAAGTTGCTGTTCTCCTTCTCTCCTTGTCCAGCCGCTCCTGGCCCACACAGGCTCCCTGCCAGGACTGGAAAAACCCCTCTTTTCCCATTCCCACATCTTTGCCTTTTCCAGGAGCCAGCTCTGGCCCACACAGCTGCCCCAGCTTGTCCCTGCCACCAGCAGCAGTGCCAGGCCAGCCCTGCTTGGGCCATCTCGAGGTCACCTCACCGTGCTCTGCAGGTCCTTGTGGCACCAGTGATGGGTGTCCCAGGCGTGTCCCAGCAGTGCCAGGCCAGTCCTGTGCCAGGGACATCGTCACCCATATCCTCAGTCACACCACAGCCCAGCTCTGCCCTCAGGCTGCCCACCTCCCCCTGGGCTTCCAGTGCCACCTTCTGCTCCAGCTCAGTGCAGGACCCATCCCTGGAGCCCCCATACCTGGCTCTGTCCCCTTGGCTCCAAGGCTTGGCTGCAGATCCCAGCTCTCGTGTCCCCTGCTGGCTCCTCCAGCGTGGTGGCACCCCCTGGCATCCAGGATTGGGGTTACAAACCCATTTGTCCCTTTTCCATTGCATTTCCTCGTGCGTTTCCATGGGACACAAAGACCAGGGCCAAGCTTGGTGTCCTGGCCTCACCCTGCTGCTCTCAGATCCCAGCAGGAAGCAGAGCCAGGAGCATCTCTGCATCCATCCCTGCCCCCACCAATGCATCCAGTGCCAGCAGGGGCTGTGCCCTTGGCAGAGCCCAAATCCCAGACTCCAGGGCCATACCTTGCAGAGCAGCCCCCCTTTCTGGTCCCCACGCAGCCCTGGGGACACAGGGGACCCCCAGTGCCCAGGGGCTCTCACGGCTGTGCCAGCACCTGTGGGGAAAATGGCATTTGGGGGAGGTGGTCCACAAACCCACAGAAACCCCACAGGCAACTGGGGCTGGTCCCTGCCACCCTGGCCCTGCCACATCCCTTCCCCTGCTGGTTCCAGCCCTGCACCCTCCTCCAGTACCTCCCAGTGCCCCATGGTCAGTCTGGACTCACTCCTGCTGCTGTCTGCTGCCTGTGTCCTGTCCGTGTCATCCATAGGGAAGGTGACATTCCCTCCACGTCTCCACAGAGCTGGTGGCTCCTGTCGCCTCATGTCCAGGGCAGGATGTCCCCTGGTTCTGGCATGGGTGGCCCTGGGAAAACTGCTGCCTGTGCTTGTCCCAGCCTTGCTCCTGCCAGCAGAGATCCCTGGAGTTCTCCAGGAATGCTCAGGCAAGTCTGTGACCACCAGGTCCCCATGAGGAGAGTCCCTGTAGCCCAGGGCAGGCTGGGCAGAGGGGGATGCCCAGGGGACCCCCCAGGACACCCCCACATGGCTCTGGCTCAGGCGGGAGATCCTCGCTCCCAGGGACTCCAGGCTCTCCCTCCTGCTCCGGGATGGAGACCTGTCCTGCCTGTCCTGCCTGTCCTGCTTGTCCTGCCTGTCCTGCCTGTCCTGCCTGTCCTGCCAGGGGCGTCTGTCCAGCTCCATCACCAGCTGTGTCCCCGTGTCCAGGCTTCTCCCTGTGGGGAACAAGGATTCATCCTGCCCAGGATGAGCTCCTTCCATGGGGACATGCCCAGCAGGCTCCTGCTGGCACAGCAGTGGCTCCACCATTCCCTCCCAAAACTTGGCAGCAAAGTCCTCGGTGCAGATGGAGCTGGAGCTGCTCCAGTGCCCCGGGCTGGGGCGGGAGCCCAGGAGCTGAGCCCAGGAGTGTTTCTCTTCCCCTGGAACAGGGCTGTCACCTCGGGCACATCCAGCACGATGTCCTGACAGCTCTGTGGAGCACAGCAGAGCCATGAGCCCACCCCAGTGGGAAGGAGCCATCCCATCCTGTTGGATCCGAACCACCTTGGAGGGGTGCTTGGGGTGCACCAAAACACTGAACACATCCCACCCTCTCCTGCAAGATCCTCAGCTGCTTCCAGTAGGAAAAGCCACAATATCATCCTTATTTTCATTTTAAACCAGGTCATTTTTGACCTTGATGCTCCCAGGGTCGGCACAGCTTGGCAGGGAGGGCTGGCAGCGTCCAGGATGGGGGAGGGATGTTGTCAGCTCTTCTCAGGAAGAATTTTCCCAATATCCAATCTAAATCTCCCCGGCATAATTTGAGGCCATTTCCCCTTCTCCTGTCCCTGTTCCTTGGGAGCAGAGCCCGACCCCCTCGGCTGTCCCCTCCTGGCAGGGAGTTGTGCAGAGCCACAAGGTCCCCCCTGAGCCTCCTTTTCTCCAGGTTGAGCCCCTTTCCAGCTCCCTCAGCCTCTCCTGGGGCTCCAGTCCCTTCCCCAGCTCCCTGAACCTCTGCTCCCCCAGCATTCCCGGCCAGGAATTGCTCTGCAGGAGAACTGGCAGAGGGGGCTGGGGGGGCAAGCAGAGCTGAGAAAGCCCCAAAGTGCCCCATCCCCACTCACCGGCCATCCCGGGACACTGCTGGGAAGGAGTCACTGTCCCTGCAGCCACCAGCGCTCAGCACACCTGCTGCTGCAGGGGGTGGAACGGGGAATGGAATGGGGAATGGAACGGGGAATGGAACGGGGAATGGGGCACTGCCAGATGTGTTCACCAGGGGCACCCAGTGCTGGTGCTGCATCTGCACCCCCACATCTGAGCCCCACAAAGGAACCCCCACCCTCCCCTTCCCACACCCCACACCTGGATTTACCGGGCAGGCTCCAGATCCAGGATCCTGAAAACCCCGGGGTCCAAGGCTGCAGAGAGGAGGAAAGAAGTGCCGAGGGTCTCAAAGCCAAGGGTGAGCCAGAAATCCCCAGGGGGGTTCTCCAGTGAGGCCGGGCAGGGCAGGAACCACCCTGGGCTCCCAAAGCGCTGCAGGCTGGAGGGGATGGGGCAAGTCGGTGCTGGAGCAAAGGTGTGCTGGTCTAGGTGTGCTGGGCCAGGTGTGCTGGGCCGGGTGTGCTGGGCCAGGGCTCAGTGAAGGTGCTGAGGGCGACACAGCCCAGCCCGGCCCAGCCAACTCCGGAGCTGCAGTGCCAGCGGGTGGTGGGCCCGGGTTTGTTTTCCCTTAAAACCAGGACATCGGCACTGGAGCTGCACTCGGGAGCTGCAGGTCCCCGGGGCCACCGCCGTGCCCAGAGCACAGGGGGGTCCCAGTGCCGGGGTCCCCCCAGAACAGCCCCGACTCACCTGGGGCCGGAAAATTAGGATGATATTGTGAGAGAAGGCAGAGCCAGACGGGCAGGGCTGTGTGTCCCTGTCTCCTGGCAACATCCCGCAGGACTGGTCTCAGCCTGCCCGGATTGCCCGGACCCTCCTCCAGCTCCCCCGGGCCAGCTCCTGCCCCACACAGCGTCCCCTGGGGCAGCTCCTCTCCACCATCCCCAGGGAATTTCCGTGTCTGGTACCTTCTCCTGAGCCCCATTTGCTGTCTCTCATTCCCTGTTCCTCCTCCTCTGGGCCAGACTGCTCTGGGACATCTCCACTCCAATCATCTCCTGTCCTGGCCCCTCTCCCTCCTAGGCCAAACCCTGCCCTGGTTCTCCTCCTTCAAGCTGTTGCTCCCAGATCATCTCCTTCCATGCTCCTGCTTCCCTGGACCTCCTGCCCTTGGACACCTCCTGCCTTGGATAACTTGCCCTGGATCACCTCCCCTCCTGCCCCTCAAGCCACCTTCCCCAGACCATCTCCTCCCCAGAGCATCTCTTCCCCTTGGCAACTTCTCCCCCGGACGCTTCTCCTTCCCTGAACCACCAGCTCCCTGCACCTCCCTGTCCTTTGGGCAACCTCCTCCTTTAAGCAACGTGCCCTGGATCTTCTCCTTCCTGTGCCAACTTCCAGGATCCGTCCCCATCCTCCACATCCCCTCCCACACCCAGAGCTCCTCCAGGAGCTGCAGCCCTGGGAGCCAGCGACCATCTCAGCACCACGGCTTTTAAAACTCCCGAATCCAAGTTTTATTTCCGTGTAGGAGAAGAGGGATCACTCACAATATATTATTGTTCAAAAAGAAAATACATTCAACAGCATTTATAGTGGAATGACATTAAAATCCTCGAGGAGGAACAGAAGGACCAGGAGATGGTGCTCTGGTTAAGTGCTGCTGATAAGATGATCTCTGGAAGATGGAGCAATTTTTTCCATTAGCCTAAAACCCAGGGGATTTCCGGGTTGGGGTGCTCCTTGTGCTCCCCCACACTCTGTGGAGCTGTGCAGGGTCTGTGATAGGGGTTCCCAGACTGATGAGGCCCTGGGGGCACAGCAGAGGGGACCCTCGGTGCCAGCACTTAGGGAGCAGCATCCTGCTCCCTGCTCTGCTCCACCTGGGAACACCCCAATCCAGCTTGGGAACAGCCTGTGCTGGAGCTTCTCCCTGCTCCAAGCTCCACTTGCATTGACACAGCAGAAAGGAAAATAAGGCATTCTGAAGAGCTCCATTTCAGCCATTTCCAGACCTGACTCAGGCCTCCAGTGGGACAAATCCCTGGGACACTCTGGTGCTGCCACAAACCAAGGCAGTGGCACCAGGGATCGGTGGGGAGCACCCTCCTGCTCCCAGGCAGGACACCTGGGGCTGGGACACGGGCAGCTCTGCACAGGCCAAATCCCAGGCTGGATCATTTAAGATCAGCTTTCCCGAGCCAGGGCAAAGCTCCAGGAAGGAGTGAACATTCCGGAGCAGCTGCTGCAATTCTCGGGACACTGGGAAGCAGCTTGGAGCACCCCACTCCCAGGAATCCCTAGTGCCACTCCTCAAACCCCTAACACACCGTTTCCAGGTGGGAATGTCTCTGGAACACCTTTTCCATGCTACAGGATCCAGCTTTGGAGCAAGCCATCGCTTCCCTGCAATGGGAATCATTCCATCACTGTCCCCCGGGCTCGGGGACAAGCTGAGGGGAATCGTACTCGTGCTGTAAAAACTCAGACAGACACTTCTGTCTTCATCATTTTACATCTATTGTGTACCATAGAAATGTAAGCAAAATAATTTTATATATATATATATATATATATGTATAAATTAGAAGCAAATAAATAAGATTAAAGGGTGCACTGCTCTCAGTGCACAGTGACGCCGTCCGGACTGTACACTGTGGGGATCACAGGAATGGAAGTGCTGGAAGCTGATCGGGAGGAGACTGATGGATGAGGAACCTGATTGCATAAGTGTCCCGTGTGCAGCCTGGATATTCCAGTTACCATTGCCTCAAGATTCGTTATTGCTAATTAATTTCCACGTGGGTGTGACAGGCCCGGCTCGGGGCGGCCCCGGAGGCAGGGTCAGTGTGATATGATGGAGAGCCAGAGAAGGAGACAGCAAAAATGAGATCCAGCAGGGCCAGTGAATGTCTCCAGGTGTTCCCTGATGCTCCCTGGCCCAGCAGATGCCATCTTTGGGATTCTGCCACCTCCTGCTTCCCCTCTGTGCTCCCAGTCCTCACTTGTCACCAGCAGTGCTCGCTCTGCTTCCCCTGGTGCATCCAGGGCCAGGCAGGGGGATGGCACCCAGGAGGGGTGAGGGGGACGAGGAGTTCCCTGCCCTGGAAAACTGGAGCTGCATCAGGGAGAGCCCAGGATGAGGGAGGAGAGGGATGGGAGCTGGGAACAGGGACCCTCCAGCCTCAGCCTGGGCCAGGCTTGTCTGGCTGAACAGGACCAAGGCTCCATCCCAGCAGCACCATGGCGTCTCTCCCCTCCTCTCCTCTCCCCATGGCATCTCTCCCCTCTTCTCCCCTCCACTCCTCTCCTCTCTCCTCACAGCACCTCTCCCCTCCTCTCCCACCCAGCCTTGGGCACAGCTCAGCAGGGAGACACCGATGGAAGAGCTGGAATCGAGACCCAGCCCCCGTGTACAGGGATATGGAGCAGGGACACAGAGCCAGGAGCATCACTGGGATAAAAACTCTTCACTGCATCAGCCTGGCAATCCCAGCCTCGCTGAGGCCATTTCCCCCTTCGGATGTGATTGCAGGAAAACCAAAGCAAACCTCACTCAAACCACTCCCACACGATAAACACAGGTCCAAGCTTTGCCTGAACACATCAGACTGTGGGGAAGCACCTCCAATGCTCTTTAAAAGAACAAAAACCAGGTCAAAAATCCTGAAGTCACCAGCTGAAATATCCTGCTTGGTGTTACTGGGATGACTGGGCACTGTGGAACCACCAAGAGCCTCTGGGATCAAGTGCCATGGCTCCTGGGGACAGTTTTCCAAGCAGAGTTGTTTGTGTCCGTCTTTGAAGGAATCCTGAACCAGGAGCAGGATTTGTTTTTTTAAAAAAATAATTCCATAAAGTCCACACAGAAATGGGGTCCCAAAAAAAAAAAAAAAATGGCAAAGAGAAGAGCTCACACAAGCACGGCATTCCCACACCCCGGGCATCTTTGGAAGTCGATATCTCAGCCGCTGGAGCCGAGGTGCTGGAGGATATAGGCAGCAACTCCTGACAGAGATGAACATCCTAAACCCAACCAGCTCCATGTGTCCTCACTCCTAAGCAGTCTCTGGAAAAGCCATCATTTAAAAAAAAACAAAACAAAACAAATCAAAAACAACACCCCCCCCCCCAAAAAAAAAAAAAAAAGGTGCTATTTATTAGTGCATAAAAAAATAGGTTTGGAATCCCTGTTTGGATCTCTGCAGGTATTGACTGTCGGCCCGGCAGGACGCTGCCAGCATGTCCTTGCTGTCCCTTGGGCTGTGCCGGTGTCCCAGGGTGGCCCTGGAGCACAGAGGGCTCAGAAGATGTCGGGGCACACACTCCAGTCCTGCTTGTCCTTGGCCTCCCAGTAGCCGCCCTTGTAGACGCAGATCAGCTCCCCCGTGACGGCGTCCGCCTTGCGCTCGAACCACAGCGGGGTGTACCCCTCGTAGTCCTTCCCTGGCCGGGCAGAACGGGGGTCAGGGGGGCTTCTCCACCAGGAACCCCGCAGTCCCACAGCTCCCACAGCTGCCCCAAGAGCCAGGAGTGTCTGCTGGTGCTCCCAGGGCTCAGGGGCTGATCTGAGCCCAGCCCCACTGTGGTCATGAGTGCGCCAAGGGAGGACTGGTTTCCAGGGGGACATGATGGCCAGGGACACGATGATCAGCAAAGCAAAGTGGCCAACAGCCCTCCCTGCCAGAGCCCACAGCCCCAAAAATCCAACCAGCCCCCACAAGTGCCTGAAACCCACCCACAAGAGTCCCCCAGAGCTGCTCCCCCTTGCAGAGTCTGTCCTCAACACCCATCCTGCAGCAAGGGCAGTGCAGTCCCTGCATCCTGAACCATCCTGAACTATCCCACAGCATGGTGCCTGCATTCTGAACCATTCTGAACCATCCCAGAGCACAGTCCCTGCATCCTGAACCATCCTGAACCATCCTGAACCATCCTGAACTATCCTGAACCATCCCACAGCACAGTCTCTGCATCCTGACCATCCCACTTTTCCGTCCCTGCATCTTGAACCATCCTGAACTATCCTGAACTGTCCTGAACCATCCCACAGTGCAGTCTCTGCATCCTGAAACATCCTGAACTATCCCACAGTATGGTCCCTGCATCCTGAACCATCCTGAACCATCCTGAACCATCCTGGACCATCTTGAACCATCCTGAACTATCCTGAACCATCCCACAGCGCAGTCTCTGCATCCTTAACCATCTCACTGTTCAGTCCCTGCATCCTGAACCATCCTGAACCATCACTGGACCATCCTGAACCATTCTGAATCATCCCACAGCGCAGTCTCTGCATCCTGAACCATCCTGAACCATCCCACAGCGCAGTCTCTGCATCCTGAACCATTCAGTCCCTGCAGGCTGAACCATCCTGAACCATCCCAAACCATCCTGAACCATCCCAAACCATCCTGAACCATCCCGAACCATCCCAAACCATCCTGAACCATCCCTAAGCACTCACCCTCCTCCAGGGCCTCCACAGCCTCGGCCTCCCTGCGCCGGCGCACAGCTCTCTGCTTCTCCTCCAGCCTCTGTTTCTCCACGTTGGCCTCGTCCCAGCGGCCGCTCTCCATGAGCCGCTGGTCGGGGCGCAGCCGGCTGTCCGTGGGCGCCACACGCTCCTCGGGCTCGTTCAGCGTCAGCGCCAGCTCCGAGAAGAAGTACATGTTCTCGGCATTCTCCCTGAATCCAGAGAGCCTGCTCAGCATGGGGCTGGGGGATGGCTCAGGCACTGACTCCCAGCCCCACTGCTCTACTCCTGCTGTGCTGGGGCAGCTCTGGGACCCTCCTGACAGGAGAGACCTGGAGGGGCTGGAGCGTGTCCAGGGAAGGGAACAGAGCTGGGGAAGGGGCTGCAGCCCCAGGAGAGGCTGAGGGAGCTGGAAAGGGGCTCAGCCTGGAGAAAAGGAGGCTCAGGGGGGACCTTGTGGCTCTGCACAACTCCCTGCCAGGAGGGGACAGCCAGGGGGGTCGGACTCTGTTCTCAAGGAACAAGGGATGGGATGAGAAGAAATGGCCTCATGTTGCACCACAGCTGTTTTAGATTGGATATTAGGGAAAATTCCTCCCTGGAAAGGGTGGTCAGGTGTTGGAACAGGCTGTCCAGGCCACTGGTGGAGTCCCTATCCCAAGAGAATATCCCCAAAGGAGGGACTGCTTTGGTGCTCCCAGAGCCCAACCCTGCTGTAGTCATGAGTGCCAAGGGAGGACTGGTCTCCAGGGAGACAAAGACACTGGTGGGACACGATGGCCAGGGACACAATGACCAACAAGGCAAAGCAGCCAACAGCCCTCCCTGCCAGAGCCCACAGCCCCAAAAATCCAACCAGCCCCCACAAGTGCCCCAAACCCACACACAGTAACTCCTAAAGCCACCCTGCCCTTCCAGGGACCTATTCTCCCACCTCAGGAAAAGCCACTCAGCCTCACAAGTCTGACATGTCCTCACACCTGGGCATGTGAGGCTCCTATTCCACAAGGGAAATCCCATCCCAATCCCAACCCTGCTGTCCCATCCCACTCCCAGGGACTCACGGCAGTGGGTACTTCCTCCACAGGACCTTTGGGGACAGTGTCTGGTACACAGTTTTCTGCTTGCCCTCGGTGCTGGTGCTGCCATGGCTGCTGTGGATGATCTTGGAGCACTCCATCTTCTCATCCCACGTGCCAGACATGACGTAGTGGGCTTTGCCATCAGCGTCGCTCACCACGCCTGTCACCTGCCAGGGGGACACGGCTCTGCTGGTGTTCGGAATGCCCAGGAGGACACCACAGCCTCCAGGTGCCCAACTGGATGTGCTGCTGTGTCTCCTGAGCCATCCCTGACCTTGCAGGTGGGTGTCCAATCCGCCAAACCCCTCCCAGGTCTTAGTGCTGCAGCTCCAGCACATCAGAGCCAAACCACAGGACACGGAGGTGCCACCCAGCCCTCCCTGGTGACCCACGTTAGAGGTGCCTGGCCAGCCCCTCAGCCCCATGCTGGGGCTCATCCCAGTGGTACTGGGAGCCTGGAGGAGCCAGGTGTGACCCCTGAAGGAGCAGAGTCCCTGTTGGATACTCACCTTGCGGGGAACATCCCTGGAGAAGTAGCTGTAGGGGGTAAATTTCAGCTGGCATTTATCTTTGGACTTATGGTTAACAATCTCTATTTCACCAGACTGGATAAAAGACACAGAACCACAGCAGGGAGAGACAGAGGAGGCATTAGTTGCAGTGCAGGTACCAATTAATCACCACTGGGCACAGCAGCACCAGTGGCTGTTCCCCACATCAGCCACCCCCACCACGCACTGGCCCCGGGAAGAGCCAGGGAAGGTTCCAGGAAGCCTTTCCCATCCCTGCAGGAAAGCACTGCCTCCCACGTGCCTTAGGAGGGCAATGCTCCTCCAGGCCCCCAGAGCCAGGCAGAACTGCCCCCTCACCCACCTGGTCGATCCAGAGCTTGCCCACGATGATGTTGTGCACAGTGGAGGTGACTTTCCTCCAGACATAGTGATTCCCACTGGAGTGGAACTCCAGGTGGATGGCGCCTGCAGAGACAGGAATGATCTGAGCTCAGCAGGGGCAGATGCTCCCCAGAGCCCACCACCAGCACCCCAGCACTGAGCTCATCCTCAGGGCCATCCCCCTCCCTGCATCCCCCAACCAGGTCTGGCTCTGGATTCATCCCTCCCTCAGTCTGCTCCAGGAAGGGAGGTGCAACTCCTGCGAGGCCCTCTGCCAAAAGTACTCATTTTAAAAGCAGGTCAGAAATGTGCTGCCTGGTTGATTCAGGCACTGCTACCACTCTGGGAATGCTGCCCAGCCCAGGGACAGGCAAAAGGAAAATAAAATGCTGGAAGGAGGTAGCTTATTGCACTTGACTGGCAGGGAGAAGGTTAAATCAGGCAGCAAGTTAACTTTAAATATCATGGAAAGAGAAATCAGTTCCTGGGCAAGCAGGATATTTCCAAAGCAAAGGAGCTTTTGCAGCTGGCATCATTTCCATTTCCAGGGAAGCCAGGTTATTGTTGGACCATTGATCAGGAGCACAAATCTGGGCTCCTTAATTGCTTGGGTTGGAATTCACTGAGCCCCAGGTGAGCCCAGGGGATTCTCTGTGCCCCAGGTGAACCCCAGGAAGGGCTAAGGAAGCAGTTTCTTTAACTGCTGGGTGTTGCATGAGCAGTGCAGTCCCAGATAATCCCAGAACCCATCACCTACCCAGTGGCATGATGGAGAGGTATTTGCCCCTGAACTTGCTGGCGATGGTGATCTCCTGCCACAACGTCCACCCTCGCCTGGAGTACACGTGGTGGGCGGCTGCTGGGGGGTGGTGGCTCACCTGGGGACAGCACACACAGCCCATGAGGACATGGCCACCAGAGAGCCTGGCTGACAGCTCAGAGAGGGAACAGCTCCACATCAGCTCAGCACTAGGGACACTCCAGGCTCTGGACACCCCAGTCTCCTCCTGGGCATTGGGGGGACCCCCACACAGTGCTCTGGCAGCAAAGGGAGACACACCAGGATCCTGCCAGGATTTGGTAAGGCTCCTTTCAAAGCATGATCCATGAAATGTTCATTTAGCCACTGCTGTGAGATCCTGTTGTTTCGTGATCCCAGGATCACAGCCCTGCTTTCCTTGGATCCTGAGAAATTTGGATGTGCTGGTACTTCAGTAACCCCACTGAAACAGCACGTGGGAAATCCCAGAGGACACAGACCCACAAGTTGTCTAAAACACACAGCTAGACTTTGGCTCTTCCCTCTCATACACACCAGGTTGGAAAAGCAGACACAGCATCCTAAATCCTGAGAGTGACTTGTTAGAGGATGGGGCTCACCCTGCCCTGCCTTGGAAAAGCTGTCCAAAACAAAGGTGGGAGCAGGAATATCCCAGACAGAGGTATCTGTCCTCAGGCAGGCTCTCAGCTGGTGGCACAGCCTGGCACAGGCACCCAGCGATCCCCAGAGCTCCAGGATGATTTCCTGCTGTAATTACAGCTGAGCACCCCGAGCTCTGGATTACACACACGGGCAGGGCCAAGGCCTCGCCATTAAATCCCAGTCACCAGCAGCAGGAAATCCTATTTGGATAACTGGATTTCAGGCACTGGATTATCACTGCTTGGCTGGGTGTGTTGGTGGGCTGAGCAGCACAGGCAGCATCCAAGGAAAATTCAGAGTCTGGAATTGGTCAGAAATATCAGATTTGGGTACAAATAGAGGAAAACTGGGACCAACTGGAGAAAGTAATTCCAGACAAGTTATTTATTTGGGAGAGAACAGGGATGGACAAAGGACCATGGTGAAAATGAGATGGAAGAATGAGAACAGGGATGAGAGAGTTTGGGAATGATGCAGTCAGGGCTGTCCAGCAGTACTGGACAGGCAGGACTGGGACTAGTGTAGTCTAAGGTATCCAGAGGCACCCAACAGGTAGCCCTGGGCTGGGCACCACATCTGGGATGAGGCTGTTAAGTCCACCCAGCAGTTCCAGCTGTACCCCAGGAAGGTGAAGGTTGCAGTTGGCTAAGGGATGGATCTGGCCAGGAATCATGAACTTCTAATGGCCCAGGTTAAACCAGGTGGCAGACCAGGAACTGCTGCCAGGCAAGGGGAAGTGAAGTTGTGACACTACTGAGATGGGAGAACCTGAACCCTGTGACAGCCACAGTGCTGGGGTGGCTGAGGCCTGAGGCCACCTCTGACCCTGGCAGGCAGGGCAGGGCAGGCAGGAGGGCTGCAGCAGGCTCAGGCTGTGGCTGGCAGTGTCCCACCTCGCTGCAGCCACAGGCACTGGGATGGCTCCCAGGCTGGGATTGACCATCTGGGGATGTACAGAGCTGGGTGACATCAGGCACACAGCACTGGGGGTGTGGAGGGACAGCAGAGCCAGGAGTTTTGGGGATTGTATACTGCAGGACCTTCCCTGTGTCACAAGCACAGGGTCACACTGCTGTGTGAGTGTTCCCTGTCACTGCCCAGAGCAGCACGGCCAAGAGAGAGGGATGGGGATGGGATGGGGATGGGATGGGATGGGGATGGGGGAGCTGGTGGCAGAGCCACCATTGAAGCAACCGCAGCAAACCTGGGGACAAAGGGCCAATCCAGTCAAACCTGTGACCCATCCCCACTTTGTCTCCAGCCCAGAGCCCTGAGTGCCACATCCAGTCCTTCCTGGGACACCCCAAGGGGTGGGGACTCCACCACCTTGTCCTCATGCCATTGCTGGGAGAAAAGCCCATGGAAGGCTCAGGGAGGTGCTGGCTCCCCCCAGCAGGCCAAGAGCACCAGTGTTGGATCCCAGAAACCTGAGGTTTTTGAGCTTTCTGTGCTAACTGGCACTGACCCCTGCAGAACACTGCTTTTGTCCTGAGGCCTTGGAGAAGGCCCCAAATTTGAGTGATGGAGTTAAGATCACAAGTGATGGAGTTACAATCACAGGTGTGTAGTTAAATAGAAGTGTGTGATTTCACATGGTGAAGGGTTTAAATTTGAGCTTTTCATTGTATAGTAATAGGTATGAGGCAAGATGGAGGATTTTGGGTGGTGCCTCTTTCCGTGTCCTTCCTCCTTTTTCTTCATGGTTTCAGGTGGTAGTTTTTGGTTGGACAGTTAGTGCTGCACTCTGGGTCACAGGAGTTTGGTTATTAGCTCAAAAGTATAAATAATGTAAGTGTTAATTCTCTGTTGGACTGTTTAGCTTTAAAAGACCTTGTAACTAGCTAGATTCATCTCCATTTTGCTCACTTCTAGCTGGTAGCTAGGGGTGTTGCTGAACTTTCTGTACTTTTGGTAAGATTTAATAAACAACCAAGCCTGAACACAAGAAAATCCATTTCCTTTGTGTGTTTTTTAATCCTGGCTCTGAGTGAAGGCAGAAGAGACTCCAGACAAAGCACTGATGAAGTGGTGCAGAAGAGCAGCACAGCAGATAACCCAGGAGCCCCAGGCTGACCTGCTCGCACAGGGATCGGAAGCCCAGCTCCTCCAGGCGGTCCAGCTCGAAGGTCTCCCCCAGCAGGGGGTTGAATGGCTTTGCAGTGCGGTGGACAGTGGTGGAGTAGGAGGACACGGAGAAGGCGGCCACAAAGCACATCTGCTCCGTGGAGCTCTCACACTTCACTGCCTTGTCCAGCAGCTCGTGGTACTCCAGGTCCTCTGTGAGCCGCTGCAGCATGGACAGGGGCTCGTTGAAGTTTACCTGCAGGGGAACAATGCAGGGTTCAGAAAACAGGAGAGATCCCCAAGAGGCACCACCAAGGCCACAGGGAAGGGAGTGTGTGCTCTGCTCCCTGATCTGTGCCAGGCAGCACCAAGGCTCGGGGTGTGGGGGAGCCCAGGGATCACCCCAGGTTATCACCCTGACCCCACAATGAGCCTCAACAATGAGATCAGCCCCTGCTGCCTCCCAACCAGCATCCCACCAGCCACAGGACAGGGATATGCTGCTCCCCAGCCTCAGCTTCCTCAGCACCTCCAGGGAAAGCCATCCCTGTGCCAGGTGACTCAGCTGCCCAGAAAACCTGAAAAAGACCCATTTTGGGGTCTCCCCACTCCTGGGACTCCAGTCCCATGACAACGCCCCTGTTTTTCACTCTGAAAATACTGAAATTAAAAAATAATTGAAACAAGACAGAGCCATGAAAGGTCTTTTGCCTTTCTTCAGTTCAAAACAAAGAAATATATTTTAAGAGGAGCAGATGGCTTAAAAACTGCTTCTGTAAGCCAAGTTAAATATTTCATAGTAGAAAAAACAAACTCCAGATTCCAGGATTTAGCTTTTTTGAGATTTTCCACCCAGGGATTTAACCTGTAAGTGGCAGGGATCTTACAGCATCAGAGAAAGAGAGAGCTGGGGAGAAAAAGCAGCATCAAATCCACATAAAGAGCAAATCACTTGGGATAATTCTCAGGAGAGATGCAGAGACCAAAGTCAGCAGCTGCACCCTCAGCACTACTGAGGCAACAGGGAGTGAAACCCTTTCATGGGGGAAGAAAATGAATTCACCCAAATTCCAAATTCCTACAACTATTTTCCTCCTTTTCAGTGCTGCAGTGTTTGTTCATCCAGAGGGAAAATCAAGGAGCTGCTTGCACAAGAGGTTTGTCAAGTCCATCACATCCCCAGGATGGGGATGGATCTCAGAAGACCTCAGAGTATCTCAGAAATGCTCTCAATTCATCAGGAATCTCCCCAAAGAATGTCCACACGCAGCTGAGCTTGTGGGGTGGATCCTGGTGCATCTCTGGCAGGACCTTCCTTCTCATTTCATAGTGACCATGGGATTCTTCAAGATTTCACAGAATCCCAGAATGGTTTGGGCTGGAAGGGACATTAAAGCCCATCCAGTCCCAGGAGCAGGAACACCTTCCACTGTCCCAGGCTGCTCCAAGCCCCAATGTCCAACCTGGCCTTGGACACTTCCAGGGATGGAGGGGCAGCCACAGCTGCTCTGTGCCAGGGCCTCAGACCCTCATGGGGAACAATTTTTTCTTATATTTAATCTAAACCTCCTCTCTTCCACACTGCCCTCAGGTTTGGACTCAAGCAGCTCCCAGGATGAATTGACTGATAGGAGAAATATAAATTTCTCTCTCCAGGCACCAGCAGCTGCTAAGATTTCACATCCTGAACTTATTCCTGTGCCCATCATGCCCTGTTCTGCTGCTGCTGCAGAACTGGATGGTGCTGGGCTGTTCATCCCAGCTGGAAATAGCACGAGGAAGAGACAGCTCATCACTCTCAGCCAGAGCTCTGAGCTCTCACTCAGGCTCTGTTTGAAGAGACAAAACACAACCAATTCAGCATCCCAGCCTCTGGAATATGCTCCTTGTTCTTTACCTAACAGAGGATGGACCATGAGTATGGCTCAGTGCATCCCATGTGAGGGGTTGTTCCACATAGACCCTCAGCAAACCCCTTCTGGCCAGACAGGGAGCCTTTGCCCCCATGGTTGAACCACCCCAAGCACCTCCTTCACCAAGAAGGAGAGAAATGAGGCTCTCTGAGCCCCTGGGGAGGAACCCAGCCCTGTTGTGGTGGTGCAGGTGGGCCTGAGCCCTGAGTGTCCTGTCTTGGACCACACTGGGGAAAACATCACCAGCAACAGGACCCCTTCTTCATGAATCCTCAGGGATTCATAGAGCCCTGCTTCCCTCCCTGCCTCTGCAATGGCTGGATGTGCAGAGGACACTCAGCCAATGGGCCCTCTACTCCAGCTTGCCCTGGAGCAAGGATGTGCTGGAGAGAGTCCAGAGGAGGCCATGGAGATGCTCCAAGGGCTGGAGCCAGGCTGGGAGAGCTGGGGGGGCTCACCTGGAGAGGAGAAGGATCCAGGGAGAGCTCAGAGCCCCTGCCAGGACCTAAAGGGGGTCCAGGAGAGCTGGAGAGGGACTGAGGACAAGGGATGGAGGGACAGAACACAGGGAATGGCTTCCCACTGCCAGAGGGCAGGGCTGGATGGGATACTGGGAAGGAATTGTTCCCTGGGAGGGTGGGCAGGCCCTGGCACAGGGTGCCCAGAGAAGCTGTGGTTGCCCCTGGATCCCTGGAAGTGCCCAAGGGCAGGTTGGACATTGGGGCTTGGAGCAGCCTGGGATAGTGGAAGGTGTCCCTGCCCATGGCAGGGGTGGCACTGGATGAGCTTTAAGGTCCCTTTCCACCCAAACCATTCCACAATTCCATGATAAGCATGCAGCTATTGCAGAGGGCTTTTCCAGCACAAAATCCAGTCCCTGGTGACAATCTCCTGTCCCTGCTTGGGGCTGCTGTGCCACCACAGCACCAGCAGGACTATCCAGAGCCATAACCCAAACCCTGTGCCAGCCCTGGGTGCCAGGGACACTCAGACTCACGGGCATGGGGATCTTGGAGAGCTCTTTGCCAATGCAGTTCTTCATGATGCTCCAGAGGTTAAGGCTGTAGTTGGGTTTGTCAGGAATGCGAGTCCGTCTCCTTTTCCTTGGCAGGAGATCTTTGCCCGTGGACTCATTGTAGCTGCTTTGATTTGAGCTCTCAAAGACCTGTGGAAGCAACAGAAGGAACTCAGGTTTAAGCTGGACCCAACCAGACCCAGCAGGAACAGCGCCCACAGCTCAGGAGACACCCGAGCAGCATTGCTGGAAGCCTGTTCCCCAGGGAAACAGGGGTACAATTGTCCCCAAACACCTTCCTGCTTCCCTCATGAGAATGTTTAGGATGCTGATGACTGTTGACATCTGTCCCCCACCCGTGACTCACAGAGGAAGCACCACAGAGCATCAGGACCCTGATGGAGGGTCCCTTCCCCATCCCCTCTCCTCTGGGTCCACCCCACCAGGACCATCCCTCCCACTCTGCCCAGCCAACTCACGCTGTCCTCCAGGTTCCAGTCCTCGGGGTGGCCCTCGCTGGCCCCACTCAGGTTGCTGCCTGAACGTCTGCAGGAAGGAAATAGCAACTGGTGAGCACAGGTCAGGGCAGAGAACACTCAGGGCTGGTGCAGCACCACCCCAGATGACAGCCAGGAAAGAAAAGGGGTGACAGGGGCTGTGCACGGGTGTTAGGAGGGGATTCTAAGGAGATTTCTAAGGACAGGATGCTCTGGAAGGGATTCTTAGCTGCAGCCCTGGGGGCACAGAGATATTCTGCTTTTGTAACCAAGCCCGGTGAAGTGACCATGGGTCAGACCACAGGTTCCTCCAGCCCAGATGTCCATGGAGCAATAAGAGCAGGTGACAGCAGACAGAGGACAGGGTTTGATGGAATATTGGGAAAAAATTGTTTCCTGGGAGGGTGGGGAGGCCCTGGCAAAAGTTGCTCACAGAAGCTGTGGTTGCCTCTGGATCCCTGGCAGTGTCCAAGGCCAGGTTGGACAGGGCTTGGAGCAGTCTGAAATAGTGGAAGGTCTGTGTCAGGGTATGGAACAAGAGGAGCTTTAAGGCCCCTTCCAGTCCCACCCATCCCATGAGTGTCAAGGCAAGGTGCTCCCTGCCTCTGCCCAGCACTCTGAAGGATTTCCCTGCGAGGTCCTGCTCCCATTAGCTGAAAGGCAGACGACTCAGCTGTCCCACAGCCCTGGCTGACACCTGCCCTTCCTCACCTGCTTCACTGCAACTGGGAGCCATCCTCAGCCTTGCTCCAGGAATGCAGGAGCAGCCCGACCAGGATGGACTTCTGGACAGAGGCTGAGAAAGTTTAGGAGGACATGGCCATAGAGTGAGCCCATGGGAGGGGCTGCTGCAGGAAAACCGGCTCTTCCCAGCCCTTCCCCCATTCCCAGGCAGGCCGGGGGTGGTACCTGTGGTGCTTGGGGTCTGCGGTTACAGTGATAAAAGCTGGTGCGTCCTCCATGGCATCGAAGTACTCCGTCTCCTCATCTTCATCACTGGCCTCTCCTTTGGCAGACTGCACACTCCCTGCTGGCACAGAGATTTTGAGATCTGTGCTGTTGTCCCCTCCAGAGCCCACCATGCAGGATCTGTCCCCAGAGCCCCCACTATGTCCCCTCCTGGCCGGCTCCCTCACAGCCCGACCCCTCCTCTGCATCCCACACCTCGAGGATGCTGTACCGACTCCCAGCTCCTAGAAGGCAGGATGTGCCCTGCTCCCCAGCCCAGGCACACAAGGCGACCCTGCCATGCTTGACAGCAGCCCCGAAAATGTCCCCGGGCCGCCCGAGGGTGACACGGGCGTGCCCAACCCGCTGATGTCCGCTCCAGCACCGCCCCGTGCGTCGGGAAATCCGCTTTGCATTAGAGCAGGAAAACAAAATCACGTGTTTCAGGTGATGCTCCGAGAGGTTTCCCAGCCCCGCATTCCCAAACATTCCATGGCTGCGCTGGGAGGGATGGATGGCTGCGACCGTGGAGTCCTGGTGCAGCCTCCCGGACAATCCCATTCCCTGCCTCATTCCCAGAAGCAGTGTCACCAGCTCAGGCGCACTTGTGCCTGTCCCTGCAGCGATTTCCACCTAGCTGCACCTCAGAATTGTTTAGGCTGTGAAAGCCCTCTGAGAACACCAAGCCCAGCCATTCTCTCAGCACTGCCCAGGCCATCACCAACCTGTGTCCCCAGAAGTCACATCCATACAGCTGGGGACATCCATACAGGGATGGGGACACGGCAGGACAACCCTTTCCAAGAAGAAATATTCCCCAATATCCAAACTAAACCTACGTTGAGGCCATAGAGGAACGAGGGCAGTGCCAACATCACCCCCCCACCTCCAGCAGCCACTGCTCTCTCCCTCGAGTCTGCATTTTCTCTAAAAATAAGACCCAGCACTATTAGCAGTTTTTGTGGCTGCAAGTAATGCTTCCCTGGGGGAAGGATATTTGGCAAGAATCTGCAAAGCTGCTGGATCGTATTGCAAACGAGCCCTGGATGTTCCACTTCGACTCCACGCAGCCAAGTCAGCAGTGCCAGGGACCCTGAGCCTTTTCCCGGTGCCATGCTGCCCTCCAACACCTGGAAATGTGCCCACCAATAAGGGTTAAAGCTCCCAAAATAGTCTAGAATAGTATGATCTGGGGGAACAGCCCTCTCTCACATCTGAATCTTGGGGACATCCAAGTCCCCAAGCAAGGACAATTAGGAATAATGATGGTGATACCATGGGGATACAGGGCATTGCTTTGGGCATCCTTCCCATTGCTGGCAGCTCGCTGGGAGCAGCCAGACAGAATGCCCTGATCCATCTCAGAGGTGCCTGAACAGCCCTGGTCCATCCCAAGGGTCCCCAGGCAGTTCTGTCCCATCCTGGGGGTCCCTGAATGGAACACACCACTTCATCCTGGGAGTCCCTGAGCAGATCCATCCCATTCCAGAGGTCCCAGAGCAGCCCTGTGCCATCTCATGAGTCCCTGAGTGGAACATCCTGGTTCATCCCAGGGCTCCCCAAGCAGCTGTGTCCCATCCCATGGGAGCCTGAGTGGAACACCCTGATTCATCCAGGAGGACCCTGAGCAGCCCTGGTCAATCCCAGGAGCCCCCAAGCTGTGGTGTCCCATCCTGGTCCCCAAACAGCCCTGTCCCATCCTGGGGATCCCTGAGCAGTCCTGTCCCATCCTGGGGATCCCTGAGCAGTCCTGTCCCATCCTGGGGATCCCTGAGCAGCCCTGTCCCATCCTTTTATCCCTGAGCTTGCCCTCTCCCATCCCAGGGATCCCTGAGCAGCCCTGTCCCATCCTTGTCCCCCAGTTGCCCTGTCCCAGCCCAGGGATGCCTGAGCAGCCCAGTCCCAGCCCATTGATCTCCCGAATTGCCCCATGTCCCAGCCCAGGGATGCCCTGAGCAGCCCCATCCCAGCTCCAGGAGATCCCCTGAGCAGCCCCATCTCAGCCCAGGGATCCCTGAGCAGCCCCATCCCACTCCAGGGATCCCTGAGCAGCCCCATCCCACTCCAGGGATCCCTGAGCAGCCGCATCCCAGCCCAGGCACCCAGCAGCCCCTGCAGGCACTCACCCTTGGCGGTGCTGGCGATGCTGGCAGTGCCCGAGGCCAGGCCGGGTGCCCCGCGGCAGGCGCGCTCCAAGCTGTTGTGCTGCTTGGCTAACTGCTCGATGGTCTCCTCCAGCCGGATCCGCTGCTCCCGCTCATGCTGCAGCAGCCGCTGCCATTTCCGGCTGTGGCTCTCGGCTAAGTCCAGGAAATCACGGCAGGCCTGTGGCAGGAAGGGACGGCTCAGCTGGGAGGTGTCACGGCACACGGTGACCCCGGCGCCGGCTCCCCAGCACCCCCTCCTGCTCCTCTCCCAGGAGTGTGCTTGTTCCAACTCCCAGAGCTTTGCTCGATCCCCACACCCCCAGTTCAGCTCTGGGCATTCAAAGCTGAACCATCCCCAAGGTGGTGGCTGCAGCACAGACAACTGCCCTTGGCACCTGCCAGAGGCTGCCCACAGCCTGTCCCTGTCCCCATCCCTATCCCTGATCCCACTGTGGTCCCCAGGAGCCCAGGCTGGGTTCTCACAGCCCTCAGCTAAGCCCAGAGGTCTTGAGTGGCATCTTCATGCCCAAACTCAGCAAATGAGGAAAAGCTGGGTGGGACAGTGGTCCCTGGGGTGACAGCCACAGACAGGAGAGGATCAAAGAATCATGGAATTATTTGGATGGGAAGGGACCTAAAGATCATCCAGTTCCATGGGCAGGGACACCTTCCACCAGCCCAGGGTGCACCAAGTGCCATCCAACCTGGCTTTGGACACTTCCAGGGATCCAGGGGCAGCCACAGCTTCTCTGGGCTACTCCAGCCAGGAGCCAGCAATCCCTGTGCTCCAGGGAGGCACAGAGGAAGGATGCCCAGCTCCTCCCCAGAGCTGCACAGCCCAGGACACAGCACAGGGCCTGGCCTGGCCCCTGCAACACATCCACCATGGCCAGAACCACCCATTTCCCTCCCTAGTGAGCCCAGGAGATCCCCCAGCCACGGGGACCCCGCACACACACCAGGCACAGGGAAGGAAGGCTCAAAGAGTGCTCCAAGTGAAGCCTTGCAGTACACACAGCATCCCCATCCTGTGCCACCAGGCAGGGCACAGCTGGCACACCACAATCCAGGCTGGCAGGAGCACCCCTTGGCACCCCCTCCCAAAGCCCCCCAGGACTGGCATCACCCAGCCCCAGCTGCACCAGACTCCCAGCAGGAGCTTTCCGGGAGCAGGACATCCGCCCAGGGCAGGACACCGGGACACTGCTGGCTGTCCCACACTGCCTCATCCCAGACAATGGTCTCACAGCACAGCCTGGCCCTCACAGCTCTATTTTTACATTATTTTCCATCTTGGATGAAACCCTGAGTTCCCGTGGCCTTGCCGCTTCCTTTGCCATCAGCCCCACGTGCAGCTGAGCACGGAGGCAGGGCTGCTCCTCCCACCCTGAATCCCTGCCAGATGCAACACACTGAACTTCTTCTTATGTTTCAAAGTAGGAAAACAGGATCTTTATGGATATTCTCCAGGAGCTGGCAACGTGAAGGGAAATTAACTGTGCTTGTGCAACTCCTTGTCCTACCAAGGAAGTCCAATGGATAAATGCTAGCTGAAAAACCCAAACTTATTCAAACCAGAGTTCTGGATGTCTGACAGACTTCCAGCATTCCCAGGACTTGCTTATTTTCTGTCTGCAGCTATTTGGATTCCACACATGATTCATCCAGCTCTTGGCTTGGTTACTCAGCATTTGGGCTGCAGGTGGCACCTGAGGATCGAGGTAACTCCTGGACAAGCAGGTTTTAGCTTCCATGACTTGCTCTGATTTTACCAGGATTTGTCCAAGAAAAGCTCCAATTCATCAGTTCTTCATCAAACCTTTCCTTTGGATAGGAGCAGGATTTGAGACTCATCCAGGGAAAGAAGCTTTTCATTTGAGGCTTTGCTTCACATACACCTGGAACACAGAGGGACCAGACACACCCAGATGTGTCCCCTCCATCACCCCATTGATGCTTTTCCCACTGAAGGCAGGGAGGGCTCAGGATCCTGTCCCCCCAAATTCCATCTGCACTTCCATCTTACATGTGTTCAAAATTGGGATCAGCTCTGGGACCCTCCTGACAGGAGAGACCTGGAGGGGCTGGAGCGTGTCCAGGGAAGGGAACAGAGCTGGGGAAGGGGCTGCAGCCCCAGGAGAGGCTGAGGGAGCTGGAAAGGGGCTCAGCCTGGAGAAAAGGAGCCTCAGGGGGGACCTTGTGGCTCTGCACAACTCCCTGCCAGGAGGGGACAGCCGGGGGAGTCGGGCTCTGCTCCCAGGGAACAGGGACAGGAGGAGAGGGAACAGCCTCAGGCTGGGCCAGGGGAGGCTCAGGGTGGATTCTGGGAAAATTCCTTCATGGAAAGGGTCCTCAGGCACTGGCACAGCAGCCCAGGGCAGGGGTAGAAGCCCATCCCTGGAGGGATTTACCAGCCATGTGGCACCTGGGGACAGGGATCAGGGTGGCCCAGGCAGTGCTGGGGAATGACTGGACTCCATGTTCTCAGAGGGCCACACCAGACCCCACATTCTCAGGGCCATGTTTTCACCTCCTCCTCTGGAAACAACTCAACTCCTCCCCACCCCAAAATCCTTTCTGGGAGCCACCCATGGCCCAAAGCCTATGGGGACCCTGCCCTGGCTCTTCCCAGTGACACCATCCTAGGCCAGCCACCGGCTCCACGTGTCCCAAGGATGCACTGGGCTAAGAGGATGAAACCAGAGCAAGTAATGGGATATGGCCATGACCTTCCCATCCCAGCAAAGCTCATTATCTGCTCCAAAGGTCCAGCTCCACAGACAGCAGGCACAGAAATGCCCAGTTTGGCACCAAGGGTGGGAATTGCTGTTTGCTGTCAGCTCAGGGTCTGAGCACTTTAAACGAGATCACCTGTAATTATCCTACTGCAATTAACCACTGGAAGGAAGGCTGGAAGGTGTAACAGGGAATTAGGGGGAAAGGAAGTAATTACAGAGGAGCCACAGAGAGGCAAGGCTGGGAGCTGGGAGGAGAACTTGCTCCAGCAGCTGCTGGGAATCAACATCTAATGAAAAACAGCAGTAACACCTCGGAATCTCTCATCCAAAGCTTCAAGGAGGATTCCATGCTGTATCCCAAAGGGAAATCTGCACCACTGGGCTTCATTTACAGCCATAAAAAAAATCCAAGTGATGAAGAACGGTTATCAGCATTGCAGAGCATGGGGAGGTTTCAGGAAGAGGAGCAGGATGGTCCTCATGAGGCCACAGACCCCACATGGGCTGTGGAGCTTCCACAGAGCAGGTCAGGACAGTGCATGGTCCACACTGCATCCCACAATGGTGTCCATGTGCATTTAGGAGCTGGGATTATTCCCTGGTTTTGAAAGGCTGTAGGGGCCCCTCTCTGCTGCCTCTTCCTTTGTAAGACAATGTCTTGATCCAAACTGGATCAAAGTATCCGAGTCAACCCAAACAAGGATCATGTTTGCTCCTTGGGAGAGAAGTGATGCCAAGGGTGGAGAGGGGAGAATATCCTGCAAAAGGGATCTGCCAAACTCAGCCCTCATGGCTGCCACCAGCAGCCAAGAAAATTAAACTGATTAATTTGGGTTTATAGCCCCTACAGCCAGACAGTGCCAAGTTCCACAGGGATGCTCACTGGAGGTAGGAGCAGCACCAAACAGGGATCAGGGGATATTTTTTCACAGTCTCTGTCGACTGAGCTCAGTCCTCAGCCAAAACTCTCCCCTGTATGGAACAAGGGCTGCAGGGCACTGGGGTGAGGAGCTCAGACATGAATATCCCAGCTCACCACTCATTCCCAGCATTAATCCCCTATCTTGGTGCTCCCAAGGTACAAACCATCCCAGCCACTGAGCAGGAGCAACACCTCAAAATCCAGCTTATAAAATTCTCATGGAGAGGTGGCTAAATTTAGTTCCAGCTGAACTTGCTCAGGGATGTAAGCAAGACTCAGCCACAAATCCACACAAGGCTGGCACAGGGACACAGGACAGCAGGAAGAGGCTATTTGAGGAACACACCCAAAGCAGAGCACAGAGCCCAGAGCCCAGGCTGAAGGATGAAAGTGCAGGAAAAGTGAGTTGTAGGGCTGAGGAGTTAAGGCTACAAAGCCTTGGGAGGCACCACCCTTCTCAAAGCTCTCCCAGGATCCATCCTCTGCAGAGCAGAGAAAAGCAAAGGGCAGAGGATGCTGTGCTCATGCCCACGTGCTTCTCATCCCATCAGGAGACTGGGTGTATCCTTCACAGCATCGAAACTGCTGCCTCCCACTCACACAGGGGCAGCAGGTACAGGACATGACCTGGATTTTACCCCAGGGCCAGAGCTGGATCAAATCCTCAAGTTCCAAAGGCTGTTCTGCCTCAGCATCACCACAGCGCAGACGGGGGCTGGAGAGCAGCAGCCAGGCTGACAGATCACCAGTGACCAGAGATAAAGGCAAGCTCCATCTCATCTCAGGGAACCCCAGTGTTACCTGCAACCATGTGGCAAAGAGGGACAGAGGTGGTTTCTCTTCCTCTCGATGGCTGGAAAAAATTGTGGTCGGTCCTAATCCAGCACTGGCCGATGGAACTGTAAATCCCAGCCAAGACAGGGAGGCACAGCTAAAGTGGCCAAAAGACATGGAAAAACACCACCGAGGCTCCTGCAAATTCCTGTGGAGGAACAGGCAAAGTGCCATCGAGATCCTGCCCAGGAGCAGGAGGCAAGACTTGGTGCCATCAGCCCTGCGGTCCCTCCCTGTGCCCAGCAGCTGCCTGCCAAGGGCACATTTAACACCTTTCACACATTTGTCACGGCAAATATCCCAATTTCACAGCTTGTTGCTGGCTAATGGGAACGTCGTTAACAGCCCCCAGATTATTCATGCAATAGGAAACAATCACCCGAGGTCACCCACGTCCTGCCGAGGTGGTGGTGCCACACACCCGCGGGGATCTCTGCTTCCTCAGTGCAGCAAGCAGTCAAAATCGGATGGAAGGAACAAAGAGATGAGGTTAATTAGCTTGAAAGGGTAAACGATCACAGCAAGGCCTGCCAGACTTCATGGAATCATGGAACGGCTTGGCTGGAAGGGACCTTAAAGCTCATTTTTCTCATCCCCCTGCCGTGTGCAGGGGCATCTCCTACTATCCCAGGTGGCTCCAAGCGCTGTCCAGCCTGGCCTTGGACACTTCAGGATCCGGGGGCAGCCACAGCTTCTCTGGGCACCCTGTGCCAGGGCCTCACCATCCTCACAGGGAACAATTTCTGCCTGGGGTCACCACAGGGTGACAACCTCTGGGGCAGCACCAGCACAGCTGAGCATTCCCAGTCTCCAGCACAACGCTGACGGATGCCAAGGGAACATTCTCACACCTGCAATCTCACCTGTCCAATCATCCCTGAGGATCAGCCACTCAAATCCAACCTCTGGGCAGGAAAAATCCAGCAGGGAAGTGCCTGCTGTTGTGGGACCAACACCTCCTGCTCCTCAAGGATGGGACAAGGACCACTTCGTGGCCCAGGAGTGACATGAGAGGAGCCAAGTGCCAGATGTATTCAATCATCTCTTTCTCTTGGCTGAACGACAGAGCAGGAGCCCATCACTGCACTCAGCAGGGACAGAGCTCTGCCGTTCAAGTGCCTGGGAGATAAGTGCTCCCTTCCTGGAGTCATCAAAAGCCTGGGACACAGCTGGCTGCTGCTTGCTGCAGAACAGCCCCCCGAGGGAAGGGCGACTGCGGAGCCTCTGCTTGGCTCTGCACACAGCGAGGCACAGCACGAAACCAGAGAATCACAGGATCATGGCTTGGGTGGGAAAGGACCTTGGAGCTCGTCTCGTTCCACCCCCTCCATGGGCAGGGGGAGCTTCCACCAAGGTGCTCCGAGCCCTGTCCAACCTTGAACACTCCCAGGGATGGGGCTGAAGCCATTTGGGTTCAGAGCAGTGAGATACAGAGTTACAATCTGCTACTGCACCCAGGGAGGGTTAATTTGTCCTTCCTCCCCATAAAAACACTCTGAGCAGCAAGCAAAGGGCACATATAAGGATAGAGGCAACCTGAATCCCAAATCATCCCACACACAGTCAGATGGCAACGAGACATGGTCTGGAGTGTGGTCATCTGCTCGACAGCGATGGCACCCACAGCCATGCCGGGGCCTAAAGCCAAGCTGCTGTTCAGCCACATCAACACAGCCTGCTAAAATGACAGCAAGTCTGTCCCAAATCCTTGGAGTGACCCTCAGCCAGTGTCCCAGCTGTCTGAAGCAGGATGTGGGAACACCAGGAACTGCTCCTGCCTGGGGCAGGGCTGGTGGGGAGAGCTGGGCTGAGCTTCAGCACATCCTGACACCCTGAGAAAGCAAGGTGACACGGCTTAAAACCCTGTGAGTTCAACATGGAAAATCACCTCACTCCCTCTGCATCCAGGGGAAAAGGGTGCTACAATAAAGAAAGACATAGAAAAGATCCTTAGTGACCCAACAAGAAGTGGGAAGACACCAGAGCAGGCTCCAGCCCAATCCTTGATGCCACTGACAGCAGCTCAGCCAGACCCCCAGTGCTGGAACAAGGCACTCCCAAAATCCCTGATGGTCCCATTCCATGTGACACCTTGTGCTCCAGCAGTGCCAGCTTTTCTCTGGGGCTCATGGACTCCCTGGAAGTCAGAGATGTCCCTGATGGAGACGTCCAAGACTGAGAAGTCTGGGATAGGTATGTCCAGGATGGAGACATGCACTCTGTGGTGGGACCAGTTCCTGTCTCCTGGTTGTGAATCTGGGAATTTTTCTACCTTACCATGTTATTTTCTGCCACCTGCCTAAAGGCCATGGACACAGCAGTGTTCCAAGCAGATCCACCCTGGTCAGGGCTTCCTCAGAGCTGAGCTCACCCTGGAGCACCGGGGCTGGCACAGCATCCAGACCCCACCTGCCAGCACCATGGAATCCACCCCATGCAATAAAGAGGGGATTAGTGGGAAACAGTGGCAAATCCACCGGGCTGGCTGTGCTAAGAGGCTCTAATCCCAACCCCACACAGCCTCCAGGGAGGAGGAATCACGGCGCGGTCCGGAACTGGCACTTGGCAGGAGAGCAGGACGTGTTCAGTGTGGTTCTGGGAAGGGGAACGAGCCGACGCTGCCCATGGGTTACAGACCAAGGCAATGCCAGCCTGGAGCTGTGCCACAGGAAGGATCTGGGTCTGGTTTCTGGTGGGAAAACAACAAAGGAATTTGCTGGATACTCGGGGGTGCCAACCCCTCTATCCCAAACCTCACGCCTCCACTGGCCATGCCACAGGACATGCTGGAACCATATAGGTATCTTGGGATATCCTGGCAGCTGAGACTGTCGTGGGACCTCCTGCTGCAGAGTGGCCACCACAGAACTGTGTCCCTGCAGGGCCTCCCTGCTCTCCTCCAGCCAGGAAAAGTCTCAGGCTTGTCCTGGTGCTCTCACCTGCCTGCACAGCAGTGGGGCCTCTCCACTGCCACCTGTGCCAAAAATCCCCTCCCTGGGAAGCTCCCAGCACTGGCTCTTTGCCTGCAGGGAGGTACCTCCAGGTGGCTGCTGTACATTCTTCATTCTCCTTGCTTGCCCAAGCCCCCAGACCCACCCCAGCAGTGGGGGACCCTCCCAGGGTCTGCACAGAAGAGCCAGCCTGAGGAGAGCAGCCGATCTCCACTTCCAGGCCCCTGGAGCCCCAGTCCCGGTGCCGGTGTGCCCAAAGAGCTCTGTCCTGCTGATGGCTCCCAGGATCACAGATTTCCTGAGGCTCTTGCTGGCTGCTTTCCTCATCCCCTGATGGAGCAGATCCCAGGCTGGAGGAGCATCTGTCCAAGCACTCAGTGGCAGGAGCAGCTGGCACTGCCTGTGGGCAGCTCCAACCCCGGGATCTGCAGGAAGCTACCTCGGATTGTCTCTTGCATTCAGCCTCGTGCAAACCTCCCCACACTATGACAGGAGCTGCAGGAGCAGACCCCACAATTCCCTCATCTCCCAGAGCCCTAACTTCTTCCTGGATAAATCCATGGTACAGCAGAGCTGCCATTCCAGTGCTTTTTCCTTGGGCACACACTGGAGGAAGGAGCTGGAGTGAAGCACCTTGGGACACCAGCCCAGGGAAGAGGCAAACACAGCCCTTGTGACCCCAAAGGGATTCACCCAGCAATGCTTTGATATTGCCTTCCCTACAGCCCCATCCTGCCCCAGCCTCCAGGCAGGGATGAGGATTCCCAGGAGGATCCCTGGGCACAGGTTAATGGCAGAGGTGATGCCTGGCTGGGCTGGCTCCCAGCTCAGCAGAGCTGCTGCTCAACCCCAGCACTGCTGACGGTGCAGGGCCGTGCTGGGCCCACCATCACAGCCCTGCTGACCCAGCAGCACAGCACAAACACTCCCAGCTCTCCTCAGTGGAAAAGTCATCCCTCCCAGCCAAAAACATCCAGGAGGGAAGAGCTGCAAGAGGCACCCTCATGTGCTGGGGACAGATTCATCTCTTTTTGCATGAGGTTATGAGGGGAGCCTTGGGACAGTCTGAAACCTCCTGGGGGTCAGATGGACAGAAGGAGGAGAAGGAGACAGAAGAGGGGGAAGAAAGGTGAAAACCCCTGCAGCAGGGTGAGCAGGAGCACCCACTGAAAGCCCCAGCCAGCACAGAGGCCCCACAGCCACACATGAGGGCTGAGTACAAACACACCAGATAAAATCCGGTTGGAAGCACTCAGAGAATGATGATGAGGAGGGAGTGGGAGAAAGGCACTGCCTGTCTGAACAGATCTGATCAGAGAAACCCTCACACCTCTACATTTAAAGGCACCACAGGATGCTCTGGGAAAGGAGCAACAGCTCTGAGAGCAAGGGCCAAGCTCCACATCTCCACAGTTCCACTCCTCCAGCCCCACTGAGGCAGGGACAGACCCCAGGGTGCCACTGTCACCCTCCCACTGCCCCCCCCTCCGATAAGAACAAAGCACCCACCAGTTATTTCCTGGTCAGCACAGCACCTCCACAGCAGGAACACGCAGGACACCCAGAGCCCTCGCTGCAGCCCTCTCATCCGAGGGGGATTAGGGCTGGGTTAGGGATTTAATCCCACTGCCGGGGCTTTTCTGGGTCGGTGACATGGTTTGCGAGGCGCTGATTAGTGCGCGTGGTTAGCGCAGCACGGATAATTAACACAGCCTGTGCCACATGCCAGGAGAGCTCCTGCGCCATCACCTCCCCCGGGCACGGGGGACAAGCCCCAGCCCCCTGTGGGGTTTGGCTGGGGCTCTGGGCAGCAGAGCAGCTGCCTGGGGTCACAGAGGGAATCCCTGCCCTGAAGAAGCAAATGCAAGGGTTAAAGTTGGAGTTCTGTCATGCAGTGCTGGAATTAACCCCTGAATGCACACGGAGAGCTCCTCCAGCCCACTGCCTGTACTGGGGTGAACTCGGAGCAGCACAGCAGGCTGCTGGTCCCTTCCTGCTGCCCAGATGGAGGATGTCAGTTCCACCATTCTGCCTGTGCCATGATGGGTTTGGGGACCCCAAGGGACAGACCATATGTCCATGCACACGGGAAGCAGTTCAGCACAGAGACACGCCCAAGGTATGGACCAACAGCAGCACCCCAGCCCCAGGATCACCCCAGCCCCAGGATCACCCCAGCCAGGTGATCCCAGGGACTCTGTGCGTCCCAGCTTTGAGCAGTTTCCCAAGCAGACAGATACACACTCACAGGGTGTATCCATCATCCACCACTGGATGAACCCAGAACACACACACCAGGCTAAAGGCTGTGCTGGGCAACCTGAGGCTGCTCTGAGCAAGTGCTCAGCATCACCTGAGTTAATATGAGAACAGTCTAGGGAGTATGGATCAATCACAGCAGCATCCCCATGGGGCAGAGGGGGCTCGGTGCTCCACAGGGAAGCTGGAGGCAGCTCTGGGAAAGCACATCTTATGCCCAGGCAGCTCATTCCAGCACAGGCACCCAAAGGGCTCCAAATAAACCAACTCCACCAGGCAGATGCCACTCAGAGTCCCCAAGGAGCCCAGTGGGGCTGCAGGGAGAGGCCAAAGATTCCTTGAGCCACTGGCAGATGGCACAGGGCCACCCTAGAAGTGCTGCTGAACCAGAGCACAGCCCTGGAGGGATCCCCAGGGAGAAGTCCTGCCAGGACTGGAGGATGCAGCCTCTGGGATGCTGCTGGGTGTCCTGGAGAGGCTTAAACTGACAGCCTGGGGGCCCTTCCCTGGAAGAGAGGCAGCACATGCTGTTGTTCACCTCACTCTGGCTCCAGCTCTGTGTTTCACACTCTTGGAAGCCCTCCTGGAAGGCCTGAAGGATGGAGGATGCTCTGTGCTGATGTCTCAGGTGCTGCTGCTCCAGACAGGTTCATTCCCACAGGAAAGGAAAAGCTGGATGGGAAATCAGCCTGCCTCAAAGCACGTGCTGGCATCCCTGCAAGACAGGCTGGGGTGGCCAGCAGTCCCTCCCAAGGGCAGGTGAGTCCTTTGTTCCTGGGACTGCCTGCTCCAGGTGGTCCCTTCTCACCAAATCCTGATGGAGCAGCGTCTCCCACCCAACACCACACCCCTGCTCCTTCCACCCTTCCCTGTCAGGGCTGCACTGGCTTGGCAGAGCCTTCCTGCACCCTGCACCTCCAAAACCTCAAGGGAAAACACAAACCAACCCAGGAATGACACAGGCAAGTCCAAGCCCTGCTGCTCTCCACGTTCCCGTTCCTTGAGGAAGCACAAACCTCTGCTGTAGCATCCCCATTCCCATTAAAAACCTATTTCCATCACCGCCCACAGCCCTGTGAGCTCTTCCCAACGCCCAAACTGGCTTCCTCAGAGCATCCACACATCCCTCCTGCCTGCTGTCTCCTGCTGAATGATGAGACGGAGCTTTCCCCACTCTTAGATGAGTCTACACAACTCAGCACATTGCTCTGGATCCTCTGGGCCTCTCATCCTGGTAATTTGTTGCTTCTTATTCTTACACATCTCCCACTCCTCCCCCGTGGCAGATTGTGCCTTGGCTTTCCGTGTCTGCTGCCCAACCCTGCTGACACCGGGCTCCACCATCCCAGCAAGCCTGGACTCTGCCTGGTGAGATTCCAACAGGGAGCAGAGCCAAGGGGAGGCTCAGGGAGCTCTGGGCTTCAGTTTAAGCGCTGAAACAGCCAGTTGGAAATCCAGCACGTCTGAAATCCTCACCTGTAACACAACAGCCCAGCACATCCTGCTCTGCCCCTGCCCAAACCTTTCCCCATCACTCCCAGCACCACCCACCCAGGTGATGCTCCCAACCTCTGGAGAGGAGCACCCCGTGCCAGGCGTGGCAGCACCCAGATCACAGAGGGAAGGTCACCTTGGCAGCAAAGCTCTTGCATTTCCATCTCTATTTATTTATTTCCTGTGCTTGCTGTGCTCCCCGCGGCTCCAGGGCCATTTACATAATCGGATCAGAGGCGGCTGCACAGGAACTGCACGCGCCGGCTCCAGAGCTCCCAGCCCGTCTTCCCAGGAGCACCCTTCCCTTCCCCAGAGCACCCATTCCCTCTTCCCAGAAGAACCTATCCTTTCCCTACAGCGCCCATTCCTTCACTGTGGAGCACCCATCCTTTCTTCCCCTAGCATTCCTCCCTTCCCTGAAGCACCCATCCTTCTTTCCTGATCCTTCCCTGGAGCATCCCCAGAGCACCCATCCCTTCTTCCCAGGAGCACCCACCCCTTCCACTCACAGCCACAGCACCAAACCTCACAGATCCAAATTCACTCCCCTGGAGCAGATCCTTGAGGTTTGGTGCTGCAGCCAGGGCAGAGCCTGGACACGGAGCATCCACGTGCCAGCACCAGCCCAGTGCTGCCGGCTGGGATCTCTCTAGGAAAAACTTGGCAAGCAAGGACACTTTAATTTCTCCTGCAAGGAACTCCTGGCCTGGCAAAAGCACCCTGTGCTCCCACCGGGGATGGAGGTGGGCATGAGTACATGTGTTTTTACCAGGAAGCTCCACCTGCTTCCCTGGAGCAATGTTTTGTGTTCTATACAGAAGATTTTGGGTCCCTTGCACTGCACAGAGCTCCCCCCATCCCCCAACAAGAGGCTCCTGGCAGCTCCAGAAAACATCAGCCCATCTAAAAGGAGAAATCAAGGCACAGAAAGGGATCCATGCTGGAAAAGATGACAGGGTGGCTGGGAGCCACCAGTCCCTGTGACAGGGGGGTCAGGCTGGTCCCACCCTCACTGCTTGTTCCTCTCCTGCTTTTCTAACCCAGCCCCTCAAAGTGTCCCCCTGCCCAGAGCTCCATCACCTCCTCCCAAAACAACTGATTCAGCAGGGATCTGGGAGAGCAACAACCTCCTCCTGGAGCTGCCACGCTGCACCCACCCTGTTCCTTCCAGTCCTGCCCTTCCAGGGCACAGCCATTCCCTCGGGCATCTCCCACCCTGCTCCTTCCAGTCCTGCCCTCCCAGGGCACAGCCATTCCCTCGGGCATCTCCCACCCTGCTCCTTCCAGGGCACAGCCATTCCCTCGGGCATCTCCCACCCTGCTCCTTCCAGTCCTGCCCTCCCAGGACACAGCCATTCCCTCGGGCATCTCCCATCCTGCCCCTTCCAGGGCACAGCCATTCCCTCGGGCATCTCCCACCCTGCTCCTTCCAGGGCACAGCCATTCCCTCGGGCATCTCCCACCCTGCTCCTTCCAGGGCACAGCCATTCCCTCGGGCATCTCCCACCCTGCTCCTTCCAGGACACAGCCATTCCCTCGGGCATCTCCCACCCTGCTCCTTCCAGGGCACAGCCATTCCCTCGGGCATCTCCCACCCTGCTCCTTCCAGGGCACAGCCATTCCCTCGGGCATCTCCCACCCTGCTCCTTCCAGTCCTGCCCTCCCAGGACACAGCCATTCCCTCGGGCATCTCCCATCCTGCTCCTTTCAGGACACAGCCATTCCCTCGGGCATCTCCTCAGGATGCCCATCCAGATCCAAAGTACCAAAGGATGCTGCTGGAAACAGATCCACAGCATCCACGTTAGAACGTGCCCTATCACCCCTGCCACCCTCCCACCCCCCTCCCAGCCACTCTTACCTGCTTGGGATTTTGGACAAGACATGTTCCTGCTGCCTGTTCTATCCCCGCACAATGGTTTTTGTGGCATTTCCCACCCTCCAGACAGTCTTGCTCAAGATTTTATCACGTTGCAACCACCACAACCTCCTCCTCCTCCTCTTCCTCCTCCTCCTCTCTGGGCTGGACAGAGCAAATACTGCTCTGCTCATCCTTTCCCAAAGGCTGCTGGAGAATTCTCTCCCTGGCAATTCTCTGCCCACACCCCATTGCTGTTCTGGCTAACAGCAAACCTGGGCAGCATCAAGGGTCTGCTGGCACCTCCCACCACTATCTACCCCTTTCCTAAAACTCAGACAAACTCTCCATGGGGAGAGCGCTGCACAAGCATCCCCAAACTGCTCTGAAACACAAGAGAGACTCAGGAAGCCACTTCCTCTGTGGCTACAGAATCCCAAGAGTGGGAATGGGGAGGATGCTGCGACCGTGGGGCTCTGAGTACCCTCCAGCTCCTGCTGGGAATGATTGTTATTTTTTAAAGTCCCCATCAAACACCACCCCATCTCGTTCTGCTCAAGGCTGGGACAGCACAGTGACACTGTTCCATTCACAATTCCCTGAGCTCTGCCTTCATACATTATTCCAGCCCTATGAAGCTTTGGAATTGCTTTTTTCAAAATTTCCTTTCAATATTTTATTCAGTTTTGCTCTCTCTCAGAGCTCCCCAGAGTAAATCAGGCTTCCCAGGAAGGACCGTCTCATTTCGTTGGAGGCAGAGCCACACTCCAAACACGAGCTGACTCTCCAAAAAACACCTGGAAAGCATTGTGAGGTTGCACAGAGCAGGAGCAGCACTGTGAGGTTGCACAGAGCAGGAGTAGCACTGTGAGATGCACGGGGCAGGAACAGAACTGTGAGCTGTACAGGGCAGCAGCAGCCCTGTGAGCTGTACAGGGCAGCAGCAGCACTGTGAGCTGTACAGGGCAGCAGCAGCCCTGTGAGCTGCACAGGGCAGGAGCAGCACTGTGAGCTGTACAAGGCAGCAGCAGCCCTGTGAGCTGTACAGGGCAGCAGCAGCACTGTGAGCTGTACAAGGCAGCAGCAGCCCTGTGAGCTGTACAAGGCAGGAGTAGCAGCAGTGCCAGCACTGCTTCCTGACCTCCAACAACCCAGCTGGGAGAGCAGAGCCAGCATGAGACCCGGAGGGAGTTAAATCCCGCAGCTGTGTGGAACACCAGCAGCTTCATGGAATCAAGGAGGATGTGAGTCATGTGGGTCTCAACCTGCAGTGGGCAGCAGGCTCTGAAGTACTGTGCCAGGCAGAATTCCCCCCACAGAGCAGGAGAAAGCCCCTCAGCATTCCCAACATCCACATTTCCCAGCTTTACCAAAATGACCTATGCCATGGAGGCTGTAAGGATGCAGCAGGTACGTGTCTCAGTGCAGTCCATATCCATGCCCTCTTCCCAGCTGCACCTTCCCAACTTCCCATGCCCTCACCCAGTGCCGAGCCCCAGCCATGCCAATCCCTGCAGCAACGCGAACCAAGCCACGGGGAGCAAACAGGGAGGGCAGGAGGATGGAGGAGGAGGAGGAGGAGGAGGAGGGGCAGGAGAAGCGGCACTCACGTTGATCATAGCATTGGAGGTGATGCGGAAGAGCGTGGCACGCTCGTTCACCGCCTTGATCTTCTCTCCGCTGTCAGCCGGCAGGCGCAGGTTCTCCAGCTCGCTGAGCGAGCGCTGCAGGGCCGCGCCGTGCTTGGCGATCAGCTCATTGCAGGTGCTCAGGTCCTCCAGCTTACTCGACAGGGTCTTCAGGGGGCCGTGCAGCTCGCTCTTGTCTGACTGCGAGGCGGGCTCCTCGTCACCCGAGTCATCTGCACAGGGAGGGATGGAGAGAACTGCGTTTCTATGGTTACCCCCGGCCCTGAGCCCGGCAGCGCCACGGGCAGGGAGCAGGGAGCAGCAGCTGGGGACCAGGGACTAGGGAACAGGGAGCAGGGAACAGGGAACAGGGAGCAGGGAGCAGGGAACAGGGAACAGGGAGCAGGGACAAGGGACCAGGGAGCAGCAACTGGGTACCAGACCAGGAACCAGAGAGTAGGGAGCAGAGACCAGGGACCAGGGACCAGAGACCAGACCAGGAACCAGGGAGCAGGGACCAGGGAGCAGCAACTGGGGACCAGACCAGAGACCAGGGAGCAGGGACCAGGGACAAGACAGCAGCCACTGGGGACCAGGGAGCAGCAACTGGGGATCAGAGAGCAGAAACCAGGGACCAGGACCAAGGATCAGGGACCTCTCCTCCCGCCCCCTGCCAGCACCAGGCTGGGGGTCATGGCCACCATGGTGTGGTGGGAGTGGCACCCAGAGCCCTGAGCAGCCGCTCCTGTGGCTGTCACTGAGATCTGGTTCAGGGCTGGGTGCTGGGGTGGCACAGGGGGTGCCACACACCAAACCTGCCCTTCCCAGGCTCACTGGGGTCGATCTACCCTGCACCAGGGGCTCTGCTAGCTCTGCTTGGGCCAGCGTGAACTGTGTCACCTGAGGGAAAAGTCACAGAGATACCAAAATCACTGTGACACTTTACCCAAAACCACCATGTCTTCAGAGGGCAGAAAACTCCAAGATCAGCACCTCAGCTACAGCAAAAATTCCTGCAACTCCAGAACAATTAAAACCAGGAAACTAACCCAAATCCACTCACTGGGGGGAACACAGCATTTCTGATCATCCCACTGCTCCCCCCAGGAAGGAGGTGATCAGCCCCAAGATGCAGCAGCACCCAAAGCACATACAGAGAGAAGCAGGTCCTGGGCAGGGGCTGTGCCCCATCCTTATGCTCCAAAGTTTAGCTGAAAGTTTTCCAAAACCCACCAAGGCAGCAGAGCAGGGAACTGCTCCTGTATCTCCCTTCCCTTAATCTTCTGTTTCTGGATTTCAGAGAGATGGGCACCAAAAAAGCCTGGCTGCAGCTTCTCTGCCAGGTCTGGGGGAGTTGGGGGAGTGAGAACACTCTCCAAACAATCCAGGCACGGAGCTCAGGGATGGCTCTGGTGTAATGGGGGAGCAGCACACTCCCTCTCAGGGCTGTGAGGAAAGAAGGAAACCCGTGATTCCCCAGCAGGTGGGTGTTTGGCTGCTATTCCTGGCTCCTTGATAGAAGCTCTGGAAATGCTGTGGGTACTGGGAGAAGTGTTCAGGCACTGCTCAGATTGAATCCACAGCAAGGAAACCAGAGGAAGAGCACCCTTTGATTACTGTGATTCAAAGGCAAGGATCTGGATAAATGTGACAGGATCATTAACCCAGAGTGGAAGCAGGAGGAGAGCACAGCACATTGTCACACCAGGACTCAGGGTGAACCTCCCCAGAATGGATGTGATGGGACAGGAGGCACAGCTCAGGGACAGCACTGATCCTCCACAGCAGGACCAACTTCACTGCCCAAGGACAGTGGGAGAAAATCCAAGGGAACAGGGCACAGAGCAAAGCCCAAGTGGCTCATGAAGCACCAGGACAGCATTCCCCAATGTCACCACTCGGTCCCTCTGCAACCCAGCTGACAAACACAAGCTGCTGGAGCCAGGAGAGGAAGCAGCCACCAAGGACAATCAGAGCACCCAGAGGACAACCACTGAGAGCTCCTCAAGGAAGGGGAGCTGCCAGCTGAGTGTTTGAGACAGGCTGGGGAGCTGCTGAGCCTGGACAGGGACAGGACCAGAGGTTTGAAAACACACCCGGGATCAGTGAAGTGCCCAGAACAACTGGTAGGGGAAGGGGAACAAGAACAAGAAGGATTCCAAGGACTCCATCCCAGGAGGGTGCACAGAGGCACCACAGCCATGGCACAGGCTCACATCACAGGACAACTCCGAAAGACCTGGCGAGAAAATCAAAGCTACTTTTCTACTAATGCAGAAAATAACCAAAACCTCCTCAAAGTCTATTTTCAGATACAAAAGTTTCAAGTATTCCCACATTGCCTTCCACCTGTGCTGGGGCACACAAAGGGTCTCCAGCAGTATGGGCACATTCCCTGGCCTTGGATATTGTCTCTGCCCCTGTCCTGAGCCAGTGCTTCCACAGACAGAGCATTTCATACCCCGGACACTCACTGGCACAGGGACACCAGGCTGCCCCTGCTGCTCTGAGCTGTGTCTCTGAGGCTGTCCAGGGCAGTCTCTGGCTTCCTTCACCATCTCTCCCTCCAGGTCAGAAGCTGTGCTCTTCCCACCAGCATCCCAGCAGTTTCTCCAGGCTGTACCAGCTGCCTTCACTCCAGGATGCAGAACCTCTCCTCCAGAGCTCTGGGATCTGATCACTAACGAGGCTGGACTTTAACAGCCAATTTATAACAAAGTCACATGTTTTATAAAGCTCCCAGGAGCAGAAGCCAAGCCTGCTGGCTCAGCTGTCATTGCCAACAGGAGCCTGAACATGGCAGAACCCACCTCTGAGGGACTCCAGGGGACAATCCAAATTTCCCAATTCTGTTTGCAGACATCAAAAATAATTCACAAAGACAATTTTATCTGCTTACAAGTGCTGCAAAAATTGTGCCAAGCAAGAGAAAGTGCCTCTCTGCCAATCCCCAGGCAGTATTTAACCCCTAAATCCCTCCCTTTAATTTTTCCCCCATCCTGCCTTACACAAAATGCAGTGCCAAAGTTCTGGCCCCCGTGTGCTGTCAGTGCTCTGGGATTTCCATGGCAAAGCCTGGACCACCCTGCCCAGGTGCAATCACAGACCACAGGCAGGGGATTTTACATAGAATCACAGCTGAGTGATTCTTCCTGAGCTGGGAAGGACCCACAAGGATCACCCAGACCCCCCAACAATCCCACCCTGTCCCTGGCAGCGCTGTCCAAACACTCCTGGAGCTCTGGCAGCCTCGGGGCCGTGCCCATTCCCTGGGGAGCCTGGGCAGTGCCAACACGGGGATAGCAGAGCACGGAGAGGGATGTGCTCTGCACTTTGCCAGGACATTATTTCCTGCCCATTGATTGTGGGAACAATCCCTGCCCAAGTGCTCAGCTTGAGGCAGGAACACAGCATGGCCTAATTTTTTATCACTGTGCAGAATTATATAAATGCCTCAAAGTCCAGGAAAAGGGGGAAGGAACCTGGGTCAGCCCTGTGATGCTGCTCATTCCAGCTGAGCTGGCTGAGCATCCCTCAGCAGCTCCCAAAGCTGCTGCTGTGGGATGCTGGAATGCTGCCAGGGTGGGCAGCAGGACCCCACCTTCCTCTTCCTGCCTGGGCAGCTGCAATCACAGAATCATGGAATGGTTTGGGTCAGGACCTTAAAGCTCCCCTCCTTCCATCTTCTTGACATGGGCAGGGACCTTCCACTAGAGCAGGAACCAATTAATTATACATGTATATAATTAATTATATAATTTTAAAATACATATATTTATATAAATATCTCAAGCAACATAATTTGTTGTAATTATCTCAAATCAAAGCACGGGAAGAAGGAAATCCAATGTCACAGCTACAGTCAAATAAATTAGAGCAGCTGAAAGCACAAAAGATCACACAGAGCACCCAGATCTCCTCACTGCCATTCCCAAGGTGAAGCTCTGACACTGGCTCTGAAGGTGCTTCCACCTTTCTCCTGGGAGCTCCTGGGAAAGCTGACCAAATCCCAAACCCACAGAAACAGGAATCCTTCTGTTTCCTGCAGCAAGCAGCAGCCACTCAGAGCTGCAGCATCTTTGGAGCAGCAGCCTCAGACCCCAGCAGAGGAGCTCTGCTCCCACCAGGCCATCTTGGTACCAGCAGGATGAACTGCCACGGGAATGCTGTGACACAGCACAGGACAGGGGCTCTGGCATCCCCTCATTCCCCCATCAGGGCTGCTCCCAGGGAAGCTGCTCAGAATCAGAGGATCATTTAGGCTGGAAAAGATCTCCAAGGCCATCATGTCCCACCTCTGACCATCCTTTGCACATGACACACCAACTCCTGCAGTTACAGCTGAAGATTATCATGAAGGGCTGGAGGAGAGAGTTGCAGAAATATTTATTCTATTTCTGAGGATGAAGGAGTCACCCATCCAGAAAGGTGGAAAAGCAGCAAGCCTCTGCCTGGAGGTCTTTGCCTGGAGCCCAGCCAAACACCACAGCTTTGAGGATCATGCCCTTATTCCAGCTTTTGTATCAGCTCAGACAGGGAAAAAAATTACTTGGCTTTGCTAAGGCTGGGAAAACACCCTGAAGGTCAGGAAATACCCACAGAGAGATTTTATCCAGGGCTCCTCATTCAAGCATGGACCACAGGAGATTTGAAAAAGCCAAAGTGCAGCAGGCCTAGCAAGATCTAAGCGCTCGGACTTCAAACCAAATGGGAGGTTCCTAAAGGCACCCACTTGGAGTCACAGAACCTCTTGGAAGCTGCAAAAACACAGATTCCTAAATACTTGGGAGGAGTCAGGAGAGTGAGGAGGGGGAGGGGGGAAACATGACTCCCACAAGGTGATGGTGAGGGACACGCAGCAGAATCTGACAGCACAACCCAGAAGGAGTTTTAGTGATGGGAATTCCAAACATGCAGAGAATGAGAAGGAACCAGAATAGGGGAAGTGAAGACTGGCTGGGCTGGAGAATGCTCAGGGGCTGGAGTTTGTCCAGGGAAGGGAACAGAGCTGGGGAAGGGGCTGCAGCCCCAGGAGAGGCTGAGGGAGCTGGAAAGGGGCTCAGCCTGGAGAAAAGGAGGCTCAGGGGGGACCTTGTGGCTCTGCACAACTCCCTGCCAGGAGGGGACAGCCGGGGGGGGTCGGGCTCTGCTCCCAGGGAACAGGGACAGGAGGAGAGGGAACGGCCTCAGGCTGGGCCAGGGGAGGCTCAGGGTTGATATTAGGGAACATTTCTTCATGGAAAGGATTGTCCAGCACTGGCACAGCTGCCCAGGGCAGTGCTGGAGTCCCCATCCCTGAAGGGATTTAACAGTCGTGTGGATTGGCACTTGGGGACAGGGATCAGTGGCAGCCTTGGCAGTGCTAAAGAATGGTTGGACTCGACGACCTCAGAGAACTTTTCCAACCTTAATGATTCTGGGATTCTATTCCAATGCTCTGTGTTCCTTGTCTCTGGATGCTGCCCCCACCCCTTTCCCCAGTTTGGTCCTTTTGGATCCTCAGCTCCCAGCAGCTCCTAAATTCCCTGAAACCTCAAACCAACATCCCCCAGCTGGGCAGGGCCAAAGTGGATTGGGACCTTGTCTGGGACCAGCAAAAAGCCTGGAGGTCCTGCAGTGCCAGGAAAGCCTCCCTGCTCCCCCACACAGGGAGATCCTCCAAGGACACAAAGAGTGCTTTAATCCCTGGTTTCCAGCCCCCAGCACACCCTGTCCCTGCAGAGGGAAGGGCTCAGTGATTGATTCCCTCTTTAAATGTGGGATGACAGCGGTGCTCCCACCGACCCTCATCCCTCCTCGTGCTCCAGCTCTGCCATTTGCTCTCCATGGAATAAAGAGCCTCCCTAGAGCAGCAAACCCTCAGGGGGTGGTGGGGGGCTCCCAGTCCCACGCTGGTGGGCCTGGATCCCCTTGAGAAGCAGCACATCCCTAGCTCAGGAGCGTCACCCCAGCTCACCCTGCTCTGAATGAAAGGCAGACATTCAGCAGGAATTCCTGTCGCTCTTCCCCAGGGAACAAAAGCTCCTCAAGAAAACAAACATGAAAGGCTGGCAGGAAAAATCTGACAACAAATTGCCAGGTTCCTCTGACTCCTGTGCTGTGGATGAGGCAGCCCAGCCTCCACAGTATTCTCCTAAGGATTCCTGCATCCCCAGTGTGCTCTGGAGATCTCCCTGTGCTCGCCAGTGGCACAGAGGGACTACCCATGATTTTAATTCATCCCCCTCTCCATCCTGCAGCCAAGCCTTGTGCAGGGCTTGGTGCCAACACCTCCAGGACCCTGGGCTGGAGCAGTGGATTTGGGCTGAGCAGAGTGTGAGTGGCCATCGCCACCCAAGTCCAAGCCCATCCCTTTTCCCCATGCCATGGCACCAGTGTGGCACAGCAGGGCTGGCCCCAGGAGCTGCAGTAACCCACATAACACCCTCCTCCTCCTCCTTTTCCCCCTCTTCCCCCCCTCACTCCAGCAAGGCTCCACAAATGCAGCTGCTGCTTCCTGCTCTCCTCACGATGCACTCGGGGAACATTTGCAAGCACAGGCTCAAATCCCAGAGACACAAACCACAGCAGCTTCCCACAAATCCCCTCTCCAGGAACACTCCAGGCTCGTACTTTACACCACCCCACATCCAGTGCTCCCCAGGCCAGCCCCTGTGCTTTGTTTGGACTCAGAGCAGCTCTGGCGATCCGGGCTGGGTTTGGTTTGTAGGGCACGGGCTCGCAGTGTTGCTATAGGAACAGGCAGCCTCACCGTAAGCTGGGCAGATTATTTTTGGAGCTGTGATGCAATTTAATCTATGGAAAATGGATCGGCAGCCACCGTCCATAAGCCTCCTCGGGCTTGTTTCTCAGCCCAGAGAACACAAACCTCAGTGCCTGGAGCAGCATCCCGCCAAAGCCACTAAGGCAGAGCTCCCTTTCCACCCCCTTTCTCCATCTTGAAGTCTTCCCTCAGATAAATGTTTGCCATTGCCTGAAATTTCTCCAGAGCTGGTGGGAAGGCTGCTGGCTGGAGGCCCAACACCAGAGCCTCCCCATGCTCTGGGGACACACTGGGGCTTTGCAGTGCAGTCCATGGGGATCCCAGGGATCCACAGGAGGCACTGCCACGCTGAGCTCCCACCCCAAAACCACCAGGGAGCAATCCCAGGGAGCTGCTGCTCATGGCTGGGCTGTTCCAGTGCTGCCTGTGGATGAGCAGAGCTGGGAAAAGCCCTTTCAGGGATAAACTAGGAGGAGGAGAAGGGATTGAAGGGTTCAGCATTAGACCTTTTATTCCAAAATTCCCAAACTGCATCCAGAGTCTGGCTGTGATGTGTCCAGCCCAAAGCACCACAGTTCCTCAGCCCCACACCATGGCTGGGGCGGCAGTTTGTCCCTGCTTATCTTCCACTCCAAGTCCAGCACAGCTTCCCTCACCCTCCATCCCTCACCTTCCTTCTCCTTGTGAGTGGAAAACTTTCCCTTCCCAAGTATCCTCATTTTCAGCAACACTCCTCGTCCTTTCTGCATCACTTTAATCTCTCCCCAGTCCTTCTGCAAGCCTGAGCTGCTTCCCTACCACTCCACTGGAGCCTCCCAAAGGCAGGACTGGCCCTGTGCTGGAAATGAAACCCAGCTTTCTCCTGGAGGCAGCTGGAATGAGCTGATGGTGGGGTTGGAAGTGCAGGATCAGTACTGGAGGAGTGAAGATGAGCCAGAGCAGAGATCCCCGAGTGCTGTCCACAGGGAAAATTCTGATGGGATAGAAAGAATGCTGGTGTCTTTAATTCAAACAGCATTCCTGGGATGCCCCAAAGCCACCAGAGATCACAGCAGGGACAATGGGGCATCTCAGCAGCCGATTTTCCCATCAGCAGCAGGACCTGCACATCTGCCAGGGGGAGCTGAGCTTGGAAGCATCGGAGCCCCAGCCCTGGCTGTTCCCAATGCCTGGAACAAGCAGCCTTCAGGTGCCTGGATGGTCCAACCATCAGAACAGCATGGATTATGTCTCCATTCCCAGTTCCACCTCTTGTGGAACTGCCTTTTCTCACACTTGTCTGGGAGTTTTGGATCTAAAAGTATGAAAAGTATCCCACTGACTGGAAAAAGCCTTTTCTCCTCCCACAGACAGAGTGGAGGATATCCACGAGGATCAGCCAGCAGCAAATCCTGCAGCCATCACAGCCAAAACTCCAAGCTCTTTCTCCTCACAGTAAATCCACAGAAATCAATCCCACCTCCCTTCCAGGTTCCCTGCTTATCCCAACACCAAGCAAGGGTATGATTCAGAATCACCAGCCCTTCCTGGGTGGAATTATCCGGATCTCTGGGATATGCTGCTCACCCATCATTCCTGAAGCAGAGCAATTTCCACCCTGGCTCTGGCAGACACAGCTGCTTTCATCACTTTTAATCGCTATGAATATTAAATGGAGCAGGGATCTATATTTAATAGCCTGGCCTGGCTGCCAGGGAGATGGATGAGGTTTGTAGCAGCTGCAGATGCAGGAACAGGCAGAATTTTGGTGGTTAGAAAGAATTACACTGAGAATTAATCATCAAAATAGTAGGGAAAATAATCATTCATAAATCATTCCAAATCCGGGTGATCGCTCAGCAATTACCACCAACCTGGCAGGGCTGTTGCTTCTTCCTGCTAATGCAAAGGGAAAGCTGCACAGGCAAATTGGAGCCTAAAAATAGGGAAACTTGTGACAAGCTGGGACATATCCTGAAGTCACATTCAGTGAGAACAGGTGGGGAGGGCCCAGAGAACAAGCCAAGAGATCGAAGGCCACTGCTCCTAGGAGTGTTCACCTGGAGAAGAGAAGGCTCCAAGGAAACCTCAGAGCCCCTGCCAGGGCCTAAAGGGGCTCCAGGAGAGCTGGAGAGGGACTGGGGACAAGGGATGGAGGGACAGGACACAGGGAATGGCTTCCCACAGCCAGAGGGCAGGGCTGGATGGGATATTGGGAAGGAATTGTTCCCTGGGAGGGTGGGCAGGCCCTGGCACAGGGTGCCCAGAGAAGCTGTGGCTGCCGCTGGATCCCTGGAAGTGTCCAAGGCCAGGTTGGACAGGGCTTGGAGCAGCCTGGGACAGTGGGAGGTGTCCCTGACCATGGCAGGGGTGCAAGGAGATGGGCTTGGAGCCCATCCAGCCCAAATCATTCCATGATTCTACGAAAATAAGCAGGATACAAAAATGGGCAGTGGGAAAGCACAAAGCATCTCCATTCCCACCACTGCAGCATTCCCAGCCCGGCTATTGAACATTTTATTGCTGCAATTACAAAATGATGATGTTCCTGGTCAATAATCCTGAGCAGCACAGGCTGCACTTTGTCTGGACTGCAGTCATGCAGTTCCCTGCACAAATGGGATTTTCCCAACACCCAAACACCTGAATAACCCCCGTAAGTTGAAATTCAGGCTACACAGTCACACAGATTGAGTTTAAAACATACCAAAAGGAAGGGTTTAAACTACAAACAGGATGGACACACTGAAGAATTGGAGATGAAATGCAGGATGTGATCATGAGGCGTCAGTGGAGAGATCCAACCCAACAGGCAGCACTGGGAGCCACTGGTCATGGCTACTTCTAAATCCATAAAAAATCCAATGGAACTTTAAAAATTTTTTAAGAAGAGTTCAGGGTTATAGGAATAGAGAAGGCAAATTTGAGACATGAGGTGATTTCTGTCAAGTCCTCACCAGCCCATGGCCAGTTTGGGATCCTACACTCTCGGAGTGCCCCAGGAAAGGACACCCCTGATGGCACTGGGGCTGGGAAACACATCCCAAAGGGACAGTGACTGGAAGGACAGGGTTGGGCAGAAGTGGGAGAAGTCAACTGGAGACATTCTGACAATGTACAAGGAACAACTCAAGATACTCAGGAAGCAAAGCTGGAAAACAGAGCAGCTGTGGAGGAGCAGCTGTGACACACTGAGCCCTGAGGGGTGGAGAGCACTGTCCCTGTGTCCCTCCTGACAGGAGAGACCTGGAGGGGCTGGAGCATGTCCAGGGAAGGGAACAGAGCTGGGGAAGGGGCTGGAGCCCCAGGAAAGGCTGAGGGAGCTGGAAAGGGGCTCAGCCTGGAGAAAAGGAGCCTCAGGGGGGACCTTGTGGCTCTGCACAACTCCCTGCCAGGAGGGGACAGCCGGGGGGTTCGGGCTCTGCTCCCAGGGAACAGGGACAGGAGGAGAGGGAACGGCCTCAGGCTGGGCCAGGGGAGGCTCAGGGTTGATATTGAGAACATTTCTTCATGGAAAGGATTGTCCAGCCCTGGCACAGCTGCCCAGGGCAGTGCTGGTGTCCCCATCCCTGAAGGGGTTTAGCAGCCATGTGGCACTTGGGGACATGGGTCAGTGGTGACCTGGGCAGTTCTAGGGGAATAGTTGGACTTGATGCTCTCAGGGGACTTACTCAACCTAAAATCCATTCTGTGATTCCATAAATGCCTACATATATATATATATATATATATATATATATATACATATATGTATGTGTGGGGGCTGAAACACAGGCAGGCATCAGTACTGCTTTCCTGAAGTCTTCTCAGGAGGAGCCAAGAGAGCTTTGCAAGATGCCACTTCACTGCCTTTTGGAGGAGGTAGAGGATTGGTGGTTGGTTTTTTGCTCTGCCTTTTGACTACAATACTCTGTTCCCTATTTCCAACAGGATAAGAAGTTGGGAAGCCCTATGGAAAATATGGATCCAGCCCTGAAACCGCCTGAAGAGGAACCTCAGAGACTGAGGAGCAGAGCAGGCAGGGAACACGAGAGGAGATAAAATGAACCCAGCTGATGCTTTTGTGGGAGCACTGGAGAGTCACAGTTAGTCCTGCTGGACACAGCCAAATGTCCCTCTTGTCCCCTGTGGGGACTTGTGAATAGCAATGGGCAAAAACATGGAGGAGAAGGAGTGATTACAGGGAAATAACGGCTCATTAGCAGATAATTGGGGGCTCAGCAGCACAGCTCATTGCCAGAAAAGAAAATTTTAAAAATTTAAAATAATGGCTTGATAAAAATAGAAACTTCTTCATTCTGAAGCTCGGAACAGCAGCAACACACAAAGTGCTGAACTCCAGGAGCAGTTGGGGTGCAGAGCTGGGGCCAGGGACAGCAACTGCCTCTTGTCACACCTAGAAAATGCTTCCCTGCCAGGAATCCCTGCGGGAGAAGCTGGACCTGGCCCCACTGGCAGGAGGTAAGCTCACAGCCCCAGTGCCTGCAGCATCACCCTCAGCTCTTTATCTCTTCTGCAAGCCCAGGAAGTGTCCAGGGATCCCAGCAGGTCCTGCCAGGGCCTAAAGGGGCTCCAGGAGAGCTGCAGAGGGACTGGGGACAAGGGATGGAGGGACAGGACACAGGGAATGGCTTCCCACTGCCAGAGGGCAGGGATGGATGGGATATTGGGAAGGAATTGTTCCCTGGGAGGGTGGGCAGGCCCTGGCACAGGGTGCCCAGAGAAGCTGTGGCTGCCCCTGGATCCCTGGCAGTGTCCCAGGCCAGGTTGGACATTGGGGCTTGGAGCAGCCTGGGACAGTGGGAGTTCCATGGCACATTATGGAATGAGAGGAGCTTTAAAGCCCCTTCCAGCCCTACCCATCCCACGACACTGTCAAGGCAAGGTGTCCCTGCCAATGGCAGGGGGATTGAACTGGATGAGTTTTAAGGTCCCTTCCCACCCAACACATTCCATGACTCTGAGCTATGGTGACCTTGCAGGAGGCCCCATCACTCTAAAATCCTGCAGTCAGCCTGGATATCCAGTTACCCTCCCCACCAGCCCCTCCCAAAGCTTCCTGTGAAAGCATTTCTCATCCCTGGATAGATCCAGATCAGCAGGACAGAGGCACAGACCCCTGTGTCCCTTTCTGAGCCTCTCAAAGATCCACATCCAGCTCAACATCTCCCATTTGCCCTTCACTAAACCACCCCTGCTCTTATTTCCCTGTACTCCCTGAATTCACAGCCCACACCTGATCCAAGACATCCCAGAAGGGAGGATTTGCCCTGCCTGCAGCTCCAGGATCATTTCCAAGGGAATATTTAGCCATGGACACAAGTGGCATCATAAATAACTTAGTCACTTGTTCTTGTCGAAAGCACGTCAGAAAATGTACAAAACTTGTTAATTAATTGTTTCTGTTGATTTAGTCACTGAACCCTTCAGTATCCAGTGATTACTATGGATTTGCATCACTTCCCCACACTGAAGCAGCTGCCACAGTGTGGTGGCACCATAAGCCTGGGGACAAGAAGTCCCCAAGTTCCTGAAGAGGTGACAGGCAGGACACCGGGCCAGGCAGAAGCAGCTTCCTTAGCCAGGAACAATCTCAGAAATAACTAAAATTAAAATATTTTGGAAGAAATGTGGTTTTTTCAGAGCAGAAACTCACAGAAGTGAGCACTGTCACAGCTGGAGAGTGACACCCTGTTCTTCCAGACAACAGCAAGCCCTGGCTGCTGCTACCGAAACCATCGCAGGTCTTGGATGTCTCCTCCTGCATCACTGAACATCCATTTTTTATCATGTTTAAACATTTTCCAGCCCTAGGTCCATCTCCAATGTCAGCAGGGCAAGGATGGGCTGGCCTCTCTCCCTGACATCCATCAGGGAAGGAGATGTGGAAGCCAATGGCCTTGGAGAGCTCCCAGAGGCTCCCATCCCTGAGGATAACATCATCCCTGGTGTACCCAGCACCACTCCCAGGGGTTCACCCCAGTGAATCTGGCCCAGGATTTCTTTATTTTATGTTTTTTACCAGGAGCTTCTTTTTTTTTCTGGAAGTCTCCCAGCAGCAGGGAACACATGTCCTGCCCCAGGCTTCCTCCTCCCAGAAATCAGTGGGAGATGTGCAAAGGACACAAGGACACTCCTGACAGCTCTCTCCTTGCTCACTAACCCTGTGAACAAGGAGGGGGATGACAAGGGCCCTCAGTCCCAGGGAGGGGGAGCAGAGGGAGAGGGAGGCAGGGAAGGGACAGGCTGTGATGGCCCTGTCCCTGTCACACCCACAGCTGTGCAGGATCACAGGGGAACAGCAAAACCCAGCAGCAGCAGCAGAACAACAGAGGGGGTGGTGTGCTTGGACATGGGCAACCCATCCCAAACTGCTGCTGTGCCACCCAGAGCAGCTCAGAGAGAGTCCCTGAACCTCCCTTCTCCCAAATCCAGCAGCTGATGTGTCCCTAGCCTTGGGATCAGGGCTCAGCACATCCCTGCAGGCCCCAAGCTCGGCTCATCCCAGGCTGAGCTGCAGTGCGGACACAGAGATGGAGACACGTCCTGATGGGCACTGAAAGCCTCCTGAGCTGCCAGGGCTCAGCTTACCCCGGGTAAGAGGATCTAGGGGTGTCAGTTATCCACCCTACTCCGATTCCCAAAGGTCAGGACATGCCAAAGGCACAGCAGAGACATGCAGGACTTGGGAGTCTCCCAGCCCCCTGCTCTGCTCAGAGCCTCAGGCTCGGGGAGGATGGCAGAAGGGCAGCACTAGCCCAAAAAAGGCATCCAACTGAGATCTCTTTTGCCTTTGGATTTCTATCCTGCTCCCTCAGAACCCACAGCCAGGGAAAGCCTCCAAGTCCATAAAGTCCAAACTGTGCCTGATCCCCACCTTGTTCCCAGCCCAGAGCACTGAGTGCCCCATCCAGGCCTTCCTTGGGCACCTCCAGATGGGGACTCCAAACCTCCCTGGGCAGCCCCTTCCAATGCCTGACCGCCCTCCCAATGAAGAAATGTTCCCAAAATCCACCCTGAACCTCCCCTGGCCCAGCCTGAGGCCGTTCCCTCTCCTCCTGTCCCTGTTCCCTGGGAGCAGAGCCCGACCCCCCCGGCTGTCCCCTCCTGGCAGGGAGTTGTGCAGAGCCACAAGGTCCCCCCTGAGCCTCCTTTTCTCCAGGCTGAGCCCCTTTCCAGCTCCCTCAGCCTCTCCTGGGGCTGCAGCCCCTTCCCCAGCTCTGTTCCCTTCCCTGGACACGCTCCAGCCCCTCCAGGTCTCTCCTGTCAGGAGGGTCCCAGAGCTGCCCCAGCACTGGAGGTGCCCCAGCAGGGCCAGCACAGGGGACAGGCACTGCCCTGCTCCTGCTGCCACCCCAGGGCTGGCACAGCCCAGGTACCTTTGCCCTCTGGGCCACCTGGGCTCATGTCAGTCACTGTCACCAGCATCCCAAGGGCTTTTCCCAGCAGCAGCTTTCCAGCCTCTCTGTCCCCAGGTCACCTCCCCTGCAAGGACAGGTGATTTCAAGGGTGTCACAGGATAACAGACCTGTCACCAAGGCCAGGGCACTGTCACATGTCCCAGCTTACAGCACAAAGTCCCAGTTCCACTGCCTGTGGTGAGCCATGGACCATCCCCCACAGGCCCCATGCCTGGCACCCACCTCCTTTACAGTCAGGACAACCCCAAGGCCCCTCCTGGGCAGGCTCAGTTCCTGCTGTGGGACAACACATAAACCCAGGTTTGATCCCTGCAGGAAGCAGCAGCACAGCAGCACTGGCTCCACTGACAGCTGCTCCAGCAGCAGGACACAGAGCAGGCAGGGCTGAGGCTGGGCCATGCTCCACTCCCTGCACAGCAGGTCCTGTCAAAGATTTACTGCCAAAAGCTCCTCAGAACAACCAGTCCATCCCTGGAACGTCTCAGCAGGTCAGCACAGAGAGGGAGAAGGGCACTCCATGCTGCACAATCTCCCCAGGAAATGCTGTGCTCGCTGTCAGTGCAGACAGATCAGGAAAAAAGGAAAAGAAAGAAATAAATCCATTCCTGCTGCAGCCAGGGTCTCTATTTGCAGAGCCCTTTGATGGAGCTGGGAGTTCATCTCCCTTCCAATCCGATAAGAGCATTCCTGGTCTCTAATTAACACCATCAGGTTGTCAAGATGGCCACTTCCTCCCTAATTACTGTGCTTTGTAATTAAGATACAGCTAATAAACTCCTGTTATTAGTGATTGCTGCTGATCAGCTCTGAGGTGCAGAGAGCTCCTGCCTTGTGCCTGCACCGGGAGCTCCAAGGCCGTGCATCCATGTCACGGAATCCCAGGATTATTTGGGTTGGAAAAGCCCTTTAAGGTCATCCAGTACAACCATTAACTCCCAACACCTCCAGGCTCAACCCTAAACCATGTCCCTGAACCCTTCTCATGGCACCTGCACATCCTTGGGATGCATCCTCTCCCAGCCAAGCCACGTGCCCTCCTGGGCAGGAATCCATCTTCACAATTGCTAAAATTGAGAGGGAACAGGGCAGAGAGGGCATCATTCAGAAAGAAAATGAACATGCCCTGCCCTCAGCACATGATCTGCTGCTGTGCTGAGCCTTGAGGGCTCCCTGCTGTGAAGGAAGGGCTTGGCCAGCTCTGGGCATTATGAATTCCCTGATGGCCCCACAGACACTTGCTGCCCTATGAGCTCATCCCAGTGAGAATCATGGAATAGAATCATGGAATAGAATCATGGAATACTTTGAGCTGATCCACAGGGATCATGGATTCAGCCCCTGTCCCTGCCCAGACCCCCCAACAATCCCACCCTGCCCATCCCTGGCAGCGCTGTCCAAACGCTCCTGGAGCTCTGGCAGCCTCGGGGCCGTGCCCATTCCCTGGGGAGCCTGGGCAGTGCCAGCAGCCTCTGGGGGAGGGAAGAACCTTCCCCTGAGCTCCAGCCTGAGCCTGCCCTGGCCCAGCCCACAGACACCTCCACATCCACCTCCCCCAGCCCTGGGTGTCAAGGGCAGTCGCAGGGCGAGGGTTTCCTTCCACTTCTGACCCGGACATCCCAGCTCACACTGAGCTCCCTGAGCTCCCACCTCTTGAAGCGAGAGGATTCCACAACATGAAACATCTCCAAATATCTCCACGGACATTCCTACGTTGTTATTTCACCTGGAAAAACCATCCACAGCAAAGGAAACCAGGCAGGGCCCCATGTCAGTGCACCCTGTGTGACCCATGACTCAGCCATGGCTTTATTTTAAACGAGGTGAATCCACCAGCCCTGATTACAGATTTTAAGTCCTTTTCACAAATAAATCAGCAGCCACAAATGCTAAAGCTGCAACAAAACATCTCCAGTTCCCCAGCAGATCCAGCCAGGCACAGCCCCAGCCCAAACTCCAGACTCTTAACCCAGGAGCTGAACAACAACCAGGATGTCATCGATGGATTCAGCACCTCCCCATGCCAAAACTCTCAGGAAAGAGCTCCCCACCTCAAGAAATTTCTGAACAAATCTGTAGAAAGGCTGAACCAACATATCTGCTTTGGGAGCAGGATACAGCCTGTCCATGTGATTGGTCCAGCTGGAAATTTAATCTAGCTCATTCCTGAGCAGACTTTAAACACTCATTTAAATGGTTCCTAGCTGGGCCATGAAATAAATACACTCTGCACGTCTGTAGGGAGAGAAATGCATTTTTCCATCTATTTTATGGTCCTCTCTGTGTGCTGAAGCTGTGGGCCAGGTGCAGCCCAGGATCTGACATTCCTTTGAGGATAATTGTCTATGTCACCATCAAATATTAATGACTAGATTGCATTTAGGCATGGTAAGAAACCCAGCACCAAACACACAGCATGGAGATGGAGAGGGAAATTCCTGATGGAAACGCCCTCTGAAAGTAGGAACACTGCTGCTTCTACCAGCAGAGCTTTGAGATCCTCACAATTAACTCATGATAAGCTAATTATCTTTATCTGTAAGCTACCCACAGACCTCTCTGTGCACAGCAAGTGAAGTGTCTGCATTCCTCTTTCTCTAAAGACTTCAGCACCACAGTCCTTCCTCCTTAATTTGGCCATGAACCCAAAACCCAAGATCCTGTCAGCTCTGACTGAGCCAGATCAGC